>NC_048896.1:36176338-36486661 GCF_011077185.1 Oxyura jamaicensis
GGAAAAAAAAAAAAAAAAAAAAAGCCTGGCTGAATTAATCGTGATCTTTGACGTTTGTGTAGGCACCTGAAGGAAGGAAAGGCGAGCTGTGCTGTGCCGCGCTGGGGGGAGCGCGGTGCTGCTGCGAGCGGCCACATCCCCGCCTGCCTTCCATTGCCAGCCCGAGCTCCTTCCCCATACACCTAATAAATGATACGTGTAGGGCGCACAGCTGTGTCACAAAGTCAGTCCGCAGCCTTAAAGCTTAACGTAATCAAGTTCATTGCCTAAAGATGGTGTAGCTGAAGATTTGATCCTTTTTCACTGAGGTGGAAATACTTTCAGTAATTGAAAGCAGATTCACGTCTGGAGTTGTACAAGCCAAGGTTTTCTTTTTTAAAATAAACCTTTTGTTCCCCGGCTTTAAATGTTTGAGCGAGCCGTCCGGAGACCTGTTTGTTAATTGCTAGAGTAGACTTTAAGGAAGGATTTGGGGAAAAAAAAAAAAAAAAAACTGAGAAAGGTATGTCAGCAGCTCCGTTTATTTAAAGTCAATCTCTGTACTCCAGTGCATGAATGTACCATTGCAGCTTTTGTGCCCGCTACGTCTTAGTTTTCCTCTGTTAAATCACATGAACCTGAATGTGAGCTGCCCATCTGCCTGTGGAGCGTGTGGTTTGTTGTTTCGCTAGTGGTGGTTTTGCTTTTTTTTAAAAAAAACTGTCTTAGCTTATGTTCACCTTACTTATCCCATTTGCCGTTGTTTGAACAGTTTATTAAACAAAAAGATCTGAACTTTGAAGGTTTGGAGGAATAATGATCTACTTCAGTAAACAAACCTGACACTTGACAGTGGCAGCTCCTCTTTGTTAACTTTGCTCCTGTTTTCTGGCTGTTGCTGTGAAAAGCTGGAGAAACCCTGCCTTCAGATACTTCAACAACAGGGGGGGCTTAGGATATGAACTACCAAACCCTCAGACAAAGCCTGAGCTGCTTTCGAGCTGTGACCGGCTTTGAAGGTAGAGAACAATGGAGGGAGAAGAAGGGAATCACCTTCCCTCCAAAGCTCCCAGTCTGCGGAATAAATTCACTGAGAATGTGTGGAAAAGTTACTGAGGATGGCAAGAGTCACCTATCCATTAGTGCTTTAATTGCTTAATAGATGCAAGGAGGTGATTTCCTGATGTTAAATACAGGCTGTCATTAAGATAAGAATGTGTACATTTGCATAATTGTTCTCCATAAACCAGGTTTGTTTCCTTGAACTTCTTGGTGGCACACACGTAGCCTCCTTAGGTCACTTTTCCCCGTTTCTCTTAAAAAGACAAATCTTTCAATACACACCCTAAGAAGTTGAGATGGAAGTATTTGAGTAAGACATGGGAAAGGGAAGGTGCTCTAACCAGGACAGAAAATGTGGCTTTCTATTTTCCGTCCATCGCAGTGGGGCTCAGAACTGTCAAGCAGCTAACTTGCTAACTACCTCTGAGATGTTAGAAATTGTTTGTTTAATCGCTCTGCACATAGGAGAATGGCCTAATATATATCACAATGCAGCATTTTCTTTCAAGGAGTTATCAAAAGGGTTTGTTACAATTTAGCAAGCAATAACAACAACAGAACCTTCACAAAAACATGTAATGTTTAGACTCCTTGGCTTGCTTGTCATTTGTACTTTCTAACCTCTCCGAGGAGAACTGAAGACACATGATGTAGTTCGTACATTCCACGCACTATGGATTATTTTATTTCTTTCGAAGGAAGCCAGCTAGAGTGGTAGCTATTTGAAAATGGCTTTGATGATTAGTGCTATAAAAAAGGTGAAATGTTAGGTATGTGTTCATCTTAAACGCCCACAATGAGAATGTTGCTGAGCACTTGGTGTAAGCTGACCCAAGTTGAAGACTTCTCTTGAGCTGTATTTTTGCATTTCTGGTGTGTATGTACGAAGGTTTAACAGGACTTAGCAAATTACTGAAATGATCTGATAAGCAGTTATGAGATCAGACTTTACAACTTTGGTTTCTGGAACTTGTTTGGCATCTTAGTTCAGTTTCTGACCCGAACAAGGAAAAATTAAGGGTCGCAATAGGTGCAGTTTATACAACGTAGGCATTCTAGCAGTGATGCCAGAAACTAATATTGCACTTTATTGTTTCACAAAGGAGAGAAGTTGGTTTTCCTATCTTAGAGGCTTCACTCTGTATCGGTTTGAGAGACTGTCTGAAGAGGTAGTTACATGCACTGAATAATAGCAAGGAGGGTTCTGTATGGTCAGGGGTTGTTGTGGAGACTCGATACTGGGAGCTGCTGACCTCGCTAATGGTTGGAAGATTGATGTCTGTGAGGTGTAAACACTTGAAGAGTTTTATAGAAAGTAAGAAATCATGATGAAATAACACACAAAATGCTTCTTTATTTTTCCAACTGAAATAATGTAAGCTTTTTAAAAGCTAGGGACGAATGGAAAAAAAAAAAAAATGGCACTTCTGTTCCTTTAGAAAGCTTCACATCTGTTAAACTCTGTATAGACTAGGTAGGTGGCTGAATCATAATGAATGGAAAATAATCACTCACTTTCGTTGCCTACTATTGAAAGAAGTGGAAGTGCAATCATATAGGAAAACATCAAAATTCGCTGTGGGTAAGAGCAAGCTGTGTAGTCTTTTGGGGTTGGCTGGCAGCTGTGTATGGAAATGGAAGTAACTGTTTTGTCTAAACTGCTATAAAGTTAGACACTTTACGAAACAAGTCCTTTAAATCTAAAACTGGTGGAGTTACCATATCTGGAAACAGTATAGCATCCTAGTGGGATGTATATAGGAAACAAAACACAGTGGTTTGGGGCTTTGGTTACAATTGGGTTACTGTTTTGAGAAGTACTGCAGGTTTGATTTTGGTTTGTTACATGTCATGGAAGAGATTTTGCCCGCCAACAGCATAAGAATAATTCCAAACTTCAGGTATTTGATGTGGTAGTCGGTCATGTTCAAAACGCTGATTTTTGTATTGGATGTTAGAAGGAAAATTTACAATTTATATTCTAGTATATTCAGAATTTGGAATTTGAGGCTGGTTTGAGAAATCTTTTGGTAAAAGATTTAACCAAACACCTAAACTCTGAAATTTAAAGCAAACTACCTGTACAGCTCAAGGTAATGCGGCCTGAAAAAATAGCAAGGGGAGATATTCTTGGCATTTCCCAAGATCCGGGTTGTGGTAAAAGTCTATTTAAATGTGATTAACAGGATTTCTGCCTGCTTTGTTTTCTGTGGCAAAAGAGCAATTTTTGCAGTAGCGGTAAGCTCACATCACTAGTATCGTGTCAGTGGTGAGTTGCATGGCTTTATCTTTCTGATACAATTTGCTGTTCTGCCTCTTTCTGCCTCTCACAGAGGATTCAGACTTCTGCAACAGAATTTCTAAAATGCTTAAAAGAGAAAGAGATTTAGAAGAAAAAAAATAGGAAAGATTAATCCAAAATAAGAGCTCTTGCATGTGACTACAAAAAGCACATCCAACTGCTTTGCTTGGTTTTTCATTCTTTTTATCCTGTTTCAGTTGTTGCGAGTCCAAGTGCTGTTGACGTGGGTTGTTTTTGTTTTTCTTTTCTTGGTGTGAAGACTTAGTGCTCCGGAGAATGCTGTGGGATGCCAAAATACATATGAATACAAATTGAAGAAGAAAGTAACTGCTGGTATAGATCGGGAGCTTTTGGTCATTCTTCATCATTGTATAAACCATGACAAAACGTTACCATCGGCTTCCAAACTGTCGTAACTGATTTTTAAACTATTTCAGTTTGCATCTTTAGTATAGTTGCTGACCACACACAAAGGGGGGGAAAAAAAAAAAGAAAAAAGAATAGAAATACTTTTATTAGAGCAGGCCTTTGTTTAATCGTGTAGACCTACTTTTTCATAAACGCAGGTGTAATTGTACCAGCGTATGAATTACAGTCATTTCCCAACCTGCAGAAATTTCTGAGTTGTTAATTTTTGCAGAACGTTTTTCCTCTTAGTCAGAAACTGCGTTAAAGAAAAGGCTGTTGTCCAGGGAGTTGTAAAAAGTAGTCTGGAAAGCCTTTTATGCTCTTTCTTTTAAATAAAACAGAATTGCTTTATGTAACAAAGTTAACTTCATCAACCTTTTACAATTATTTAACCATTATTTCATTTTACCCCCTGCTCAAACATTATGCATTAATGCAATAGACACCTGGCTGCGCTCTTAAAAGTTTATTTGTCTTTCAATTCCTGTGATAGTAGGGGGCAGTATATCTCCTTAATTATCTTTGTTCAGGGAAATGTTGAAAGGCCAGGGTAGTTAAACAAGGCCATTTGGATTTGCAGTAAGGTCGAAGTCAGATGCAAGGAAAGTGGTTAAATGCATTATCATCTTATTGAGCACATCATCAGTGAAGTGACCTTGATGGAGGTGGAAAAAGCCATTTGGCTATTTTATGACGGCCACCTCTCTGCTGCCTTTATCCCTTCCAGAGAGTACTTCAAGTAGCGTTACCATAATTTCCTCGTGTTGCTTTGAAATTTGATTTTTCTTAATTACAGCTAACGAGTTAGAGTCTAAAAATGGAAATGTACTTTTTTAATAATGGCAAACTTTTGTACCTCAAATGTATCCTTCAGC
This sequence comes from Oxyura jamaicensis, assembly GCF_011077185.1. Taxonomy (NCBI): domain Eukaryota; kingdom Metazoa; phylum Chordata; class Aves; order Anseriformes; family Anatidae; genus Oxyura; species Oxyura jamaicensis. Next base: position 36,180,965 of record NC_048896.1, read on the forward strand.
TTGGGTGATACAGAAACATCCCTAAATGTTGAAGTGACCTTAATGTTGATTATAGGCATTATTAGGCATTACGCATCTGCCTTTAGGAATCTCTTAATGATATCAATGTTTTCTATTCATGCAAGGTTTTATTATGCTGCTCTTTAAACTTATTCTAAGTTACTAGGAGGACAGACCGGCCAGCTTTCAGCCTTAGCAGCAGGGATGCTATTTGTTTTAGTGTTCGTGTATTTATGTTTATATAAAGATACTCAAACTATGGGAGGCCTGTGGCTAAGCTGGAAACAAATAGTTCAGAAAATGTGTAACTAGTGTTTAAATTCCAATGTCTCTTATGCTTGGTGATGGCAGACAATACTGATACCTTAAAATCTCACAGAAGTGAAATTTCAGCTATTGTACATTGATTTGTGTGTTTAATCAAAGTACTCTAAACTGCCCATCCTCCCCTCCCTTCTTTTTAGCTGTCTTTTCTCATTCAAAAATGTATTCGTTTGGTTTAAAACTACACTGGTTTGCAACAAACAATGTAAGTTTAAATTTATGGTTTTGAAGAGGCCTTGGTGGTAGGTGGTAGTTGATACAGGGCTCTCTGTACAGGCATTGCCATAATTATGATGGGAATTTTAAAACAAATGTACAAAATAAAAGGGAAGGCCATAACATGAAAACCGGATCCCAATTTGAGCACCTTAAGATATAGGTTAATTGGCTGAAGCTCATAGCAGAGCATTAAAAATGACTGGAGGCTAGAGGGAATGATTTATAAGAAAAGATTAAAAGATTTTTATTTTTTTTTAAGTGTCTATATAGCTTAGTCATGTGGCAGCTATGCACTGATGGAAGAACCATCTGCAAGATTTTTAAAGACTGTGTGGACTGAGGTGGTGTATCTAGATGCAAAAATAAAACAAAAAATGAACTAAAAAGATCATCTGCATGTCAAGGTACTTTTTGTAATGGTAACATCCTAGAGGTTATGGAAAATATGTCAGCACAATTGATAGAAGTCTCATTTTTTGATTGAGTAACTATTATTTGTTTTATGGCGGAGCGTGGCTCTTATACCTGTGGTTCCTAAGGCTTGATCAGATGTTGCTGTTTTGAAGCGTGTTTACCTTTCACTTTGTGAATGATGATCTCTTATTCTTCAGCATGTAGGTCGTCTCCAAGAACAGCGCAGGCTTCGTCCTGTCATCAACTCTGTCTCTGGAGTTGGTAAAACTCCTCAGAGTTGTCTCATCACAATTTGTTTTAAACCAGCAAGAAAAGCACATTTTACCTGGGTATGCTGTTCCTTTTCTAGTAGCTTTTACTTCATATCCAGATGATAAGATTTTAAAGTTGCCAGCTGCAAGCAACGTGTTGGTGTGGTCTTTAGCCCTGAACTGCAGTCACACTGCGTACTCAGTGTTTAGTTTCAAGCTCAGGGAGCCAACCACTTGGCTCCCCAAGGTTGTTTTTGCAAAAAGTTTGCTGATGAAACCGGGAGCTGGGCTGAGCTGGAAGTACCTGATGCTCTTCCTCAATTGCTGGGGTATTTCTCTTAACACTGTGTTCAGGTAGTGGCTGCTTCTTCTCAGAAGAGCAGTTTTGAAAGCAGAACATCCAGATGGAGGGAGGGTCTCTGCTTTCAGCACACCTTGCTCCTCACGGACATGCCCTGTTGATCTGGTTGCCTATATGATGGAAGTGCACCTTCCCCTTGTAGTATAGGAGTTTCATTTTCTTTCTCTTCAGTTACTCTTGTTTCTTCCTTAGCACTCTCCTGCTACTTACCACGTGTTCTGCCACAGTGGGAAGAGTCTCCATGTGTTTCTGTGTACCCATCCGGAACACCAGTCTTTTGAAGGTACATGCACAGAGCCAGAGGTTGAAAATGTACTTCTGCCTTCTCCCTCTGTCAAACTTCCTTTTTCATCAGGTAACTCCAAGAAGTTTGCCACACAGATACGCCTGTCCATTGTCTTATAATGATACCGAATTCTAAGATCTCTCCTAACAACTAAGACAAGCAGGGAGCTGAGGGATCTTGTGCTGAAGAGGCTTGCACTGTTCCTTGATAAGTGTGCTAAAAATCACTGTCAATATTTGAGTCTTTTTCGAAGCCTAGAAGTACCTCAGAGAATTTTTCTTTCCCTCCCCCATCTTCCTCTTCATTTGTTCCCCTCTTGACCATTTTGGTTTATGGAGCCTGGCACATATTTCATTGCCGGGAGAGTTTCTTCTTAACAGCTGTCCTTTCTCCAAATCACACAGTAAGGTTCATGACATGAAATAAGCATCTTCAGAGCATCTCAAATAGCCTTACTCTGCAAGCCCTACGACTCTTACTTTGCGTGAGATCCCCTGTATTTACCATTTTCTTTTTCCCCTGAGGTCAAGGAATCTCAAACTGACTTTTCAGACAGTTGGTTCCTTTCTGGGTGTACAAACCTTCTCCCCAGCTGATTTTTCTGTCGGTGCCATTTGGGTAGTATTTCCAGTTATTCCCCAGCAGCTCTGCCAGCTTTTCACAGAAGAGACCTGTATATTATTTATCAATTCTCTTTTCTCGTTCCTGCCCTCCAGCTTTTACATTACACCCTCATCCTAGCTCTTTCTACCTAATCCTAATTTACTGCTGATCAGACCCATAGCAGCAGAATCAATTACATGAGGTGAAAAAAGAATAAAAATAAAAACCTACATCAGACAAACTTATGTTTTTGCCTTTGAGGTAATTGTTTTTGCTCCCAGTGATCTCAGTGAAACGAGGTAGAGCTGAGCTGCTTTATCTTGCTTGTATATTGTCTGTCTTCTGAACAAAGGGCAGGAATATCTGCCTTTGTTTCCTGTGGTGCGTGCGTACCCCATAAAATCCAGGTAGGAAGTGGGTCTTTTGGAGTGCCTGGTTTCTCTCTGCAGCACAGAGCAGAGGCTGTCCTCTTTGATTTTTTTTCTTTTTCTTTTTACGTGCAATGTTATATGTGGGTGCAGTTCCCATGCGTGTTCTTGTGCTAAACATGGTCACTGTTAAGCTTACATGTGGTGAACGTCGGGGTGTTTACTAAGAAGTACGAGAACGGCCTGTGGGCCCTCTCTCAGCAGACAGAATTACCGTAGTTCCCTGGAATCAGGTTTATTGGGTATAGTCCGTACAGAAATTAAAACCTTTATTAACATAATTTTTAGACTGAGATGTGTTAGTCTGAAGCAATGTATGCATGCATGTATGCAGGTTTGCACTTTAACCAGGGAAGGAGTCCCCTGCACTCAGCTGGCTGATGTTCAGCGTGTGTTCAGGGCTGTAGCACACGACTTTTTAACATTATAGCTGATCCCTGCCGGAAACTGTTAAGAAGTGTCATAGAATTCAGTAGGTAAAAGGCCCTGGATGTCAATAAACCCAGAAGGCTGGCAGAGTGTTATTACGTGAAAAGTTCAGCTCTGTCCTCCTGCTGGGAGCTGCATGCAGGTGTAGGGAGCTGTGCTGCTGGTAGCACCCCAGAGGTGCTCCCTCCTTCCTCAGTTCTCCCAGAGCCTCCTGCATGGTGGAAGAGGGCAGGGAAGAGAGAAGAGACCAGCCAGGTCTCACTGTAGGGAGCAAAATTAGATTGTGGAAGAAGAGACAGTGGCATAGTCTGTCTGTACTAAGAACAAGCCAAGGTCCATTTCTGGCTCTGCTGGCACACGGTGCGAGCATCACGGCAGTGCACATCCCCTTCCACTAAAGGCATGGGGACCTCGTTTGTGTCACGTGGACCAGAGACTGTTCCCAATACACCCTTCCCTGCCTGGGGTGGGGGTTACTGGGCAGGGTGCTGGTTGTCTGACACCAAGATTAAGGCAGGAAAATCTACCAAAGGTTATTGATGCTTTTATGCCAGTGCTTGCACTCAGGCTGAACTGATCCTGTTCCACTGTGCTTCAGGCTCATCATGGGAGGGGTAAGAAGGAAAGAGCAAAGCAAAGGCTGTTGCAGGGATGCACCCATCTGCTTTAAACAAATTTGAGTTTGTCAAAAGCCATCAACACTTTTAAGCATAACAGTGCAACCTTAAATATGAATTCATCGTGTAGAAGGGTCTTTTTTTTTTTTTTTTCTTCTCCACATACCATCCCAGTTAGATCTGGATTTCTTTGTTTTTTCTGTCTTGTTGGAGGTCTTTCTTGGGCTGTCAGGGAGAGAACCCTTTTCAGTGTGGTCCTTGACCTGGAGCAGATGTCCCACTTTACTTACAAGATATCACTTCTCTCAACTTTGCTAACATTTGGTGCCACAGATTCACTTGCAGCTTTAGGGACATCCGTATTATGCTTTTGCTTCCAGGTTTCTTTGTCACATAGCTCTTAATTTAGAATCGTGAGATCTATTAAAAATTAAAATAATAATAATAATAAAGAATTTGAACTGCTAGTTCCCCTTCAGCATGCATCTTGCTTGACCGGCTATATGTATATATATGTATAATTTCCTTTCACATACCATTCCTGCAAGATTTGTTGCTACTATATCAGTGAAATCAGCTTTTTTTTTTTTTAAAAAAAAAAAAAAAAAAAAAACAGTTCTTCCTAATTTTCATGGACATTTCCTCATTTTTTGAAATACTTAAAAATATTGTGGCTCAAATTAGTGATCACATTTCCTTTCTTGAGGTGATTAATCGGCATCAAAAGTTGTTTTGATGTATTTTCTGCTGGGTGTGGATCTGTGCAATACATGTCTTAGTTGATAGAATCAAGTTCTTCTGCACACATACCATCCTGAAAGTAATAAACCTTTGTACTGTGATATTCCTGAGCATAAATTGCTGCAATTGGATTTTAAGTTGATTGAAAAAAATTGTGTAAATACTCCCTTTTGGCTACCCATCTGAAGAGCCTAAAGAAATGCACACTACTCCTGTGTCAATTATAACTCACACTAAATAAATTGATTCAATATCTCTCTGTGGCAGACAAATGACCTAGCGAGCTTTTTGGTTTGAATGAAGCTACATCTCCTTCTAAACACCTACCATTACTCTGTTCTTAAAGTAAAATGATGCACATAGAAGCTAAGGTTTTGTAAAAGAGTGGAATTTGCCAGCCGAGCTATTAATCAGTCATCTACGGCTCCCTCTTTCATTCAAATGCTGCCTCAGACCTCTGATGTAATTCTGCAGACAGAACTTTTGTCTTTGTCACGGATAACTGTGGTTAACTCTTCCCTACCTCAGCAGCATTAAAACAGAGAAAGAGAAAATATTTACTGACTTTGCATAGCCAAACAGGTAATGGGCAATTCACTGTGGCCAGCCTTTCGGATATGTCGCGCTCTGAGGTGACACAGGGACTTTGTTGCTTTTGTAAGAATCTCCTGTGGTAAAACCCTTACTGACTTGGTGGAAGGAGAGTTGGCTTATTGGTTTGAGCAGTTACGAAAACATACCTATAGCAAAACAGCAATAACAACACATGCTTTTCTCTGAAGTATCCATGCTGTGGTTTGTAAAGCAAATTTTAAGAGGATACGTTCTTCCACATGATGAATTTGCCTCCGTACCTCATACATAGTGTAAGTTAATGTGCCAATGCAAGGAAAAGCAATAATCCCAGCAAAGGGGACCCAAAGTTTCATCTGTACTAAAATGCATAGAAGATTTTAGTATTTAATATTGGTAGTGCATACCTGATTTATGGAATCAGTGTAATTACACATCTCTGGTTTAAGCAAACCAATATCAAATCAATGAATATGCATGATATATGTTAGCTGCATATATTTGTTTTTCTGATATTTTATTGTAATTTCCTGAGCCATGCCAAAGAGAAGACAATAAAAGGTACTACTGTTTGTTTCCTGTAGCCTCAGATACCCATACCTAAAACCTCTGTGGCTGTGGGCTGTTTTGTCTATTAACAGTAAACCTGCAAGGAACTTAGTCTCATAAGATCAGAGTCCTTACGTCACTCAGAGCACACTTAGCATTGTTAGAACATATTACATGTATCTAAGTGTTGTTTGAGGAATGCTTAATTAGACTTTATCATAATACTTGTGCATTGTGGCAGCTAAAGTTCTCCATGCAACCTGAACTTAGTCAAGAAACCTGTTGGAGGTCACTGATAGGATATGAAGTCTGAACCTGTGGAGTTTCTGTATCCTGCTGCAAAACTGGGATCAGTGTCCCCAAGTACTGTGGCTGGAGAGGACCTTCAGGGTCACCACGTCCAACCTAGAAGTTTCTGTGATTCCTCCAAGAGAGCGTGAGCTAGTGAGCTGACACCATCCATCCCTGTTGCACTTGGACGTCTGCAAAGATGCACCCCAGTGCTACCAGTTGCACGTTCCAGTACAGAGCTCCCAAAGAAGGCCAACTTAACTCTGGTACAGTTTAGTTTGGAAGCCACCAATCCTAGCTAGGCCAAGGCATTAATTGTTATAATTATTACAAATTGAAATATTAGTACCACTTATTAAAATAGTTTAGTCTCTTAAAGTTATCAAGCTTGAAGAAGTCTGAAGCTGTTTTTTCCACCTTTAAAGATGAAATTTTTATGCAGGATGACTAGAATACCAAATCCCAGACAGATGTGAATTATAACTGCAAAATTATGAATGCTTGAGAAACAGAGTGCGTAGTGGAAATGACAGCTCTAGTACAGGAGTGCCAGGAGCTGCTGTAATAACTTAATATGTAACATGCTATAAAATCAAAAATAAGCACCTGTAGGTTTTCATGTTGCAGAAGGTTATAGTAATGAGACGTGTTGCTTCTGTAGGCAAATCCCGTGCTGTGTCACAGCTACAGCACTAGCAGGTCTTTACATGCCTGCAAGAGTAACTTAGTTTTTAATGAGGTGGTATATGCAAAACTAGCAATCAGTTTTTTTGCATTTTTTAAATACCCTTATTACAAACATCTGTAAAATTTGCTGTCTATTGAGGTAGAGTTCTGTGAAACAGACATGTTGTTTGTATTTAATGCATCTAATACCTTGCTTTTGTTTGCTCCTTCTCTGGTTAGTAACAAAATGTTTGTTTGTTAGTTTTATGGATTACAGTGATGTTAATTGCATGCGCCATGAAAGCTTTGCGAAAGGGGAAAAAGCCATTTGCTGAAAGAGTTCTTACTGTTTTCTGAGGCATCTTCTGTCTTTCATGCTTCATAATTGATCTCAAGCACTCAAATATTTGTTTTTTCTTCTGTCACGAAACACTCTTGAAAGAAAGATTTGGAAAGCTCTTTCGCAGGAGTGGGGAAATGGGAATATTGTAAATTCCTTCATTCACATAAAGGAAAAGGATGTTTCAATTTGTTATTTTCATTGTCACACACGAATGATAAAATACAACCAATGCAATTAGGTGGATGACTACAAGCTAATTTTATTGGATTGCAACAGGTTAATAGTGTGGCTATATTTCAAATCACACACAGGCTGAAATTGTGACAACGAATGTAGTAAAAACTGTAGTCGTTGCTATCCCTAAAATAATATCCAATCATTTAACCACAAGAAACATAGAAATCCAAATACGATAGGATATTCCTGATCCTGGTAAAGCACTTTGCTCCTATATTTCCTAGTAAAATTTAGGTATAATCTGAGTGGTGATTTTAGTACTTTGCTGTAACTGACCTTAAAACTTGCTTCTGACTAGTTAAGATCTTACATCTGTAGTTAATAAAGTAAGAAATCTTTGATAATAGGAGTGGAAAACGGTGTATAAGTATAAAATCATGTTCATTAGTAATTTAAATGTGTAGGTTTCCAAGGATCAGAAAAATGTTTTCTAAAATACGTTACGTGTAATGTCAAAATTCCTGCATGGAGAGGTAGAAAATAATGACTAGTCAAAAGTCAGACTAGTCAGCTGAAATACGTTCAGTAGACAATATTTTTCTTCACGCTATAGAGCCGTGAGAGGAGCAGCAGTGGGTTCTTGAATCCAGCACGGAACAGTCTTAAAGTTGTCGAGGAATCTGTGATTTAGGAGCCTGTGTACATTTATGTCAGTATTGTATTATGATGCATTTGTTAGTATATGGAGTAATAGCATTTTGATTCTAAACTTAATGTTTAAAAATACCAAGAAAAATTTAAAACTGCCTCACTATTTTTTTTTTTTTTTTTTTTTTTTAACCGTGTATGATCCCATCTGGCTACTGCAGATGGATCTTCAGAATGATGTAGTGGATTGCTTCTTATGAGAGGTTGTAAGTTTAGAGTTATCACATAAAACATATTAAGGATGTAATGAAAAAGAACAATAAGCTGTTTGCTCTCTCTTCTGGTAGGCCATAGCTCTTTCGGGAATTCACATGAAGGGCTTACTTTTCCCAAAATGTTTGTTGGCAGAGGTTTGTCAGCAAGCCCTGACACCTGTTCACATTGGCAGGAGCATCTGTTATTTCAGTGTAAAAAATTTTACTTCTATGGTTTTAACTTAGTTCCACTTCTGCTGGTGATGTAAGTGTATCCATCTTAGAATGTTTACTAGCATAAATATATTTATTTAGAGGTGTTGTTACTTTTTTCCCTGTTTTTATTAGGAAAACTAGTCTACCATCGCATGTGTTCATCTGTTTCTTGCAGTTTATATAGCTAGTAATCTGTAAGTAGTAAATATGTTGTCAACGATTTCAGGCTACTTTCCTGAGCTTTTTTTGCATGCTATTTTTTCCCCTACACACACTATTACAGTAATATCCAGTCCTGAAAGCCTTATCTCAGCTACACTGGCAGTTCAAGCCAAATTTTGTCCCTAAAGCTTTTCAGTGTAAAAAAAAAAAAAAAAAAAAAAAAAAAAAAAAAAAAAAGTTTACTTTCGGGTTTTATGCCGGGGGGGGGGGGTGGGGGGGGGGGGGGGGGGGGGGGGGGGTTGTTGTAGCACTTGGACGAGGAGGAGGAGGAGGAGAAGGATGGAAGTTGAGATTTGTGTAATGAGCATGAAACATCGGGATTTACAGGCTTATCTGAAGGTGATCCATGGGTGCTGTGCTACTACTTAGTGTGGCTAGAAGAGCTGAGAAAGGCATTGATGACAAGCTCTTGTTTCAGATGCATTTGTTGTAGGTATGACTTGTCTCTATTATGAAAATGTTTTCTGGCAGGATGTGACTGTGTTTGATTTCTGTAAATCATGTTTTTTTTTTTTTTTAAAAAAAAAAAAGGACATCCGAATAGCTAGAACAAGGTACTGTTTTCGATTTTGTATAATTATTTGTAGCACAGTGAGTTGGCTAGTATTCATTTCAGAAATACGCTAAAATATTTTTAAAACAAGAAGAAAATAGCAATACATCCTCAAGTTAAAACCTTTTCAATGCATGCAGTTTACATTTAATATCTCAATGTGCTATGTATTCATTAATTTAATACAAAAACACCATCTGTATTAAAAAAAAAATCAATAAAATAACTGCTGCTTTCTCTTCCTAGCAAGCAGAGTAACTGCCAGATCGCATTCAGCAGGAAGACCAAATGGCTTCCCCTCTGCCCCACCTCTGGGGCCTGGGGTACATCTCCAGTTATTCTTTCCTCACCAGCGTGGTACTATGTACCAGGCTGGGCGCTTTTCCGCTGTGGGGCAGCTGGCTGTGTCCTTTCTGAGCGACGTGTCACGCCCTGGCCGCGTTTCGGTAGCTGCACGGAGCAGAAGGGCAGTGCCTCAGGAGAGAGAAGATGGCGGTAAGGCCGGGCCGTGCGGCCCACGGCTCTCGGGGCAGCAGCCCGCTTGAAGTGGTCTGCAGGCAACCTGCTTCCTTCCACGTGTCCCTCCTCCTTCATATCTGCCCTGATTTTCACCTTATTCCCCCCTCCCCGGTCAGTGGATGGGTTTGTTTTACTCCATATCCCGTGTTGACGCTCCTTTTTGGTATCTCTTTTACCATCTTCTTGGGGCCAGCAGTGCTTGTGGCCCAGGCCCATCTGTGACCAAGGCTGGACCACTTACTCTAGTTCAGACTAGTGGCTTGACAATTGGGCAGGTTTTTGAAGTAATTTATGCTGGTTTAAGGGAATGCAGGGGAAAGGCAGGAGAAGGGCTTGGGGCACCTTTGGAGTGTCAGGGAGGGGAGAAGCATCATCTCCTTTCTCCCCTCCACCAACCTTCCTCTCCATCCCAGCCTTCTGCCCCAGCTGATAATCACCTTTTCGTTTCCTTTGGTTCATTCTAAATAAAAACCGGTGATTATGGTTCATGTTCCTTTTCAGGAAACAAAAAAATAGTAATTCAAACAGTCTTCTAGTTCATTGCCCAGCTAGAGAATGTACCAACTTATGGGACTGCAGATTTCCATACATATCCTGGTTTGGGTGAAGTAAGCACCACCAGACAGAGACAAGCCATGCTTAGTCTGTCCTGCGAAGAGCTGTACATGGCGACTCCAGCAAGAGCAGGACTGGTTGTGGGATTAAATTTAAGAAGTTCTTCACTATTTAATCTGCGGCAGCTGATGCAGTGTGCAGTGCATCTCCTTTAACCATTACTGCTCTTCTGCCCAGTACTTGCCTTTCCTAATCCACGGTAAGTATTGGTGTGGGCAGCAAGGCTGGAACATACTGATTTAGGAAATGAAAGGTGGCTTACTTGCTATCTTGAGGAACCAGGACCTTAGGACTTTGCCCTGGAAACTCTGCATTTATGCTTTGATCTTTCAAGTTGGTGCAAGAGGAAGAGTCAAATCCTCTTTCAAATTTCAGGTAATTATTAAGTAACTTATTCTAAGATTAAATTTACATTTTTAAAGAGAAGATATGAGGCTTGAAATGTTTCAATGAGTAATATTTTTTGCCTTCTAAATCCTTTCAGTTTACCTGTGATCACTTCTAAAGAGATACAGCGGTGGTTGTAGCTAATTATGAACACTGCGTATTAATACTGTAATTGGCTAGCATTGCCTTCCCCAAACAACAACAAAATAACCAAATCTTGTGCAGTCTCTATCTGTGAAGTAGACAATAAGAATACTGAAGGGAAAGTATTTATTAAGAGTGAATCGTGATTGGCATATATCCGAGCGGTTACAATTTCAATATCCCAATCCTAGAACTGCTTTATTATTATTTCCCTTTTTGCTTCAAAACCTGAATAGGAGCATAGAATGACTGGCATAAAATAAAATACTGTTTTAGTTTACACACTAAGGTGGGTGGCATGCTAGAAAATTAAGATATCCAGCTAAATGCTACTTGTTTCCCAAATAACTGCAGAGCTTCATAGACCTGAAGAAAAAAAAAAAAAAAAAAGTACTTCCAGTATCTTTGAGGGTACTGTTTTGAGGTGGATTTCTTCTAGTTTTAGCTTGCCATTTACTTGTAACTGCTTATCAAGCTTGTCAACCAGTTTTGGAACAGCTCACATTGCTGCTTCTAGCTGCTCTGCAGACCTGCAGGCTACATGAGGCTTCAGATTCATCAAGCACTGCCCTATTAGTCTGTCTTGGTAATTGATAATATTAGACATAAAGTATGGTCACTGCTTATGATATCAGTGGAGTGGTAGTAGGTCAATAAAATTTTGGCAAATGCTTCTTTTATACTGGCAGAGTAAGAAATGCAAATCATAGGGTCTGGTACTAAAACAAGTTCTTCCCTGACCCAGATTTTCAGGGGCTTCACATCTGCAAATGGGACAAGATTTTTACAAGGGTTCAGATGATTTCTAACATGTAGGAGGTTCCCTTATGAGACAAGTAGATGAGAACCTCAAAGAGGTCAGTGCTCAAAGACAGGAGCGGATGAGAAAGGAAAGTTTTTTTCCCCCTATCTACTACCCTAAATCTTGGGGTAGAATCACCATCTAAGGTTCAAACCACTTTTGAGCTGAGAGTTCAGTGTTACCAAAAGGCGACCCAGAAGAAAATTGGCGTGGGGTGGGGAGGAATAGTTCTGTTGTGTGAGCATGTCGGATCAGCTCCCTGTGCAAAGTGGGGGGCAGGAACACCTGGCATAACTTCAGCCTTTGTTTGCAGTGCTTGTGTCCAGCACCTGTGATCTTTGGAAAAAAAAAAATCCATCCTATTTTGCATCTTTTTTTTTTTTTTAATTTGGCTAAAGGCAGTCGTAGTGACAGAGTAGCTCGAGTTACTGCAGTGTGCTGTTTGATTTTTGTGCCCCACCCTAATCTCTTGTTCTTTAAGGATTTTTCCTTGCAGTTGCAATGTCTATAGGGCACGGTCACATTAGTTAAACATGTACACTGATGCTGCAGTATCACTGGAAGTGAAGGGTTCAGTGCTGACTTGCAGCGTATTTGCTATTTATTTACTTTTCGGGCTACCCAGTGGGATATGAGACTGAACTTGTCTTGCTCTTATTTGAGCCTCAGTATGCTTACTGTGCACATTTGTGCAATTGCTGTGAAGAAAAAATCACTACAATAGACTCGTAAACCTTAGCTGCTGTAGGGGCTTTCTCCACAGAAAAATCAAAGGAGTCTGTCCCGGTCTCCCCGCGAGTCTGCGCTCCGTGGCTTGCTGCTCCTGTGCCCTAGCAGTGCAGGAGTACAGTCCTGCCTGAAAATCACACTGCAGTGCGATCTGGACTGCGGTCGCTCCTCTCCCCAAAGCCCTACGGCTCAGGTTTGTCCCCTCCTGTCTTCTGGAGAGCATTTACTCCTTAAAAACACCCCAAACAGCTGCACAGAGTGCAGGCAAGCACTTTTAAATAACATGACTCCTGCAGTAGGTAGTCTTTAGGGCTGAACGAGATTAGCCAAGCTGCGTGATTTTCAGGGAGCTGAATGTTTGCCCAGCTCCTCTGCAGCATACACCCCTGAGGAAAAATGTCAGTCTGCAGTTACGTCAGGATGTGTAGGTGCCAAGTATGTGCCATATAGCATCCACAGTTGGTTACCCACAGGTTATGAGGAGGCTGCTTTCTGTTATAACTGCGCGGCTGTTTGTTTATTGTTGCTGGAAAAGAATAATTGTATTGCTTGGCTTCAGGTACTAGCGTGTACTTTTATTATTTGTTACTGATAATTGTACATCTGTAGTAATACGTAATTTCCCATTTTGGTGAGACATGAGGAAATATTTTTGAAAGGCTTTATTCTGGGGAGAAAAAAAAACAACTTTCATGTCAAATAACTTACAGATTTATTGCCATCAGCCCCTCAACTTGGTCACTGTGGTGATTTTAAAATCTCTTGGGCAAAAATAGACAATGATGGGCAAAAACGGACAGAGAACCAACAAAGAATTCATTGTTCTATTCATTCATTTATTTCTAATAAAAAAGAAGGTTGTTTTGAGTCATCCCTCCTCTTTCCTAGCACTTCATTTTGTATGAGAGAGGGCAAAATCCTGGGGAGAGATGGCATCTAATGCTGCACCTGTTTCATGGTGTGCAGCTTTGCTGTTTGCCACCCGAATGGATACTTAGAAAGGAAGATAAATAGTGGGAGCACCAGCTCAGACCTCACGGTGGCTGTTTAAAATAAGGGTTATCTGATTTACAGAATGACCTTTTAGAGATACCATGTCTTAGTGGTTTTTCTGCAGGCTCTTGCTAATTGATTTAAAACTTGTCCGGAGAGGTTGGTTTTGTTCCTTGGTTTTCCCTCCCAGATGTTAGGGCAGTTAGATGCGGGACGAGGCTGTGTGGCCTCGCCAGATGGGGAATCCGTGTGCTAAAAAACCTCCTGTTAGAAATGTTACGGGAAGGCATTTGTGCTGTCTGCAGCTGTACGCCGGTAGCTCTGTGCAGCACAGCATCTTTGGGCATCACACAGTCTTTACTGGTGTTTGTTTTGAAGCTCGCCTGAATTTTTAACAAGTGTCTATAAATGTCTTCATCTTGTTTCAAAACAGACAATGCCCTACAAAGCAGTTTCTTCACGTATTATGTTGCTTCAACTATTCAATTAATTTTACTAAAAGAGAGAAAGTGTGAGATGGCTGCAAACCATTTCTTACTTAGAAAGCATATTAATATTGAGTACAGCATTTCAGTGTGCCTGATTGAGACTCCTGCTTTGCAAAGCACCAAGATAGAGAGGATCTTTGCTGCAATACGTCTATTTCATCACTTGTGCTGAGATCCAGGTAAAGTGTAAAGCTAAGAATATGCTCAGCTGTTTTGCAGGGCAGCTGCTTTAGTGTGTTGAGAAGTGCCTGTTTATTGATAAAGCAAGGATTGTTATCAGCAGATAAAATCTTGTGTTTTCTGTTTCATTTCCCAATTTTAATATAAAACACTTTCTGAAATTGAATCTTTAACGTTATTCAGTTCAGCTGAGGGGAGGAAACATTAAGAGATAAGAAAAAAATGTTTTTCTCATTCCTTTGTAACACTTCTATTTTTTGTTGAGCTTGTTTATACTTGTCTGTTGGTTTGCAGGGAATAATCCACGTTGTTTGTCATTAGATCACGGAGCTGCGGTCAGCCAATATTAGCTCTTGCTCTTAATTCAATGTTAGACAGACAAGGCAGCTCTGTGCTAAATTTTTATTAAAGTAGGAGGTATTTGTAAAGACAGTAGATAATCCAGATAAATTGCAGGTTCAGAGTAGCTGTTGCCTTGTGCTTAATCTTTGGTGAGAGTGAATTAAGAAACGACATTAAATGAAACACATGTGTTTTCGTTTCTGAGGCTTCGTTCCAGGATAACTCCAAGCACGGAGAAGCTGGTAGCCACTTCATGGTGTATAGGTTGCCAGACCACTGATACTTACCAGACCCTTTTACTGGCACACGGTGAGTTTTTGTCAGCGCCTATTTCAAAAATGCTTTGAAATCCTCTGGTGGGAGCATTTCCTAAGTGCCGATGCCCCTTTAAATGTCTATGTAGGGATCTTACTGTGCCTTTTTTTTTTCTTTTTTTCTTTTTTTTTTTGTAACCAAAGCTAATGTAATCTGAAGGGGAATCTTCCAAATTCTCTCTGATGGTATCTTACCGTGCTGCAAATAGTTTCACTGCTGGTTCCCAGTAGCTTCACAGAAACAGATGCTGCCCTCAATTTGGAGAGGGATGCACAATGTCCTAACAACAGCACATGTCAAAGGGCCCGCTGGATGTTATAGCAGTCCAGACTTCATTTTTTTTTTCGTTTTGTTTTGTTTTTAACTGGATTAGACTGCAGAAGCTTAAAGTGGCCAGGGGCACAGAGCGTATTTTATAGCACAGTGAAGTGCAGAAGGTGGAACTTCTCCAGACAAACATCTCTTCAAGACCTTCCTCCTTCAGCAAATCTCTTTATGTTCTCCTATAAGAGGTCAGGGTCCCACAGTTGGTGTCCACAGCCTCCTGACATCTGAATGGCCTCAGAAGGCTTTGAATGTTCCCTGCGTTCAGCCTGTTGTAAGTAGGACATTTTTTCTTGGGCCGTGTACAGCGCAGGTACCTCGATGGGCTTTTTGTAGCAGTGGTGTGCCAAATTCTGCCCTCCGGTAACTGCTGCCGTGGCCTCAAATGGCAGCTATGGGTGCAGCTGTCGCATCGCACGGATGCTCAGCGGTGCAGAAGTGAGAGTTTATTTTGATGAGTAACCTTCATTATTCCACGTGGTCTGAAATTATCTTGTATTTTAATCATGGTAATGTTCATCTGGTTGAATTGGGTATTTTATAAATACGAAGTTACATCTCTAAGCTGCTCTGTCATGACATAAAATAACAGAGGAAAAAAATGCGTGCCAGCTGATGTCGTCTTGCTTTGTTCAGCGAAGGCATTCTTGTCACTGTGTGCAGAACTAAAATGATGCATTAGTACCCAGACAAAGTAAAGTGAGTAATTTGGGGAGCTCTGGTGGTGTAGCATTTAACGGGCATGCTTAGTTGTCAAGAAAAATCTGTCCTGCTTCATAGAGGGTTTATAGGTGCAGTGACAGAAGGATGTGCCTGAAAGGTGGGCTTATTTTGGGAAACCTAATTAGAACAGCAGTGTTTTATTTTTCCGTTATTGTTGCCCAAGGTTTGTCGTGTTTCTAGGGTTGCTATTAATGTCTCCTTAAATGTCAAACTCAAACTGCTGATGGTGATCATCTCATATCATAGTGCTAAATATATACATCCTGTTGAGAACGTATGATGTAAATTGTATGCCAGACCCTCTACATATGCATATTAAAGTCTTTAAGCTAAATGGTTGCTATCAAATTTTCCTTAAGTTTGTTTCCTGTTTTCCTTAAGTGGCATACAAAACAAATGGAGACTTTTTTTAAAAGGAGACCTCATGCTATTGCATAATTTTTAAATGTTTCTTGTTTCTGAGGCGTCATGACACTAAATGCTGTAAGAAAGAAATCCCAAATATATCTTTTCCTGATGAACTGAAAGTTAATGTCATTTCCTTCTAAATGTTGCTCTGTGAGGTCAAGTACGTGCCTGCATCTGCCACCTAGCATCTAGCAGTCAAATGGAGAAAAACAAAAAATGCCTCAGGAAAATCCTTTGTAAAACTTCGTAATGTACAAAAGAAAAGTAAGTTGGCCCTGGTATTCTGGAAAATTCAATACAGTTTCCATTACTAATGGTAAATAGCTCTTCATTTTCTTTTTACTGAGTCCTTTTTGGAAATGAAAAGTCACTTTAAGATGTTCTACAGTCATTAAATTAGTTGGCTATTTAATCCGAGTCGTGTGTGAGCGACTGCTGTGGGCAGCCTAACTTGTGTTCGGTTCACTACTTGTTGGAAAGAGGGTGTGCAGAGTTGTCCTCTGCTACATGTTGAATTTCTTGGGTTGAGGATATTTGAGCTTTGCATCTGTGGTTTGGATTGAGACATCGGTTACTTGCTGTTGAAGCTGTTCTTTTATCTTTTTGTGAGAAATCACCTGTAGCTTCCATGTGTAAATAAGATTGCAAACAGAAGTGAAAAATCAGTTAGCATCTCATTGCTGCTACATGCAGTTTCAAAAGACTGGGGAGACAGCATACCAAGGGAATAAGATTTAGCCTTTACAATGGTTTGTGATGTTTCCACTGGACTTCAATATCGGCCATTATGCTTTTTTTCATGCTTCAAAAGCAAGGTCTTGAAATTTTAGAGTTATAAATATATTTATTGTATTCACCGACGTCTGTGGAAAAAAAAAATGTCTGACTTCTGGCACATGAATACGTAATTGTGGGATTTCAAAGTGCTTATATCTTGTTAGAACAACAAACCTTTGGATATCAAATATGCAATTTTGAAGAAATGAGGGATGCCATTTATTTTTATTAAGCTGGGATTTGAATGTTTGAAGAAAGTATTGGGGGAGGCATTTCTTTTGAAATGGAAGTAATATTCCTCATTTGTGATGTTAAAAGTATTATTTTTGGCATAGTTACATTCTTTATAAATAAACACAGAAATCTGTGCCTGGAAGAAATATGCTTGTTTTTCATGTCTACTTATAACTTTTTTACGTTATTATTATTTTCACTTTTACGAGGGTTGCTGTTGAACAGCAGAAGCAGAGTTGAATGTACAACTCTCTGAATTTACCATTACTTCCATGAGATGGAAATGCCAGGGTATTGATTAAAGAATATCAGTGCATAGAAAACACTTAGTCTCATTATCAATTAGTACGTCACAAAGGAAATCAGTGAGTGATGTTTTTGAGGTGGGAAAATGCAGGATACAGTTAAAATTAACTATTTCAGTTGACCATAACCAAAGAAGAAGACATGGATAATAGCGCTTGGAAATCAGCCTTTACCTTTCTTTTCATTTGCTCAGTAAACATTCTTCCATCTTCTGTGCAGCCTGAGCTCTTGTCCTGTTGTTTACTTACGTATTCCAAATACCAAACCTTCGATGAGTATGCTTTTCTATCCCGAGGAGCTTACACTTTCTATGGAAGACTAAGGTTTTGGTCAACCTAAATTTGCAAAAGCTCACACGTTCATATGTTTCTATATATGATGTACAATAAATGTAGATTACGGGACAGAAGTTCATAGATCTAGATGGGTCTTACATGCTGAGTGATCTTTTTCACCACAAGAAATTTTAGTTCTTTTGTGTATTATTCAGTACCTGGCCTTAAGGTATTTTGTTCTGTTCTTCTATTTACAGGCATGAAGTGGCATTTTGGGAACCCTTGGAGATTATTGAGAAATCCTTTTCATAAAGGTAGCTGCTAAGTGTGAAGAATTAGTTCTTTTTTGGTGGGGTGTGCTTGATTGCAAGGAAATAGTATCCTGCATTTAGTAAGGTGAAAACCGATGCACCCCTTTTCATGCAGTAGTAGCGGTCCTCTGGTATAAAATGACACCAAGAATTCCCTAAAATGCCTTCTAGCTATGGTTTACAATTCCAGTGCATTTTATCTTCCAGGTGAATATGGTTATTCCTTTGCGTGTTTGGGATTAAGGATAGCTTCATGAAGTCAGCATTATAATTGTTTAGATGGTCCTGGTTTGAACACCTTGTATTTTGGTGTAAACATGATGATGTTTGTTTTGTTACAGGGAATCATTACAATAGGTAAATAGATGGAGGAAGGCAAGTTGGTGATGGAGTAACTGGCAAATACAGTGAGATGTGATTAGTAACAATGGGAAAATATCTATATTTAAAGTGACGTGACCAGCTATAATAGAAATAAGGGGAAAATTTACAATATATGTTAAAAAAAATACATGGATTTGGGAATAAAATCAGTGCATTGTTTCCCTGGAGGATGTTACCTAAGTCTTAGAAACTTATTTTAGAAGTAGGTTGCACACAGCACTGAGAAATAAAAATGAAGAAGGAGAACAGTGGGATAACCTAATCCAGTAAGTCCTTTCTATCTCTGACTTACAGCTGTAGCCTGTAAGTGAGGTTCACCTGGACATGAAACGTGTGCCTCAGGTACAGGTGCTGGATGTGCTTCACCATGTCCTAAATTCTGAATTAGGAGCAGCTGGGCATGTGCTGGCCTTCTTTTGTTTCAGGTAGATGACAGAAAATACTGCTGATGGTTTTGAAGACTAGGGAGGGTTACCGTGAAGACAAAGAAGACCTGGCATGCATGAAAATGTGTGAGAACCCTTGCTCAAGAACATACGGCGCATCTCAGTTGTGCGTAGAGGTGACTTTCCTCTTTTTATGTTAGCTGGTGCCAGCGCAGACCTTGTCAAGCCTGCATCTCGTGGTGGGAAATGCAGTCAGTGGCAGCTGCCGGTTACACAGGTAGGACACAAATCGGGCCCTCTCTGTGCAGCTTGATAGGACTGGAAGGCCTGAGAGTCTGAAAATCCAGTCTTTCATCTTTGTGAGCTTTCCCTTCCCTGCCAAGATTACACCTATGACAGCCCCACAGAGATATTTGTTGCTGCTCTTGATATTGTTAATATTAAATATTAAAATTAAGTATAAAACATTAATATTTTAGTAGTCACACGTCTCCGCACATCATTAGAGCCTTTTTGTACTAAGCACTTTTCAACAATACAGAGGCTCATTCCCTGTCCTGAAGAGCTTGTAATATTAAATGAAGGATGTGTGAAAAATGGGGACAGATGACTCAATCATATATATGTAGTATATATTTTGATATTAAATTATGAGAAAATTGCCAGTTGTTCCTATTTTCTCTTTAATCTCCCTGTTGGTTGGCTGATTTGGGACAAGAAACTGCAAATAGATGTAGATTTGTATTTGCTTGCTCTTCCTTCGTACTTGGCAGATTTCTGCAATTTATAGAAGCTTGTAGTTTCTCCATTAAAAAAAAAAAAAATCAGATGCAATACTCAAAATGATTAAAGAGAATGAAATTTATAGGTCACGTTCCTGGCCGTTCTGAGGGCGGCACAACAACCTTTGTAAATGGGCCGTGCGTTCATCCACTCGGGTTGCAGGGACAGTCCTAAAATTAAATTTATGGAGGCCTGGAGACTGCCAAGGGTGGGGTTCCCAGACACCAATTATGTCTTACATTTTAGCAGTAGTCTTGTATTTTACCCTCTAGAGGATATCCCAATGCTAGAACAAATCCTTTCGTAGCTAAATTTTACTGACTTTAGTCAAACAGACTAGAGTACAAATTGGTTCCAGATCTGGGATCCAGATTTATTGTAACTGTTTGGAAACAGATGCAGATTCAAGTTGGCTCATTGAGCAACTAGAAGTAAAATGCCCTTGTCTGGTGGCCAAGTGTGAATCGGGATGGCCTCAGGAGCCAGCTGCTCCAAGGGGAGTCACTGCCGGCCCCCGTGGTCGTGCTGCAGAGGAGGTGCAGTGGGTGGAAGGTGCACGGAGGAGAACTCGGTGAGGGGATGGTCCTGCAGCCTGGCTTGTGTTGGTAAACTCTTGGGGGAGGGAGGGCCCTGTGCCACAGCAGGTCAGGAGACAGATGGACAGACAGACATTGGGCTGTGGTTGCTTGCTGTTGCAGTCATCAGGAAGATGATGTCTCATTTGGGTAAGATTATCTGAGGGCAGTCTGGCTTTTCTGGTATCTTGAGAGCCGCCAGCTGAGCAGAAGCAGCTCTGGGAGGACAGAATCTGTAATTTGTAATGACTTGGTGGGATTATCCCAGTCCCCGGTAGGTAAGGCTCAGCAGTGCACTTTGATGACCAAGGATCCTTCACAACAAAATCGCATAGTCCCTTCACACAAATACACCTGGAGTGCATACACGATAGCAGTATATGCACCAACCCCAGGAAGAAATATCATAGACTCGCAGGCTGTGAGCCTTGAAAGGGCAGCAGGGACTTAGGCTTTCAGTAGGGCTTCTCCCTAAAGTGGTACCCGAGAGAAAAAGGAGGGGGAACACTGTGCGTGGGTGCCTGGCACAGCTGCTGCTGCAAGGCAGGTAGGTGGGTTGCTTCTGTGGCTTATTCTACTTATTTTGACTTTTTATCTATCCCCGATATTCTTGTTGCTTCTTCTGTGTGTGTGTGGCTTCCTCTGAAGTTTCGGTACTTCTGTGTCTCCTTTCCTGGGGTTCCTTAGTTCGATTTTTACCCCTCCCTCCTCCTATTATAAAGTGAAATGAATCAAACTGCTCCATAAAGCTTAGCAGTAACACCATGACTGAACTTGTCTCCTTTTGTGTTGGTACGACAGCATTCACAGTTGTTGATCAGCCGCCCTGGCCTGCTGACAGGCATGTCTGATTTGTATGGCACTTCAGTCTCTTCAGTTTTTGTCAGAAAGGGACCCCTTCCATTAAGTTTTGGTTTTTCTGCATGCTCTATTTAGTGTTCTTGTGTGTTGTTTTTTTTCAGTTTGCTTCCACTAACCCTAACCCAGTTTATCAGTGCTGCGAAGGTTCATAACTTCTTGGAGCTTCTACTTTATGTGAAGCCTGGATATGAAAAAGTGGTATATTGAATACTCTCTCGCTTTCCTACATATTAGTATTTTAATGTTATTTCTGCATTTGATCTGAGTTTTTCTAACGATCTAGGCTTTTCTTAAGATCAAATCAGTCATCTTGTCTTACATGTAGCAACTGCGCAGCGACATCTCTTTTACGTGAAATGTATGTCAGCATTTTGTATTCTGCCTGTGTGAAGAAGGTCTCTTACTTCATCAAAAGTCTGGTTAGTGTGTAAGTGCTTTGTTTATTTGAGGTTTCTAAGCATTACACATTTTCTAATCTGTTTGCTTATGGTTTCATGAAACCATGGAGTTTTTATGATGTCTCACTATGGCTTAGCATGCATACATTATAAGAAAGCTTATATTTTTGTGGTCTCTTTTTTATTGCCACAGTCCTTGAAATGGATCAGTGGGAATAAGGTTTAGAGCTGTATGGTGACAAATAGGACCAGTGGCGTTTCCAACTGACGTCTTCTCAGGAAGTCAGGGACATGACCACTGTCCTGCTATTCCCACTAGGTTCTTCTATGCCTCCTTGCTCCTCCTTTGGTTTCCATCACAGATCATCATCCTTTTATAATCATTTCTAGGAATGTACTCAGTCCAACTTCTCTGGCCCTTTTTATTACTCCTCTTAGTGTAATATTATGCAATTCCACAGTGTCCTTCATGTGTTTCCAGGTTGTTGTTCTTGCCTCTGCGTTACCAAATTTCACAAAGGATGGTGGAGCTGCCTGGCAGCCCAGCACTGCTGGA
The DNA here is from genome assembly GCF_011077185.1 of Oxyura jamaicensis. NCBI lineage: Eukaryota > Metazoa > Chordata > Aves > Anseriformes > Anatidae > Oxyura > Oxyura jamaicensis. The sequence goes on from NC_048896.1 coordinate 36,202,945, forward strand.
AGCGGTGAGACGCAGGGTGCTGGTGCCCCCAAACATTATTTATGTCTCCTCTTGCTGCACCTTGCGCTTTCACCTTGACGGTCTCTTCTCCACCCTGTTCCCTTCTCCTGGCAGTACGTGAACTTTGTGTCCGTGTATCTGTTAAATAGCTGGAACGGGGAGCTATAAAACAATTCAAGTGAACTTTGTGCTCTTGACATTCGCTCAGTCACTAGTGCCCTAAGGGGTATCTTCTTGGAGCTTTTGTTTCCCCTTTCAGAGTTAATCAGAGACAAAAAGACTATTTTGTCTTGAGACTGCAACCACTGAAAAGCAACAAAGGATCAGCACAAATCACTAAACTTCTTATGGCATATAAGACTTGGTCATCTCATTAAGTATTTATGTATGCTCTCTTTTTTTTCCTGCAGCTGTCATATTTCTCAGAGGGGACACAGCACCGTATCACCACATCCACTCGTCTTTATGCCTCTTTGTGAAACTGCAATGGGAAGCTCTTTTTTTTTTTCTTTTTCTTTTTTTTTCTTTTTTTTCTTTTTTTTTTTTTTTTCTTTTAAGTGAGTCAGGCATAGCAGAACTGCTGCTGCTTCTGCTTGAAGCATTTTGTAGTCTTGCAGGAAAATATTCTGGGTGTGAGCTGTTTAGCGTCTCTGTCCCTAAGTATGAGCTGGCTTCCATAATTTATTATTCTTTACAGTATCTGAAATCTGATTTATTCATTTTTTTTTAGTTGTGGTGTTTTGTTTTGGGGTTGAAGAGGGGATGTTAGAGGGGGGTGTTTGTTTTGTTTTATTGGGTTTTTGTTAGTCTTCCAGTCTGCCTCATTACTATGATTTAAGTCTTACCATAAGGGGGCATTTCCCCTCTGTGGTCAGTTTCCTTTCTGAATAAAGGATTTCAGTTAAGAGAGATGAATGTATTTTGTACGTTTCTGTGTGTCTGCTGCTTGCAGTTTCTTATACTCTTCCTCTTCTTCCTGCCACTCAGCATCAGGGCAGCGCAGGTTGTGCTGGCAGCACGGGCACAGCTCTCCTGGCAGCTGGGGCGCTCTGTGTCAAGAGTGCTGCGCTTCAGTGTATCCCAAAGAGCACTTCCTGACCCACATGGAGGAGCGAAGGTACAGATCTTGGAACAGTGCTGCAAAAAGGAGCTATATTTGTCTTCTTGCAATGTCTCTATGTGCTGAAGAAGTTTTTCTAACCTGTCCCCACAGGGTGAAATACCATGTTTTCTGTGTTCTGTAGCTATTGCAGGTCAGTGCAGAGCTGTGCTCTGTTTTTTCCTGTGGTACTGCGCATTGGGTCTGCTGGCTTTTCCATTTCATAAATCATTATTATGTAAATTTGGGGTCTTTACTAGTCTTGTTTTAGAAAGCTTAAATAATGTTTCAGGGGAGGTCTGTGCAGGGCCCAGTATACAACCACAGCATCTTATAATGCAGGCTCAGAGTTAAGGAGGTTTCTTTTGGTTCCATATCTTTGAGTTTGTCCTGAGAACTGCTGCCTGCTTATTGCTATATATTGCTGTGACCATTTGTATTTCAGTAAGACTTCGTCCCAAGACTGGAATTTATTCCCTGATGCAGGTCTTACCCTGTTATTCTGACTTCTTAGCCCGTATGTTTGAAATGCTCTTTCACTGTCTGATGTTCTGCTCAGATCCTTCAAAATCTTTTTTTCTTTTCTTTTTTTTTTTATTTTTTTTTACTTTCTATTTGAATAACTTTGTTATTCTGATGACTGAAACTCTGCTTTGTGTAGTAAATTCAAAGAGTAGCTTGTCTGAGAAATTCACGCTGAAATGCAAGTAGATGAGACAATTTCTCTGAGTAAGCCAAAATACATTGCACAAAGGAAAATCCTTGTCACAGAAACCTGTGGAGAAAGTTGTGTATCTGAAATTGTGAAAGGCAGTTTCAGTTGTCAGCTATTCTGAAGAGAAAGAAAAAGTTGAGGTCAGAAAATAAAGAAAATAAGCATCAGAAGTTGTTAGCAGAAATATTTGTGTTTGATCCCATCTTTTCCCCCGCCGTCTCGTAGGTCGCGATTATTGACAGTGGCCATGGTACAAAATTCTACAGGAGTTTTACCAGGACATCTCCTGATGCTGAAAATGTATTTTGTTGCTCTCTAGATCCATTTCAGTGCTTGAGTCATTGCATTCTCTAATCTGGCTGTACGGGGGTGAAATTAAATTAAGAGGACTTGAAAATGAGCTTAAACTGAGGCACAGGAGTGAATTAGGTCCTGTGTTGCGGGCACAGCAGACTTGAAGGACTGCTTTGAAGGAGCTGCCCTAGAGGGCTGAGCAGCTTCATGCTCATTAAAACCAGGACTCGCAGCTTGACCTTTGGCAAGAGTTCCTGCACTCGTTTGACTGTGCTTAAGACGCTGTAAATAAACGCAGCGCTTCGGATGCTGGTGCAGCTCGGGTGGAGCAATGAAAGGCAAACTTGTCTCCTTCCACCTAAAGACATTTTCACTCCCCCTGCTGCTGCTGTGCGTTCAGCTGTGCCGCTGTACAAAAGAGCGGCGCTGCTGGTGCAAGGAGACCTTGGGGACCGGGGTGACTTTACCTACCGCGACCAAAACACGCTTGAACAAGGCGAGAGGGGACAGTGGTCTTGGAACCTCTCGTAGGTGTCCTTTGCCCAGCAATGCAATCACTGGTGGGAGATGTTACCAAAATCGTGTGGTGTGCAGGCAGCCCTCGTGATGCGGGACGGCTGCGGGCGTTTCTAATTATTTGTTAAAGGCTGCTGATGGCACAGCAGGCAGCATCCCCCAGCAGCGGAGTTCAAATTCACAATTTGCTTCCTGCTCAAAGGTGAGAGAAGTGCTATTGAACACAAGCTGTAAGATCATCAGAGGTGTTGAGAGGAGCTGCTACCTACGAGGGACTACAGTTTGTTTTGTGAAGTTGTTTTTATTTGAAAGCACATTTTAGCAACCGTTTCCATGTTAGGTTTGCAAAGCATTTGAAGCTGTATCTGCTTCTCAAGTGGAAAACTACTGTAAAGTAATCTCAAGATATTTACCAAACCTTTGTGGCTTTTTCCCCTTCTCTTTTTGTCCTCTTTTCATCTTCCAAATTGCATTTTCTGGGAATTAAATAATAATGGGCCTGTTTTGTAGAAACTCCCTAGCTGCTGCAGTATTACAGCCCAAAGAGAGTGTGGGAGTTCTCTAGCAATACATCGAATTTCTGGTCTGATAATTCTCGGCAACAAAAGTATGATTTCAGTCGCTCAAATCCCAGCTGCCATATTTTCAGGTAATTACTGGGAAAGAATTATCTTTCTGTATGGGAAATGGAGAGTGAATGTACCCCAGTTCTCAAGTGCAAGTAAGTTTAGAGGCTGCCTTTTATAATATGGGTATCTGTTGCTCCTATAAAATGGTTAGGATAAGTTATAGAGATGCTTGTTCATCTTCTTGATGAATTTGTGATGAAGTTTGGGAGCTATTACTGTGTAGGAATGTATAAATGAGTTATCACAGTCATCTTTACTCCCTTTTTCCTTTCTTTCTTTTTTTTCCCTTTTTCTGTTCTATGGATACAACTATTGTGGAACAAAATTTATGGTGTCTTATGACGTCTCTACACCATGTTATGCATAGTACCATAAACACAGTAACAAGAAGTCAGATGGTATTTTGGGGAAGCGTAACATTACAAATTATTGCAGATGTAACGTTGTCATGTGCCTGTGATCCTGACAGATAGTTGGTCACAACTGTAGCCTGCTTGTAAGCACTTTGTATCTCTAAAATAAGTAGTAAAATATGGAATTATCATAGAATACTCGGTGCATGTTTTGCATCTTTTAACGCTTGTTGATATTTGTTAAGATCGACTTGGCATCTCCCGTCGCTGGCAGTGCTCCCCGCAGTTGGTGGCAGGGGCACGCTCTGCCTCATCCTCGCTTTCAAGTCCTGCAGATGTTGCATTTAGCACTAAGTGCCACAGCTCCTATCAGAGGGAGGAAAACCTTCCTTGGAGTAATTAAACAGGGCCGCCATTCCTCTTCTGGTGCAGCCCCATGCCATCGTCGGGCGAGGGCTGCAGTCACACGAGCCCTCCCGGCAGCACCTGAGCTGCCAGGGGTTCTGCTGCCCTCCTGCCACGTGTGCCCGGCCTGCTCCCTCACCTCTCCTGTCCAGGCAGTCCCAGTTTGCTCACGCATTTCCAGTAAGGAAGCTGTTGAGCATGTCATTTTGACACAAGCAGGTTAGGGAACAAGTGTGTGTTTGTGATGCCGAGGGGCGATGTCACCCCCGGCAACGAGCGGCAGTAACATCCTCACCTGCCTCGGATGCACCCAGGGCAAACGCATCTGAGCACGGCCAAAGGCAGTCCTGAGTGCTCTTGCTGCTCTTAATGCGCCCTGAGAGCCTCGAGGGATTTTTGGCCTGCCTCATTTGTGCGTAGCAAATGGCCTTAAGACCCAATATATTCAGTAAGGATAAGATAATGCTGATATTCAGTACCAGATTTCAAGACACTCTTGCAATTAGGATGGTGAAAATTTGGTCCTCTGCGAGCTCTCAGGAACATAAGGTAGGGTTTTTTTGGATGACATTCCGGCACCCAGGCATTGCAATTCCCACTGTAAGCGTGTACAAGTTTTTACTGTTCTTGCCAGAGTCCCAGTCCTACAAGGTATTGCGGGCGCGTGACTTAGCTGTAATGTAACCGTGCAGTCGAGGCATACACTTCTAACAGACTATGCCAGGGCTCGTTTTCCCCTTTTATCATTAGAGCTTGAAGTACGTTGTGTGCTCATCAGGCAGGAGAAATAATCTGCATAAATGTTCTGAATAGCACTGAAGAAAAAAAACAGCTTTCATGTTCCAGGGAGAATATTCCCATTCCAAAGCAGGACAAAAGAGATGTCTTAAAAATTGTCGTGGTTGCTAATACAAATAACTGGAAACATTTCCCAAAGATAATTTTGAAATACTTTATTTAGATTTAAATAATATAAAATAACTTTTAATGCCAGTTAGACTACATTTGGAATCAATGTATTTTCAAAGGGTGAATAGGATTATTTCAGAGATACTTCAGACTGATTACAGGGGGGCTGCTCTGGGGTGTACATCTACATGGGGTGTCCAGTAGGCTTTACAAGTGAAGTGTCTTCTCCAAAATTAGGGAGTCATTAAGTATAGTATTCAGGACTTTTAAATCCCTTTTGGAAAGAGGGGTTTGATAGGAAAGTATTACAATGCCTCGGACATGTTCTCAGTGTAATGGCTTTTCAAAATGAGTATTGTCTACAAGATGCAGGTTTGCAAAATATTGGTTCAGAATACGTTCGGGTTGGGTCGAACAACACTGAAATTAATGCATAACCTGTAGGAAAAAAACATGTAGTTGTGTAGCTAAAGCTCAGTAATTGTTCTTTTTTTCCTCCCTCCACTTTGTTCCAACATTTTATTATTTATTCAGATATCCAAGCGCTCTAAGTGCAGTGGTACAAAATTATACTAAAAGGAAAGCTGAAGTCCAATGCCTGTTCTTAAAGCATCCGACATAGTTTAGCATCACTTCTCTCATCTTTCCTTTGCTTTGTGTAAGGATCAAGTCCAGTCCTTTCTTGGCTTCAGCAGATAGCCTAAACAAGGTTGTGTTATGTGAGAGGTGTACGTGTACATATTTCCTTCAGACAGCATGCCTAAGTGCTGAGGTGGAGAAAAGGGGGGTTGATCTGTTCTTTTATTTTATTTTTTTTTTCTTGTCAATTGGACCGTCTCTCTTTGTAATACTTAAATCTGTGCTCAGAGAGATCATACCAGGCTGACTTTCAGAGGTTGAAGCAGAACTTCTGTTAACATGTGTTTGTGTGCATGTAGTGAATTATTTTGACGTTTTCTTTGGGAATTGTAAATGGAAGAATAACATTACATAATTTCCTTTTGTGTACCAAGATGCACATACTTAAAAACAACAACGTTTGCCTTACTTTCAGATGTAACACATTAGTTTAGATTCTGTTTCACTGAAGGAAGCACAACAGAGAAGGGACAAGAGGTTGGAGGCATTTCTCCCTACCGGAGCCACTCTCCCTGCTGAGGAGAGGGTAACTCCTGCAGTTTCACACTCAACCTTTTAGCAGAGCCCATCAGTGTTGGCTACGGTCTCCTGAGACTGTGCTAACAGTCGGCTTATTTCCCCCAGCGCTGGCCTTATGACAGGGTTATGGGATGCCTGCAGGCCGTCCGATTGTTGTGGCTTCGGGAGCAGCCCTGGTACAGCAGCAGCAGAAAGCTGTGTTGGGCTGAGTTGGTGACACTGGTCCACACGGATTTTTATTTTTTTCCACTTGCACACTACTGTTCGATATTGAAAATATCGATTTACAGGTAGAAAAATGTCAAGTATGTTATTGTTTTATAATATTATAGGTTGTATGCTTTGTTGTTGTTACTGTTGTTAATCCTCGTCTTTTTTGTTGGCTGTGTGGAGGCTGTTCCTCAGTTTAACAAGTCACACGTGTGCCTTTCCCACCCGAGGCTGTAAGCAGAGCACCTGGGTACCCTACCGAACCTGAGCCTTGTCATTATTGCTTTTGTTTTTAGTTTTTGATACCCCTGCCATACACATCTTCACATCGGCGTTGGCAGAAGCTAACGCATTGACTGTGTTGCAGTACAAATTAAAAATGAACCTGTCTGGATCTGGACCTGTGTATGTGCCTCCCTAGTTGAAATGGCATCACTGTCTGTATGGTTATAGCTTCCTGGTTCTGGGATTTTAATGATAATGAGATGGTTCCAAATTAAAATTTGTTCTTCTGAATTAAAAATAACAATAATTTTTCAGACTACAGGCTGTACTTACCTGCCAGAAAAAGTAAAGAAAGCAAAGAGCTTCACGGCCAAGCCACTCCTATCATATGATGAGATATAGACCAAGTACTGATTTAAACCTGGAGTAATTAACACTGCTTTATAAAATCCTTCAAATTTGTAGTGAATTTGATCTTTGCACAAGAGCAGGGAGTTTTCCCCGGTGCTCCGAATGGCTCGTTGGTCTTTACAGATCCACATCTGCGACAAATGACTTGAAGTAAGGGCTGGAAAGCTCAGGGGGCTGGAGAGCCACAGTTAGGGCTTTAAATAGGCAGGGCTGGTGGAGTTGGGGAAGGGCTGTGTGTTTGGTTTGTGTGTTGGGAGCTTCATTTGTTTAAGTACATTGACAAAAGGAAAGAAAGCAAATACAGGCTCCACATCTGCAAATGGCTACAGCCCTCCGGAACCCCACTGAGTTACGTGGAGTTCCCAACAGGCACGTAGCTCTGCCCCCATTGACGAAATTGAGGGATTGAGCCACAATTCGAAGACTTGAGACTTACATTAATGACGATCAACACAGAAACAAAATCAAGTTACTATTATTCTAAGAGCTTTTTTCTTCTTTCAATTTTTTAGTGCTTTTTTATTGTCTCTGCTTCACACTTACATTCCTCAGGACTGCTTTCTCATACTTTTTTCTTACTCAAAAAAAACAAAACAAAACAAACAAAAAAAAAACTTGTTATCCAGTGTCTTGTGAGTAAAGCTGCACTGAACCAGAGAGCAGAAAACAGTTTTTTGAGTTGGTAAGCTACGGTGAAGCAGATAGGCTCATGTCTGAAAGCAGAAATAAAACCCATGATTTCTGAGAGCAATGTATTTTTTACTGTTTATCCAATATTTTTATATGGGCTGTTCTGTTAAGAAATTTTGATTTAAAAATTGAATTGCTAACTTAAATATGGGCTGTGTTTTTGTATGAAATAGTACCTCAAGGCTGTCTGCAGAGCGGAGGAAGAATTACTTTTCTCATGACCGAGGCAGTACTTCTTTCGAGACTTTTCTTTCTCATTTTTTTTCCTAGTTTTATGCCTGACTTTCATAGTTTTGAAAAGTTTTTTTGTTCGTTTTTTTATTCCAGTTGTGCTTTTTTAAGGACAATTTGTTAAACCTTTTGAAGAACTTAATGTTGGCCTCTGTTTAATGGACTGTAGATGCCTAAAACACTATTTTCAGACTATGCTCTGCCAAAGCTGGTCAGTTCAAACTAACGTGGCCTCAGAAGTATTCTGACCTGCCAGACTAAGGGAGATGAATGAGCAGACACAGTCAGGCTTCCTAGTCTGGTCAAGGAAAATAAAGCAATTTTTTTTCTCGCTTTTTCTTCTTTTTTGTTCGTACGGTAAATCAGGTTTGCTAAAACGGCCTGTACTTCCTTTGCTTTCTGAAACAGATAGGGATCCAAACAAGCTTGTGATTTAAAACAAAACACAACTTTTCTTTGATGTTGATTGAGTACTAGAGCCAAGAAAATCAGTGGTTAAACTTGTTAAATATACCAAGTTCCAGAAACAAAATGCAGAAATAGCAGCAGTCACCTTGCCGAAGCAGTATACTGTTTGTTTTCCTCTATTGTTTTTAATAGAAATCCGTCTCCATTAGCATTAGTGTGCATCTGACTATGTTTTGCTGTGTGCAGAGCCAGAGCTCTCAGAATTTTTCCAAGCACAGTACCAATCTGGTAGTTTGTAGCTTAGAATCTGTCTTTGCAGCCCAACATGTCACAGGTACCTATTTTTCTAACAGGAGGTTTGTGTTTCAGATTTCTGTTTGAATCGCAGCGCGCTGAGATGGAATGTCTCGAAGAGAACAGAAATGGCTTATTTTATCCATATCAGATTGTGAAACGGAAAAGAAAAGCTTATTATCTAATCAGCTGTATTTTTAGCAGGCTTCCGTAATTGGCATGAGACCCTCAGTCTGAGTACTTGTTTGAGTATGCAGATGATCTGATCCCTTCACGTTCCCTAGTTAGCTGGAACACAATTTCAGTTCACACAGATTTTTCTGATACCCTCTCATTTAGGGGCTAATGCCCAAACAAGGTCCAAGTCTCTAATAGTACCAATTCCTCTAATAAATTACTTGTATATTTAGTGTAATAATAGCAGTAAATGAAATAATTATACTTCCCTGTTTGGTTTTTAAATCAATTTTATTTTTATTAATTTGTCTTTTATAGGACTGTTTAATTTAGATGTTTCATTTTAAAATCTTAGCACCAGAGCATCCATGTTCCTCTTCTCCAGATATTGCTACTCTGAAGGTATCCAAATAGGTGTTTCTTTAATCTGAACAGAATTTGGTGTGGAGGTGCCCAAGCTACTGCCCAGATCAAAAGTGATGCAGCCATGTGAGCTCACTGCAGTGCCTGAGATGATCAGAGGTAAGGTTTAATAGCCTGGGCTCGGTACCACAGTGTGGTAGTTAAGCTGATCCCAAGGTGCAAGCTGCTGCTTTGCACATTTGGCAGCGTGTTCATCTGCAGAAATGCACTGGCTCCCTCAGAAGTAGCTTTTATTCCGGTCGTGCTGCAGTCTTCTGTACTGCAGAAATGATCAGAGTGAGTTCAGACAAATCTGGCCTGTTAAGCATCTGGACAACATTCCCCTCCATTTTACTGTGTCATTCAAGCACATGTAAGTAACTGAGAAAAGCTTTCTTTTCAGCAGAGGTCCAAAAGGACTGCTTTTTTCCTTGAGAATGTCAGTTGTGCTCTGTTCCAATATACACTTCCAAAAAGCTGTTTTCTGTGGTAAGTGGACATGCTGAATTAGTATTTTAAGTTTTAAGACTGGGCCGCAGCTTTCTAATATAGCAATGTTTATTTCTGGAACAATCATCTGGAAGTATAAATCTGTCCCTTCAGCTGCTTCCGAAGCACTGGTTTTCTGCAGGGTTAATCTGGTAGGCCTGAAGCTGCCCAGGAGTGAGTCACAGGTGGTGGTGGTGGGAGAGTAAAGAAGCCCATTGCTGGGTGCATTTGTTGTGTGTTTCTAATATATAATAAATAAGGAGCTCCATATTTGCTGCCAGGCTTCATCTGGCTTGAGAGGTGCCTTGTGGGGTTGGTTTTGAATCAGTGTCCATCCATCATCCGTCAGTTCCTGCAGCTGTCTCCTGGTTCCTTGAGCTATGATACCTCTCAACCTTTTAATCCAAACCAGCCCAGGCAGGGTAATGGGCAGCATGCAGTAGGTGCCAGTTGCTCAGGAAGCCCTCCCAAGCTTTCTATCTTCTCCGCTGCTCCTCTGAAAAGTGGAACATTTTCTGGACACTCCCTGTGGTTGCTGAGCTATTGGAAGAGGAGGCTGCTGGACTTGAAGTACAGCAATGAACAACAACTAGGCACTGGGAGCTAACTCTTACATCAGGCTTTCTACTTGTGTTGTTTCTTTAAAAGACAGCAATGCCAAATTTCACTGCAATTTTTCACGTTGAACAGCACTCTCTTTTGCTGAAATGCAAGGTATTTTTGAAAAAGGTATTTTGATACCCCACTAGCACTTAGAGTAAGTGTGTTTTTTTTTTTTAACTGGATCTGGCTTCAGAAGAGCTTGTCAGGAGACTGGCTCGGGGCTGAGTACTGCTGAATATTCTCCACAAGGCTTGCACCTCATCAGCTGCCCAACTCTGTCTAGTGGGATGCTGGCCAAAATACCTCTCTTCTGGACTAGAGGATTTTTGCTACCTTTTCTGATAGGTAAGGCCACTTAAGTGGCAAATCATCTTCTGGCTGAGATTCTTTGAGATTCAGTGTGTAGTCATACTGTTTGTTCGCTGTCATTTAGGTTTTTGATTAGGGAGAAAGAATTGTGATACAGCTCTTAGGGAAAAAATACTTTCAGCCAGGTTTGTATGATTTGATCTGAAGTAACGCACCACGAGTAATAAAAGATACAATGGCCGCAAACTTTAATGCCAGATTTAGCAGTCATTAAGATCTTTCAGGTGTTCTCTAACCATTAATTCAGTTCTTAGTTCATTAAAACTATATATTTGTTTAATTTGTAAGTGCATTGGGACTTCAGAATTTTGCCTGTTGCAAAGGTTCTGCATCCTCGGTGTCGTGATTGTCATTAAGCATTTCTAAATACTAGTCTTTTTGTGTTTTGTTTCGTTTTCACAAAGCACTGCCACTCTTGTAGTTCAAAGTTCTCTTTCACAGAGTGCAGCTGTAAGAACTGCATCAGAAGCACTCTGCGCTACATATTTCAGTGCGCCCGAGAGCATACTTCCATTTTCCCACACTCCCAAAAACCATGTCATGATACAGTGATGTGTCATTTTCCTTTCCTTCTGAAGATTTTGCAAATAGCCTTTTTGTGTAAATATCAAGGTGAACTTCCTGAGGAGTGATACAACTGTTCGTATTACTCTGGCTGTGATTAATGTCTTAGCAAAGTGTCTCTACCACAAGTTCCTGTGGGTTTCTCTTTCGTTACAGTCTCTAGCTGTTGAAGGGTAAATAAGTTAACAGAATATTCAATGTAATCAGCTGGGTGTTTTATTCAGGTAATCATTTGATCAGGACAGTCACATAGGTATTGTGAAAGATGTGTTTATTATGAGAGAACCTCCACATTAAAGAGATGATCAAACGGTAGATGTTTTGTTGTCGGCAAACCAGAATGTTTGGCAGTGAAAAAAAAAATGTGATGATACACAACATCACAACATGACTTAGTAATCAAATGCAGACACTTCATTGTACATTGTAGCTTAGAAAACCACAGTACTTCTTGAGTAACCTGAGCTGGAATGTGAGATGGAAATTCAGAGATAAAAATGACCATATCTGGAAACAAGTAGATGAGTGTCTTTAGCATTTCAGAGCTTAAATAACTAATCCAATGTTAGTTCCGTGTTTTAATAGATTTGTATAATATAGTGAATTGAGCATTAGCTTGTACCCACCCCACCCCACCCCCCAAAAGAAAAAATCTTTCTCCAGTGCTTTTCAGTGTTTTAAGTAAATTTTAACGAGGAAGAGCTTGTGAATATAAAGCAGACTCTACCAGTTTCTAACACTTTGTGTTTAAAAGCAATGTCCCAGGTAATGCACAATGGATTCCCATACATTTGGTACTTTAAAAAATCATTTTTTTTAATGTTGTGTTGCAGCTACTGTATGTTGGAGATGGAAATAGTTGTATATCTTCAAATAACAAATATATAGTGGAACGCCACTTGTGTGTGACGTAAGTTGAACTCAGAAGTTCAGAATTAGTTATTTTATTTGAATATGCCTATCATAGGGTTTATAAACTTCAGGACTTCCATGTTTATAATGCCAGTATTTCAAATTTCTGAACTGTTTTAAGTGCTTTCTTCAAAGAAGCATGTACGTGGTATGATCCATATATATACATGAGTATTCTCATTGATTTATGTGGTTACATATATAAAATATTCATACCTTAATAGAAACTAAAAACAGTCTTTATTGAGTTAAGTTGTGACTGTGGACACCAGGCTGCAGAAATGATTGATGGTTTTCTTACCACATGTAATAGTCTAACAGGATTTCACAAAACCTTTGTTCACACACTTAAAAATTACCAGAACATTTTGTTAAGGAGCAGATAGTATGATCTTAAACGGCTGCTTCAGTATTTCAGAGAGATATTCCTAAATGTTGCTCCAAAAAATAGATCTAGAATTTAAGGGATTTTTTTTTTTTTGCTTGTGTATAAGCTGTGGATTGCAGTTGTATATAGCCCAAAGTATCTTGTTGTGTTCATTTGCTTGACTGGAGGTCATTCATTGCATCATAACTTTGGTGTTGGTTGGTTGTATTTTTTATTTTTTTTTTAAAGCACTTTCTGACAGTAAGGTTAATAGTAAAATATGACTCTGTCATTTTTCTGTTTCCGCTATGGGAATGACCTGCAAGTATCTGAAGAAGCAGTCAGGTCTTGCCCTTCATTAAAAACCTCCTAAACCTGCCCAGCTGCCTCTTCCTCAGGCTGCTGTGGGTCCTGGCCCCTTCCCCTCGGGAAGCAAACGCAGCCAGGTGCCTGCTATACGTGGGGTGTAGCATGGAGTTGGCTTGTATCATGGAGCACTGTCAGGGCACACAAGCTGTGCTCCTTCTGGACCAAGCTAGGCCAGAAAATGCCCCCGAGAAGGGCTGTCCCCATACCCAGTTTCTCACACACTTCTGCCCACAGGACCACTCTGACCCGGTCTGAAGGAAAGCCCTTAACGTGCAAACCCCGGGGATTTCAGCTTCTCAGAGCGGCTGCTCCCCACAGCAGACCTGCTCCTGTTGGAATGCTTTGCTTTGCACCATGTGGCGAGGAGGTGGCCGATGAGCCCTTGTCCCTGGTGGGGTCCTGCTCACCACCCCGGTGCCTCGCTGCTTGTGATGGCACAGGGGGCACCCAGGGAACGAGAACTGGCCGGGGGCACTGCAGGGTGGCTACCAGAAATTCCTGCCATTCATCACACGAGCACTCACGCCGTATGTTGTAATCGCTGCAATTAAGGACCTAAGGACCACAGTACTATTTCATTGCAGGTAGCACCCTCCTGGTTAGCTTTTTTTTTTTTTCCTACCCTTCCTTTTTCTCAGGCTTCCTTATCCTCAGGAGCGAAATTATTCATGGCCAACGTACTCCTGTATCCTCCCCCCCCCCCCCCCCCCAGTAATTTACTGCAACTTCTGTGTTCCTTGTTCCCCTTTGATTGGCCTCTCCATGTAGTCGTGTAGCGCACAACACAAAGATGGATTGTATGGCATTCTCTGCTGGGGAAAATCAACACATAGAGCAGGCTCACTGCCAAGATGTTCATAATTAAACTGTTGCTATGGACAGGATTACATCAATGTTTCTATCAGTCATTTGCTGCAGTTTTGTGACTATCGGTACATGGATTTTTTATTTTATTTATATTTTTTTTTAGCTTTTAGTTTCCTTTTACTTACCTTAGTTTTCAAATGAAGCATTGAAACAGAGATGTATAAATTAAAGTAACCGCTGGAAGTGACAGGAAAAAAAGATGTAAATTCTATCATTTAGGCTGTGTTTGAAGCCAATATCTTTGTGAGGTGTTTGTCTGTATTCAACTAATGGAAATTGCCAGATCTGGTTGTCCCCATTCATCATGTTTTTGTGACCTAAAGAGCTTGCTGCAAAACTACAGCAGTGTGGCAACCGTCAGGCAAGTATCAATAGGCTGCGTGGCCAGAGCATTACCAGTTTGCATTAAAATGTTGCAAATTCAGTAGTACAGCAGATGTAATAGAAAAGAGCAGCAAATCAGTTAAAGCTTGTATTTCTTTCTGGCGCCCATCCCCTCTGATTCATGTGCAGTAGGTTGTGACACGGGCTAATGACAGCAGAGCAAGTGGTACACTGATGCGTCGTAGCAGAGCGTGCTTGCCCAAATGCAATTGCTGTACTTCACCTGCTGCCATGTCATTGTTACTGTTATCCCCCATTAGGGTGATCCTCAGCAAGCAATTCCTTTTGGTAGCACTCCGAATGCTGGCTGTTACCGCTAACTAGCGTGCAGTGCATTAAATGCAGAGAGGTCCAGGACTGCAGTACAAATGAGGTAGGCTGAGGAGTAACAAATGATATCGAGTGCAGCTAAGATCGCTGTAACGAGATAAACAGTGTGGTGTCACAAAATTGTCTCCCAGTTGACAAAACAATCCATATTTTATAGATTGCCTTAAAAATTGAAGGATGGAGTCAATTATAGCCAATTATGATGCTACATCTACTGGAGGAGTTTTCATATCCTTTGGGGAGGAATAAGGAAATGTTCAAGTCAGTCAGAAAAGGCTTTTGCATTTGCTTCCTTGCTTTATCTGAACGCAGGTCTTCCTGCTTCTTCAGGTGGAAACCGCATGTGAAACGTGGGACAAAATTACCTTGAGGAAAAAGGTTTTGTAGTTCTTTTCTTTTATTTCATGTTCAGCATGAAATTATGGTAGATAAAATTGAACAACAAACTCCAACACCAGCTTCCCTCAGTAATGTTTGGGTTTACTCCAAGGGAATTGTACGTGCAGCCTGCTGATGGCAAAGTCTGCTCAGGCGATGCATATTGACATCTTTGACTTACTTGTTTCCCAAAAAAGAGCCTTCGCCTAATCAAAGGGTAGCTGGTAGAGAGTATATATTTGCAAATTTAGTCTAGTAAGTAAGTAAAGGAATGGGAGCACAGAACAGCTTACTGTGCCCTACAGTTGCTTTTCAGAGAATAGCAGTAAAATGAGATACAAAGCAGCGTAACAAAGATAAACAGATATCCGTATTCTTAAGATCTTGTCACAGTCTCAGAGGCAAGCATTTAATTGTGTAGAATTGTTTCATTTAGGTTAGCCCACCCCTCCCAGCCTTTCCATTGCAGGGCTGGGTAGCGTACTGGGGAGCTGCACATCCTGTGTATCTCATGCTGTAGGACTGACTGTGAGGAGTAGCATCCCGAACCCAGACAAGCATGTTGGTGGTAATACTAAGGATTCAGATGTATAGGTATTGGTGTACTCAGAAGAGACAGGCTACAGTAAACAAGATGTTTGAGTAATCTTTCAAAGCGTTATCCTTCTGTGTTCAGGATTTCCTTTTGCCAGCTAGTTTCAGAGGGTGACCTAGTACATATGCCAGTGACAAAGGCTACTTGTAACAATTCAGATCATGCTTTTTGCTTTATGAAATGGGATTGTAACAAGCCTCTCAAAAAAGACATCTGAAATAGCATTAAAACACAATTTCACTTTGATAAGGTTTAAGGCACTCGTATGAAAAGTGAAACTGCTGTGAGTGGCCCTGTGTCAGCATTATGCAATGTGTTGCACGTAAGTGGCATTAATCCATTAAGGGTGTGAGGGTCTCTTATTTTTCTCATGAAGTCATTAAATACCTTTATTGATTTCTGTTCAATCAGATGCATTCTGCTGGCATACAGCATCTCTAGACATGCTAATAGTGCTGTTGCTAATAATGTTTATAGACCATATTTTTAAAGACAGATATTACATTCAAAATAAATTATCATTGCCTAAGTGAAACACAAAGGACCTTAGAGAAGCAATAATATTCCACTCTTTGCAAATTACCTGAACTTACTTTATTGCAAAAGAAGATCTTGTGACACAGGTGTTCTAAAATCAATACTTAGCCATCTTCGGTGCATTTGCTGCTTTTTCTAAACATACAACGTTAATTTATGTTTTGGGACTGCCTCTGTTACTTGATGATAAAGCAACTTTTAGAAACTGAATGCGAACTTAGAAACCCTGTAATAGTAAACTGCAGGTTTATAATACCAGTGTTTCTGCTGCAGTCTGCTTAAAGACTGGGTCATAAAGGCTGTGCATGTTACTGGCTAGTACTTTTATATTACTAGATTATTTCGTTATCTGAAGCAGCATTATGTATATGCAATGTTGGTGGATCGAATGCTAATAGAGGACATTTCTTCACTTCTTTGTGATGAACAGATCCACTAAGAGGAAGTATGTAAGACAATTAAATACAGCAGGTGCATTTTAGCTCCATATCAATGCATGCACAGTAGACAACAAGTAAAATAAAGGCATTCTGTGCCCTTCCCTACTTCGATGCCATCCTAATGACTTTATCTCGACGCTTAGTCTGAGCTTGTTTCCTTACCTAACAGATAACTTCAATTGCATTTTACATTTTCCCATTTAGAAGGAAATGAGACTTTGGATGAATTTGAAATCTGATTGAAGAGTTGTGATGTTCCTGTTAATTTTTGCGATAATCTGATGTTGTAGTTGTTGCTTTTTACCTCACCTCCTCTAGCTTATTTTTCCCCCCTTGGACGTAAGTGGTTTATCAGAGTAAATTGTCAGCTTCATCCTGGGCATAGCAAAAGCAGGCGAGCGTGTTTATCTCTGCAGCCAAAATGTGAAGTTTCCCCTTCTGCGCAGAGAGGTGCATCCTGCTGAGGAATTATGGTTCGTTTTATGGGTTTCTTTGCTAGGACCCCTAAGGGCCCTTGACAGGTCTTGTCGAATAGCGTTGGCCATCCCCGTCTCAGGCACCAGGCGATGCCAAGTAGCAGCAGGTTTATTGCATTGGCTCCGGAGAAGCTGTTGTTCGCTCAGCATTTTCTTCGTAGGCCGCTTGCCTGATTTCATTGAAGGAAACCGGAGCAAGGCTGTGTTGTTAATGAATTATGACAAGCCTTTTGCCTATCGGGCAGAGAGGCTCCTGCTTATCTCCTTTTAAGACAAAAACTTAATGGAAGATGCTCAGACAGGCAAGTTCTCTGATGATCCTCCTTAAGTGCTCGCCCCACTCCGCTGCGAACGTGCAGAGAGCCGTGAAGCTGCAAGTGGCAGCGTTTAATACCATCTCCCTCATAATGCCTGAATAATTTTCCAGAGAGCGATCGCCGCAGCTGCTGCGAACGTGGCTATTTGTTTATTTTTTCACCTTGGTCCCGGCGGATTGCTGACCTAGCTCATCCGCCGTGTGCGGGGCCAGGGGCGGCGAGGGGGGAGACGTGTTCATATTCACGGGGCCGGCAGCCTCCTTGACAGGACGGGATCGGTGGCGGCCGGGGCCCAGGACGGAGTTGTGCGGGCTGCCCCCTGGGCCGACACGGCAAGGGGAGCGCGCCATGCCGGGCAGGGCCCGGCGGGAGGAGAGGAGGCCACCGCCAACTGCCCTCTGCCCTCATGGCTGGCTCTGAGGGGGAAGGAGATGGCCCGGGCTGTCGGGGTGAGTTATGGAAGGTGTTTCACCATCTCCCTCCGGACACGCGGCTCGTTATGTTAAGCAGCGCAGCTTTTAAACTGCCGTCGCTCGGCTTTTTATGTGCCGTGGCCTTCATTTGCCGGAATGCCTCAAGTTCACGGTGCGCCGGTCGTTTTGGAAACGGGATGTAATTACAAAGGTTTCTTGTGCTTACCAGCAGCTTTTTTGAACCGGTGTAATCATCATTACTTGTGGATACTGTAAATTGAATATCCCCTCCCTAATTACATTAAACTCGAGGGTTGGCTGCTTAAACAGCCAAATAAGAAAAGTTCACCCTTTACTATAAATAGCAAAATTGTTCCTTTACTTCTGCTGACCTTTAAAGCTAAATGCTTTGCACGACGTCGTCAGGTGTACATTAGAAAGACAGCTTGTAATTAGATCCGTAATGAGGAACTAAGTTGGAATGGCTTTCTGGAAAACTTCTTTTATTCAGCGTTTTCTAATGGCTGAATAACGCTTCAACAGGATTGAAGTTTCGGTGCGTGGTGCCGGGGCTTTTAAAGGGGCTGGCTGCTGCCTCGTGCTCCAGCTGCTCTGCCAACAGCTCGGGGCAGCCCTGGGCTGCTGCCCATCAACTGGGGGGAGGAAGAGGAGGAGGAGGAGGAAGAAGCTGTGACCGTAATGAATTGGTCCTGCCCTTCAGAAACAGCACAGGGTCAAGGGAACGATTTATCTAGTAGTCTTAGGTCTTCTGTGATTAATTAGTGTTTCTCCTCTCACTTCAGTAGACAAATAATGACTTAATTTGTAGTAAGCAGGAGAATAAGGAGGGAGGGTGTCTGCTTGAGTTTTATTTTTTATTTTGTCATTGTTTGTTTTTTCTCTGATTAACTTGAGTAACTGTAATCACTCTGAAACATAAGTCATCTTTTCTGGTGGGAGAAGACAGAGCTTTCATTAGTCAACGTGTCTGCCTTGGTTTGAGTCTGTTGCCTGTCACGGTTTTACCAGTCCTGTGCATTGTTGTCTGAACACATTGTGGTGAGCAATTTGATTGATTTCCACTTATTTGCGGCTACTGAAAATTTTAGTTCCTAGCTACCAGCTAATATTTACTTCATTTTCTTCATTCTACTTTAATTAAAATCCTGCCGTTTATTCCCTGTAGAAGCTTTTTTGAAAGTCGTGACTACTTATTTTCCCAGAGCACCTCCTGCTGAGTGTCCTTTATGACCTATCATAAAAACATGCTTGGATGGGACAAATTGAAAAAGTGGGCCTTAGAAAAAAGGGAACTTCAATTACAGTGAAATGGTAGAGAATTATGGCTATATAAAAAGAATTCATTATTCTGTTATGCAGTAAGGATTTTTTGTAACATTTGAATTGAAATAACTCCTAAGCAATTTTTGTAATGTAACGTAAGGCTAAAACCAAGGGAAAAAATACTCTGTGACTTGGTCTGTTTTGGTACTATGCTTTTAGTTCATCCCCACTCTCCTGTAGCAACTCTTAAGAACTGTAGCTTGCAGTTCAAACTAATGAAATACCCCACAATTTTATTTCTTGTTGAAAAGTACTTTTGTTCATATGCAATATATTTATTAATTTACAGTTAAGGAATAATGCATTGCTATTCTGGATTCTTGTCTGACATTTTCTACATTTCTGTATTTATTCTGTTACATGACAGGCAAAGCTACTGTATAGATTGTTCTGTATGTGCTGGTTGTGCATTTGTCATATGCGTGTGTGTGTACATACATGAAGTAAACAGCATTTTATGGAACCATTTAAGTAGAGAGTAGCAACTTTTGATAGACAAGTTCTGTGTCTGATATTTAACAACACAAATGCAAAACAGAAGAGGCTCATGCAATTAGGTAAAGATACAAGCAGTATCAATCCATTAGCAGACAGGCAAATCCTTCTCCATAAAAGCATGAAATAGATGTTTTAGTCACTGAGATGTGTATAGATTAGCTAGAAATCTGAAGGGCTAGTCTTCATTTAGTTATTTTCCCCCTTAATAAGAACCTCAGCAGGTAAAAACATTTGTGTAGTATTGAAGCACCAGAGTCTCATTCCAGGGGTCCTTTGGACAGGCTAGTTCCTGGGAAAGAAAATGAAGAAAAGACCGATGAGACAGGCAAGACCTTAAATATCTTAAGATTCATTTGTTCTTGCTTACCCTTTTGCAGACACTTGTGCTTACCCTCAAGGCTTAAAATCTTTATTATCTTCAAAATGGCACAGCAAAGTGATTTTCAGCTGACTGCATACTGCTACAGTGAAGGCAAATCTTCAAGCTTGCCTTTTCCCAGCTAATTCAAATACTAGTAATGCTTGTGCTTTTAGCAGTAGCTAAGCCTTTTGATTCACAGGGATGCATTTTAGCAGAGCTCATTGGTTGTATGCTTCTAATTTGTCAGCCTCTTTTTGAATAGTTTATCAGTAAGTACCTAGAAGGCACGATCTCCTTGAGTTTGGCTTATGATTTCAGATACAACTCTTAGGAAACTTGGATGCAGTCAGAGTGTTAAAATTGCTGCCTTTGTCCCCCTAATTGTAGGTCACTCTTCTGCATTAAGCTTATTTCTGTTTTGATTCTACCTTTGGAGAAGCAGCCACAAAGGAAAATACTCGGTGATGAGAAAATACTCGGTGATGAGACACGTCTCCTAACCTCCTCCCTGCTGGAAGCAGGGACAGTTTATGAACTGGGTGGAATTACAAAGTGGCATAATTGCGTTCTCTGTTTTGCTTCCTGTTCAGTTCTTAACAAACCCAATATTTGAGCTGCTTGCTTTTGGCAGCTGAGCGCTGAGCTGACATTTTGATGGAACTATTTATTGTAACCCCAAGGTCTCGCTCCAGAGCGGTAATGTTCAGCTCAGAACCCATCACCGTACATGTGAAGTTAAGGTTATATTTTCCCATGTGAATCACTCTACACTTATCTACACTGAATTTAATTTACCGTTTCAGTGTCTAGTCACTCAATTTCATAAGGTCCTCCTGCAATTCTTCACTGCTCGCCCTCGTCCTTACTGCCCTGAGTAAGTTTGTATCATCCTCAAACTCAGGTGCTTCAGTGCTCGGATACCTTTCCAGGGCCATTATAGATGTCTAGGGTGGACCAGGCAGGCCTCAGTGTAGATCCCTGTGCTGCTCCACTGATAGGCTTCTTCCACTGTGCAACCACTGATGGCCGGTATTGTCTTTTAATGTTACGTTTACTGATTTCTGCTATTGACTTTTAATCAGTTACATCTCCGTGCCGGTACCTCTGGTTTGCCATGGATGCATAGTTTCTTTAAAAGCCTTTGGTGAAAAAAATCACTAAAAGCCACATAGGCTGTACAGACTAGATCCCTGGTTTCACATTTCTTGGAGCAGTTCAGAGCTCGGTTAGTTTTGCAAGGCAGGACTTCACTCAGAAAACCAAAACTTGACTCTTCCCAGGCATGTGCCTGCTTAGTCTGTTTTTTTATAGTTCCTGTTAATTTAACCGACATACAGACATCAGGCTTACAGATTGCAGTCCCCTGGAGTTTTTCTGGAACCTGTATTAAAATTTGGCAGCACGTTAGCTGCATTTGAGACTGCAGATAGGAAGGCATTATGGAGAGGGATGGCTGACATGCCATCAGTAGTCACTCAGCTCTTCTGCCTTTGAGTTGTCACTCTGGGATGAATGCTGTCTGGTGCTACCCATTTGCTACCTCATACAGAGGAAAGGACCATGGGCTTTGTTGCACTTTTTAATAATGCCTAGCACAAGAGGTCCTTGTACCTACCAGTGTAATAACAGTCATAAATTCAAATCAGGTCAGTCCTTAAAAAGGGGGTTAAAAACGCTCCTCTTGTCTCTGCTGTTTTTTTCAAGTTTTAGTAATATAATAATCTTTGTTGTTTTGTTTGTTTCCTTACCTTCTCATTTTCCTTACTGGTGCGTGAAAGAGTAATACAAACTGCTGAAGAAAGGGAAAGATTTCATTTACAAAGAAAGAGACTTTAAAAATCCTGAAAAAATAGGTAGGGTTGATATTTCAGTTATACAAATCTGAGATGGTGTTTGAAGCTGCGGTAGTCTAGAAAGAGTCAGATGGAAGCAGGATTTTTAATTGGACAATTTTAATTGGTTTCCTGTTTAATAAAGACGCATATGGTCTCCATCAGTAATTATCAATCTTATTTGACGTAGTCAAATTTTAGCTCATGGATAATAAATGTGCACTCGGGTAATAAATGTGCCTGGTTTCTGTGTGAAGCTTTTGCAATGTTTCAATAATGGGAATGTTCCTCTGCCATTCCTCCGTGTACAGCTGTCGTTCAAAGCTGAGCAAAATTAAGCATTTTTTAAGTGAGGGAAAAGGTTGGGGTCACTACCATTTCTTTGGACAAAGCTGTGCCTATGTTTGTATCATAGATTCAGATGTTAGGGATTCAGAAGAAACTTTAAGTCACACTGGGCTTAAATTAAGAACCCGTCAGGGATCTGCCCCAGGGAACTCCCTGAGGTGGTGTTCCCACCCCAAAAGGCAGAAGAACATTGGGTGTGAAACACTTGACAGCAGGTCCTCTGCTGCTTGAAAGCCAAAGAATGAGGCTCTTCAGGTGTCTGCAGAAGCGTAACTGCAATTTTGCTGCAAAGCTGAGTTGAGGGTTGTCTGTACTTGTGTTTTTATCACAAGGAATGGCCTTTGTGGTCCTTTTTAGTGTCCCACATGATATAAAAACTGGCAGCTCTGATCCTCTGACTTTCCTTTGCTCTTTTTCACATCCTGTCAGCCTTGGGTAGGAGAATTGACTGATTTGCCTCTTCTTCCGCCATGGGCGTTCAGGGGCATGAGGTGCGATTCATCACAGGCACACCACTCTGCCTGGTGCTCCGTCGTTCTGTTAGAGCCAGGAGAAAAGAGCACTGCTGTAACTGCAATTACACCGTTTTCCCAGTAACGCTTTAGGACTTTGCAAAGTCAAAGAAGAAACAATTTCTTTATTGATGAGTTTTCAGTTTGTAAAGATGAAGGTGGGAAAGGTGAAGAGAGAAGAAAACGGGACAAAAATGATGTGGTAATGAAATAGAATGAATTACAAGTGATACATGGAGCTAACATGATGTGATTTTAACTTAAACTGTTTGGCAGGCAAAGATTACGTGTAAATATACCTTTAGTACCTAACAGTGCTTACGTGGGGTTTAATGTTGTGATTTGATTCCTTTCCTCCCATTTTTTTCAATTGCTGTGGACAGACCAGGAAACTGAAGTACCAGTGCTAACACAAGGAAATAGAGTGTAAATGATTGCCAAGTTCTATTCCAAACCCATTTTTTCATGATAAATAAACGTCCTTTACAGAATTGCAGGCTTCGGGAAGCCTTCACCACATCCCTACCAAGCGTATTCATGTCTTTTAGAGAAATGTTCCAGGTTTTTCTTTTCAAAGACACCTCTCTGGTAGAGTGTCTTGGCAGTGTCTGCAACAGGGCAAAGAACAACGAAGATACCAGTGCTCTAATCTGCTTGCATGTTGGCAAGACCCAGTTATCAGATTTTGGTATTAGGGAACAAAAACCCCTCAGAGGGCTTAATGGCAAGAACTTTGAGGCGTAGGTTGTGCTTTCAATGATGATCATTTACTGGGATTGTATAGGCATACTACACCCTTGTTAAATCCATTCCATTATAGGACCTTGAACATGGGTCTCATGAGGACTGGATTGCTGCCATGTGCGTAGCACTAACTTGAACACCGTGGGAGAAAAACTGTTTTAACAAGAGGATTTTGAAAGTTTATTCCAAACATAAATTAAATGTGGAAGAAGAGGCCAGAACTACTTATTTAAATGAAAAAAATAAAAGGTGGGGGGGTGGTATGGATAAGAGGTGTTTTGTAGGAGGTGGTCTGGTCTTTGGAAGCTTTCTGAAGCAGTGCCAGGGACTGGCACAAGTTGTGAGGTTGGGTGTAACAGCAGGTTATGGCAGCTCAGTTAAATGTGCATATTGCCTCCTTAGTAGATTGCATCCCCCGTGTAGGAGATGCTACCTAACATAAGAAATGAACAATTATGTATGAGTGAAAGGATGAAGTGCGTTACCCTCTTAGGACTTTTTCACACGTGCCTACGGAGTCTCTAAAACAACAACGTTAAATTTAAGATTTGTCATAGGTATGGTATTTTCTGGTCACAAAGTTGCTGGGTTTGCTGCCTTTTTTAGTATAGTAGCTGCAATAATAGTGGGTGGAAGTAATGTTGGAATTGCTGTAGGGAATAAGGGACCTCACGATAAATGACAAAAGCCTGGGCTATTTCCATTTTTTTTCCTTCTTTGGAAAGAGAAGCTACAGAATTTGTAGATAAACTGGAAATGGCATAAATGATTTCACTGGGTAACTTTGAGTCCAGATGCTTATTTCTGTATGCAGTTTGGTAGGTGTTCTGTAAGCTGTCTCCTGGAGCTCAGCAATGCCCGGCTCGTAGCCTACGTGTTAGAGTCACAGCTTCATGGTTAATTCAGTCACTCATCTGCAACCTTGCAAGGCCTGGCTGAAATCTTCCGGTGTTTGGCCTTCTTTCCTCAAGCTCCCACTTCTTTGGCACGTAGCAGGCCAGTCTAGCTTGCAGCCAGCACACTGCTCCAGAAGAGCCTTTGTGAGGATAACCAAGGCCAAGCTCTGTGAGTCCCACTTTCTTGGCAGCAAGAGATCAGATGGGAACTTAGTGAGGCACAAACCCAGGGCTGTACACATGCAGAATAGCCACTGAGTTCATGTTCAGTAAATGCAGCATTACACCCTCAGCTCAGGCTGCACACTGTCGGGCCAGTTGATTCCCATAAACTCAGCCCCGTTTGGCCAGTTCTTCCCAGCCTCCCGATGGTGCTCCTCCTGCCCAGCAGTAGAGTTGATCCCCAGGGTGTAGCTTACATGGTTTGACAGTTTTGTTGCCCAGTGTACTGTAATTTCACAGGCTGTATTGAGAGTAATTTCCAAACTTTACTGGTGTAGGCATTGCCTCCTTAAAATATAGACTGGCAGAACAGCTAACAGATTCCTCCCTTTTGCATGTTTATTTTAGGTCTTAATAGACTTAAGTATTTCAGGACTCTGTAGTAAAATAAATGCCTGAGGGAGCCTAAAATGTTCACACATAACCAGGGCTGGCAGGAGAACAAGAATTCAGTGTCATGAAAAATTTAGCAGGCTTGGCATTCGTCTTGATGAAGAACTAAACACAGTTCTTCAGAGATTTTCATGAAAAAAGGGAGAACAAGTTGCTCTCTTATTAGCTGAGGACTCATTAGCTGGGACGCTCACCAGGAATGTGGGCGACCCAGACTTGACTCTCCAGCCTGATTTAAGCAAAACATCTCTTTGCTTCGTTGATGTCTTGGCCTCTTTGTCTCTCTCGTGTGTACAGTAACCTCCATTACCCATCTGAGGAGCCCCTCCAGTAGCAGCTGGGAATAAAGGTAGTGCTGAGTCTCGTGCTGGTGTGTCTGCAGTTTCTTTCAGGGAATGGTGCCCATCTGTATCCAGATAGAGCACTGCTGCTAAACATTTCTGGGTTCACCTTCTTGGAAAGAAACAATGGCATTTTTGATACTACTTGTGTATTTAGGTTATTCAATATACATGACACAGTGCTATAAATCATTTCAAAGGATATTTTGGTTTGCCTGTTGTTCACATGATGTGGCATAATCGTTTAACATGTGCTACTTTCAGTGCTCCCAAATGTTCTTGTCTTGATAATTTTTCAGTGCAGGTTCACTTCCTTTTTATTCTAACTGAATTGGTAACAGAAGAAGCGTATGAAACTTTTAATTGCAGCGTGAGGGAAAATAAAAAAGATGTTCACTAATGGTGCATGGAAGGGGCAAGGAGAAAGAAGATGGGAGAAAGTAGAGAGGTAGAGGTTGTCTTGGCTGTAAAAGGGAAGACTTGGACATCAGGAAACCTTTTCTCCAGGAGGTTGTAGATGCTGAGACATAGGTGGCACGGCCTTCCCGTTATACATGTTGTGCAGTTCACGGAGGTGCATGGCTAGCCTCCTTCGCAGCACTCAGTCTAAGCCTTTGCAGACTTAGAAGGTATGCAAGATAAAAATGCATTATTTCACAAAGCAACAAGGAAAGGAAACATGCATCTCTGTCCCCAGACTGGGATCCTGGTAAGAGGGATGCCTGAAGCAAGGAGATAATTTGGTACACTCTGTCCAACAGCTTTACATTCAGCTAGCATGGGAGCCCTTCCTTCAAAGCCCAGTTAATAGAAAGCTAGTGGTTTTTTTGTGGATAACATCAGTGAAGAATAGCCTGAGCTGGGGGTGGGAGAAAAAGAGCTGGATGCATTTTAATCCAATAGACTCTATGAAAACAGACTGTAACCATAAAAATGTCAAATAAAGCGGTTGTGTTGTATATTATTGTTTATAATGAATTGTTTTCTGCTTTTTCTGCTAATCAGGCATTTTCATAAATGTATTTTCCTTCCAAATGGATATGTTGTTGTTCCCATGGAGCAGCTGCGGTAACATATTGTACTCACATGTTAGGGTTTTTTCTTTCAAATGGAATGATGTACGAGTCATTTATGCCTAAAACATAGTAAAACTTATTATACCGTCATTCATACCACATCTTCTGAAATAGGCAGATCCAGAAAGACACTTGCAGTGAAACTTGGATTCCTGAGAGTTTGCATGAACTGATGAATGTTATGGGCTGATGCATCATCTTTATTCAGAAGAAGTTTGAGTATGGTTCTTAATATCTCTGCCTGCTCACCTCAGCACACATAATCGTAACAGCAGTGTGACAGAAGGGTTTGCATTAAACTGCACTGATTAACATCCTCCTCGATATGACAGGATCTGACTTTGAAGTATCCTGTGATGTGTTTTCTTCCTTGTGAATGTAAAAATTCTGACCAAGAATTGACTTTGCAGTCTGTAACTGCTTCAGAAAACATGTAATGAATGATTATTTGGTCTACTAGAATACCTCAAAGATAAATAACGAATACAAAAAGAACACAAAGAAAAGGGAACGTCTCAGATAACTGAGCAGAAGCGTTGAGACTATTGCTTTGTCTTTATCTCTTCATGTAGATACCGTGGCATTTAGAGTGTAGGAGGCTAAATCAAACAGCATGAAGTAATAGCAACTGCACCAGAAAACTGTATGTGTGTGTGCATGTTAGGCATAAACATTGCAAAACACAAAAGGAATGAGATGTGAGTAAAACCAGTTTCAATTCTGTATTCCTCTATTTCTCTTCACATATAAATTGCATTTTACGTGGTGTGATCCTTTTAGAATGAATATTTAGCTTTTAAGTGTTCCTGCGTAATCTTTTCCTTACATAGTGCTGTATTATCAAGCATCATGTAAAATTAGTTACTTTGTGCTTGTATGAATGTGGACAAAGTCAAGCCTTCAGTTAGCTTTTTCAGGGGCTGCTCTCATAATTGGTTGCATTACTTCTTTTTATAAAAGGAACATTGCATGAATACAAATGTAATCTTGGCCAAGAACCTGCTAAAAGTGTCTTTTTCAAAGGGAAAAAAAAAGGGAGTCGAATAAGAAATTTGTTCATGTCCTTTCTTATCAGTAACTGGTTGTGGTAGTTGTTTTGGCAGCAGAGATTGATGGAGGTTGATGCGAGGGAGTGGATAATCTTGGAAAGCATGTGCAATAACGTATATGGGGAATTTTAGTTTTACACGGCAGTGCTTCCAGACTGATGCCTTTAAATGCTTTCTGTGTAGTAATTGGTTTTTATCTGGCAGGTTTTACAGGTATTGAGAGGTGCGTCCTGAAAGTGAAATGCTTCAACATTAATAATTTTGCAGGAACTCAGAGGCTTCTACAGCTTCGGTTGGCAATTCCTACCATTTAGAGTAAGAGCAGTTGTTTCAGCATTTGCTAAGCACTCAGATGAGAGTTTTCTTTCATCTCTTTTCAAGTAGATGGATAACCTCTGTCTGTCGACTGATTTGGATGGCCCAGTTGGCATTTGCCTGGTCCTTGGACAAAGGCCCAAGGACTCTGGAAGCAGCTTGGTAAAGAGGTTTTGTTCCCGTTGGTTCCAGTCAAACAAAAGCAATTAGTTTCTCTCTTTTGGAAATTTTCTTGTATGTATTTTTTTCCCAGCCTTTCAGGCATTTTCTATTTTCATTTAGATAAAAATTCTTAGAAGTAACTGCTGTCGTTTATTTTACTTTGTGTTTTATTACTCTGAAGTGGTCAAATTGGCAACAAAATAAAGCTTACATTATTACTGCTGGATCTTATAGTTAACATTTCATGAAACTTAATTGTAACTCCCTTTTGTTCATTAGCTCGTAACTTTATGGAAAGCACTATTGGACTGCAATGTTCCATGTTTAGTCTGAAGCCAAAGCAATATTTTTTTTTTAACTTCATTCAACATTTTGAGTTACCTATGCTAATGTGAGGGTTTCACTGGGTTGAAGAAATGTTTAATCTGTGTACCTCTGCAGTTCAAATGATAACTAAGTGTATATGAAATATAAGGGCTTGAATCTGACATATAGCTAGAGCCCAATGCAGTCCTGCCAAGTTTAAATGCAGATAAAATGTAACAAAGTTAAAAATTATCAAATAGGGGATTTATATAAATAGTCTAAATAGATCATAGCAATTTCTTGTAATAGAAGAGAGCAATTAAGAATGCACAACTTTGTAGTGTTTTACAAATGCTGGCTAAGTTTCATTACCAGGTAAAATATTGCTGTTTATATATTCAGTAAAAAAGAGTAAGAGGCTTTGTTGTGGTGGTGGGGTGATTTGGGATTTTTTATGTGGTGGATTTCCAGAGACACCTAAAGAAAGAGACCAGCCTTTTCTGATTTCTCAGTACCCAACAATTTTCAGTGTTCTCAGTTTTCTAAATCATCCCTCAAAAACACTGGGCTTTTTTCAAAAACCTGGCCCTAAAATGCCACTTCTGGCCCATTTCAGCACTGCTCTCTTACAGCGGATTCGGTAGCAAGCCCACTGTGGTGATCATGTGGTGGATTTTCATTTAAGCTTTCCAGCTTCCTGCCTGTGGTGTTCTATTTGTTTCTGAGGTAGAAACATTTTCTCCACATGGACAAAGCTGATAAGTTCTGTTCCAGCAGAGAAATAAATTACACGCTAGACGTAATGAGACATCAATGTCCAGTAAATGTCCTGTTGCTTGGGAGAGTGGTGCTGTGTGAGACAACAGTTGATAATTTCTGGTAATTCTCTAATTCCTCCCCTCCCCAAAAGTTCCTTTGTTAAGGAGCTGGATTTAATATAGCAGGAAAAAATCCCGAGGTACAGAGCTTGAAAGTGCAGCAGGAAGGGAAAGGTTTCTGAAAATAGAGCAACGAAGAGCTCGGATGCCAAATATACCTATTCAGTTGTTATCTTCAGGTGTGCAAACCCTGAGCAGCTCAGGACTTCTCTGGGTACGCAGGTTTGAAGGTTCATTAGCAGGAAAGCTTTCCCCTTTCTCCATGTTCAATTTATGCTTTTGTAACCATCATGTGGTTATTTCGTCTTAGTCCTATGGGAGTTTTTAGTGGCTCATTTCACTGTGAGGAAAGAGGGTGTAGCAGCAGGATGTTTTCTTTCACTTGGAGCAGGACTTGGGCTCTGGCAGCAGCGCTGCTGGTTCTCGTGGCTGCCCACCAGCATCCTGCTCCTCCTCTGTGCCTGCAGTGATGCGGCCACTCTGGGAGGCACTCAGGGGTACAGATGTGAAAATAGCAACAACCATCTCCTCCCTCCTCCTCTTTCTCCTTCGCCGCCGCCGCGCCTTGGCCTTGGCCTTTTGAGGTAATGGTTGAAAGCGTGCATCTAACTGGGGTGTAAATAACCACGCCAAAAGAAGTTACTAGTTTGAATACTGAGAACGAACACGTTATTTTTCTAAATGAGCTTTATGGAACGCATTTTCCAGCAGTTTATTGCTCTTTGTTAGCTCCTGTCAAAATCTCTTTAAGCTGCCATGTTCCTGTCTAAGAAAGCAAGTCTTCTGCTGTGGCCTGCATTATAGTCATCCAATGTCATTAAGAGCTTCTTTAGATGCTTTGCTTCAAAGATCAGGTTACAGATTGCAAGGTAGCTGCCATGCTGGCAGCAAAAGCAGGCAAAACTGGCATTCCTACGATGGCTTTGACAGCTGGGCCCAGTAAAATTTAAAAAAAATAAAAATAATAGTTAATTAGTATTTGATTTTATTCCTCTTCAGATTCGTTCCTAGCAGGGTGGGAGGAATGAGGATGGGAAATTACCTGACTCTAAAAGCTGAATAATTTGTGAGTCATTCTCAGAAGATTTATTTTCTCTTCAGCAACCTGCTCACCCACTCCCTCAAAAAAAAATAAAAATAATAATAATAATAAAAAAAACCAAAGTGCCCTTGTACTCTTCAAGATGCATTTCCTGTCCTATTCCAGAAAGGCTTACCGCCCCCTCCCCCTCATTGTAGCCCAAGGGAACATTGAAAATAAAAGGTACATAGGCTAACACAGGGTCATGCTGGAAGAATGATAAACCAGATGTGACACGGCTCAATCCATCTCAACTCTAATAATAAAATGTCACAGATAGGAAGAATAAAGCAGCATTTCTTCACAAAGGTTACTTTTTTAGGTGATTACTCTTTATGAATTGCCCCCTGAAAGAATATCAGCATCCAAAAAAAATTAGTCTTTTACAAAGGTCAGGACTGAGAGCGGAAATTTAGCAAACTTCTGCCTCATCTTCGAGTGAATGTAAGACATACAGAGACTGAGAATGGCTAGTTTTGTTACACCAATTATAGCATAAGCCAGCATCTCCATTTTCAGTGCTCTGTTGCACTTCTGAAAACTGGGGAGGGTGGGAGAACGTTGGTGGGGTGCTTTCCTGGTTTTTGCTTGCGTCTGTGGGGATTTTGTCCTTTGATTTCTTTCTTAATTTGAAGTTCCTCAGGGGTATTTGGAAGGGGCTGCAGTGCACCGCGTGTCCTTGGAGGCCTCCTTGGCGCGGTGCCGCCGCCATGCGGGCCTGCTGCCAGGCCTCGTGAGTTGGTGGCAAGTGGTAGTGGCTTGGAAAAACGGGGAGCACGAGATGTGTGGGGTCCAGTCACCGCTGACCTGCTGGCTGCCTTGTGCTGCTGAGGGAGGCGCTCAGGGCCAGGCAGAGGAGCTTGAATCCCAGCAGATGCTCGAAATGGGGTGGTGGTGTTTTCGTGAGAGGTTCTACCTCACAAGTGGAGATAGGAGTTAATTGAAACATTTTGCAATCTGGTGTTCATTTCGTCGGCTTGCTTCTGTCCAAAACCCCCATCAGGGGTGGGGGGGAAAGCCATCTTCTAAAAATACCAAGACTTGTCACTTCAGCTGGTTTTCTGAGTGGAATGAGAAGTTCCATCCTCCTGGAAATAGCTGTCTGTTCCCCTTCCAACTTGTTGCGTAACCCCTTGTAATTAACATTGGAGCAAGTAATGTGGGAAGTTCGGTCGAGCTGAGTAGAATAGCTGCTAAAATAGGTACTGGAAGTGAGAGATGATTGAATTCAGCTCATGAACTTCTTGCCTTGTTGCACCTGACTATTTAGTTGTAAGATAATGCAGTTAAAAAATAATAAAAAATAAATAAAAGTTAGAAAGCGGCGTAGTTTGGTTAGAATAATCTGTCAGTTAAGGCTCAGATTCTGCAATTTCTCTATGGACAGAACTCCCATTTAAAGCAAAGACGAGCACTGCCTGAACTCAGGATTGAAGAAGGAGCTGCTGTGATCACACAGCCTGACCTCCGCAAGAATAGGGCACTCCTTTTCATTTAGCAATCTGCTGAGCAGCAGCTGTTAAATTTTCCAAAACCACCAAAATGCCTCAGAACACAATGCGTTTCTTTCGGAGATGAGCACCAGTTCTAATGCATAACCATCTTTCTTAAGAAATCTTTCACTTTTTCAGAAGACAATTACAAGCTGTATATTACAGACCTGTGATTATTATACTAGAGTTTGAGGAGGAAAAAAAAATAAAAACAAACGAAAGTATTTCAGGCCAGCATTTCTCTTGCATTCTAATGGATTACTTTTGTTTTCAGATCAATGTGAGGGTATTATAATCTTGTGAAGTTTCAGCTTCCACAATCTACACAAGCAGTGGCAATTTTGTGAGTTAAAATACATGTCAAAACAATACACCTCTTTTATTTAGAGATAATAACTTTTTGAAGGAAGCTTGAAAAAGGTAGATGCCATTTTTATTTAAGATTTGTAGCTGAGATGTAGTGATAGTTCATTAGCACTCAGATTTGAAACTTGGGATATACACTTCCCAGTTCTGGGATAAAAGGGTCATTATCCATTGTGTAAAACCAAACCAAAACCAATTAAATGGAAGACCCACAGTAGACTGCATGCATAGGTTTTATGCTTTTTTTAAATATATATTTTTTTAATCTTGGCATGCATATATGTGCATGTGTATGGATTGGAAAGACCATCTATGCATATATTTCCTTGTGGAGATCATCCCAATAACTATAATGGTTGACTCTGGTATACATAGATAAAAAGAACTGTGTTGGTTATAAATAACCATTCTTTGTGTGCTATGCCACAACAATTTTCACTAGTTCTATTTGCATGTAGAGTTTTAATTAAGAGATAACTGTCACTGCAGGTTGACTGCAGAAGGCTGCAGTATCCAGCAGAGAGATAAATTCCAATGCCAAGTCATACAGGTTGGACAGCATACAGGGAGTCCATAATAAAAAACAGGTTTACAGTTAAAACTCTCTTATTCCTAACTTACATACAAAGAGATGAAAATATCCAAAATGTAGCTGATGAGGGTTGTATGTAGCGGATGGTTTTCTTATTTTATTACTATTTTGGTCAATCTGCGTTTGATACATTGGAAACTGAAACTTTGGGATTGATCAGTAAACTTGTTAGGGACGGTATAGGTGGCCTATTTAACAAGTGTGTTACAGTTTTCTGCATGCTGGGAAGTCATAGAACAGATTGCAAAGATTCATCTCAGCTTGATTCAGAAAGGCTGTAAGTGTCCTTCTGCTTGTTTGAAAGTGTTTTGGTTTCTAATTAATTTAGCCAGAAGACACGTTATTTCTGACCTTCACAAACCACTGACTGTCTGCTTCCAGTTTTAAAAGATTCCATTAACTGTTTAAAAAAAGCATCCTGTCTTCTCCTGTTGTGAAGAGCAAAGTACAGAATGAGTATACATATATAGCTGCTGTTAGTGAGCTGTTACATGTATACCATTTTTGCACAGTATGTGATGTGTGTGTGGGGGGAAGGTATGTGACATAATAATGACATTTTAAATGGTGTGAAATCTTCGTTTCCATGGGGTCACCAGCAAAAATCCCATTAATTTAAGTAAGGGAAGGCGAAGCCCACCTGGCAATCTGTAATTTAATAGCGTTGTCTTGCTGACATTGAAATCAGTAAGCATTCTTTACCACTAACTTCAAAATAAACCTCTCTGCCTCTGGCTTAGAGATGCAGGTAGAGGAATTTTTTCTTCAGTCTTGGTGACAGGGGCTGCCAAGAGTGTGAAACGAAAAATGCATTGTTCTGCCATAACTAAACAGCCTAAACAGATCTGTTGGTTCTCATATTGCCTTAAGCATCCATCAGGAGCTGTATGTAAGAGTTAGGTGTAGGATTTATGCATGCTGATTGAGATGAAAATAATGGCCCTTCAAATTTTTGTAGTGAAATTACTTTTGTAAAGTATGTAACTTGCAATACATTTTATGCAAAGTGAACTGATAATGCCAGGTATGTGTATTTTTTTTTCTTTTCAGATTCTTTTAAGAGTATAGTAACATGAACAGTGTTAAAAAATTTCATGTAGCAGAGCAGACCTTCCTGAACTAAAACAAGATTTTAAGAATGTGTAGGTTTCTAATTAAATTTAAACAAGTTTTTTTTTGGTTTTTTTTTTGTTTTTTTTTCTTGTTACTGCCATATTGCCAGATAAATGTCTGTTTTAAGAGTTTGACTATATTAGGAAGTTTTTATAAGTGTATGTATTTTAGGGCTCTGCAGAGACTTTCTGGGTCATCTCTTCCAGCCCGCCCACCCTGCAGCAGCAGGAGATCGTTACTACTGCTTCTCTTGCATCCTACTTTTCTCCTAAATACCATGTTCCAAAAGTGTCCAATACTATTTTCTCTGAAACACATCTAGTGAGCATTCAGGGTGTAATTCATGTACACACCCATTGGTGTTGAAGCAAAGTGCTGCTTTAGCATGAGGTGACAGATAAAAGATGAAAGCTGAGTAATGGTTGGATTTGTTTTCCATAACATGATATAAATGAGCATAAATGCTGCTAATGTTGTGGTGGTTTTTTGTTTGGTTGGTTTCCTTCTTTTTTAAGGATAGCGTGTGGGCGACCTTCCATGTCTTTTTGTAAGCTATGGATTGCAACCATGTGGAAGTGTCCTGGAGGCTTGGGAGCTGAAGGCACAGCTCTGCCCAGCACATCCTCCTGCTCCCACACTCTGCGGTAGCCACTGTCAGTTCCAGCTCTTGTCCCAACAGTGCTAGGCAGTAGCAGTTGTCAGAGCCAGCCTCAGACCTCAGTGCCTTAATTTCCTCCGTATATAAAATCCCGCTTTAGCCTTCTGAGCTTGTTTCTAAAATTGGCCTTCAGCTGGATTTTTGAAGATGAGAGTTAGACTCTGGTATTAGCGTCTGGTACAATTAATCCCTGTTTTTATTATGCCTTTCATTGTTACCGAGCAGTTGATGGCAGTCGTACCCATCATTTATTTGCCTTTTTTTTTTTTTTTTGACTGAATTATCCTACTTGGCACTTTCACCATTTCCGTATGCAACATCACTTCTGCTTCCAACTCTTGTTTTATAGCATCTTTGAAAAGATCAGCGCTGATCTCAGGCTTTTCCTATACTGCAGTCACTTCTCAGGTGTAGGGCCCAGAACAGTACGATTTTTAAAAAATAGAACTGCCTCACACATATGTATTTAATCTAAGGTATGTTTCTTTGTTAACATTCTTCTTACAACAAGTTCTCTTTGGGTTTTACTTTCTTTTAAGACTCGCATTATTTCCTTCACAGATTTATTCACATCCTCACATGTTGCTGTACTGAGTCTGTTCCTGCTGGAGTTTGCCTGTTTTATGCAGATCTTCGTTGCATTTTCATGGGATAGGTTTTTTTGGAAATACATAAAGATAACTGAAAGTAATGTGTTTTCAATTATGAAAACATCAACAAGTTAAAGTTTGTTTATCCCCATAAATAAATAAATCTTTAAGGTGAGATTTAAGTACTTTGAAGCCCAGCACTTTCTTTTTTCTTCTTCTTCTTTTTGTCAAAAATATCTTACTATCTTACACTGAAATCATAGTAGAAACAAGAAAATTGGCCCCTTTAAGTAAGGGTAAGAAATGAAAGAGCAGAACAACTGAAATTCTTGCTTAGATGTATACAAAAGAAGCAGGAGAGGGGGAAAAAATCAATATTTGTATTTTTGTTTTTCTTTAGAATGAAATGTTGTTTGTATCATGCGTCTTCAAGCTGTATGGAAAACAGATGATCAATATAACTGTTTTTTGTCATGCATAATGATTTCTGTGACTTATAAAAGTGTTTATTAAGACTTCAATAGGAAATGTTACCAAATATTTTTAAATGCCTGTCATTACATGTCTAAAAAAAAATGGAGAGGAATATGCACGTCATCTATGATCCCTCTTCTTCTAGTGTGTTAAGTATTTTTTCTTAACATGTAGCTTTTTCTATAAATGGCAGTATAGATAGCTATCTGTCTTTTCACTTGGAATCAAGCAGGAACTCGCATTAAGGTTTTGCAGAAATCTGCCAGTGCTGGATGAAATTGTACAGAAATATGCGTCCCAGCTGGTTGGCCTAGGGTTCTTGTGAAGAATTGGCTCATGTTATCACTGGCTTCATTTTCTCTGCAGACCGTGTAACTTTGTGACAAGAAAGACCTGCCTGCTCCAATCGGGTTTATTTATAAAAATCAAGTCACTGAAGTTGCATAATTTCCTGGAAGGGTAACAGGCATAACCACCTCACTTTTCCAGTAGCAAAGATCTGTTGCCACTGAGTGTAGTAGCAGGAGCTTTGCTACTAACCCTACGCTTCTACCTTGCAACTGACACCATTTTTTTCTGAGCTGAGAAACTCTGTAATCCAGAGCACCCAAGGAATGCCCTTTCTGGATGGATGCTCACCAGCACACTGCAGTGTCAACTAGCCACATAGCACAGAGGCAGTTAGTAAATCTGGATAAATGAGGGAATTTACAAAATAATTAAGGGACCTTGGACATGACACATGTTCAGGCAACAGGATATTTTGCATGATTACGGTTTGTGTAGTCAGGGCTATGTTGTGTGTGAAATTTAATGAGTGTAAATCGAGAAAGAGAGGGGAAGCATATTGAAAACAGTGTTGTGCTTAAGCTCCATAGGTATTACAAATATGCTGATTTGCCTCAGATAACGTACGTCTAAAACACTCCTCTCTGGTCACAGGAGTCCAAAGCGAGTAAAGAAGATTTGTTCCAAATGTGAATAAATAAATAATGGTGCTAATTGATACTTGCAAAAAAAAATGTTAATTATTATATAAATTACGTAACAAATTAGATACAGTGACTATCTAAATCAGCTTGAGTACACAATGAAGAAAGCATTCAATACGCTATCAAGAAGAAATTCAGGTTAGTGAAGCAAGCAATATAAAAAATCAAGGTGTACCAAGAAAATCTGATAGTGCTTTATCTTGAACTTGAAAAACCATGTTCTCTCTACTTCCAAATTCCCAAGCTGCACACTGTAAAATGTCATTCCCCCATCCTTGCTATTTCCCCAGCCATAAACCTTGGATTTCACACAGGCGTTAATTGATTAATGATAAGTGCTTGCTTTCCTTCCAGAACCAAATTTGAGTTTTACAATTTGTAATAGTATACATATTGCTGTTCACTGCAAGTTTGAGAAGAGGTAAATGACATGAAAGAATTAAGCAAACAGTTTTTGGCTGGGCTCGCACTGACTTCTTTCCAGGGAACTGCATTGGTTAGGACCTAATGTGTGTTAGAGAGCTTAAGATATTATGTCATGGGCTATGCTGAATGTGGAAGCAAGGAAAAATAAATAATAATTAGCGTGATTTTAGCAGGGTACAAGGGAGATGGAGGGAAGTTAATTGAAGTTACTGGTGCCAACGTTATTTATTATATTAAACTTAAATTTAACTTTGAGAGGTGCTGTACCTCTCCAGTATAACTGTACTACTGAGTATTGTAAAAACAAATGATTAGATGATGAAATAACACTCTTTTTCCTCTTAATTTAAATTTAGATTCTTAGTTATGAATGGTATCTGTGCAGGTTAGGTTGTTTTTTTTTTTTTAACATTATGTCATAAAGCTACTTCATTTTCTGGTACAATTCCCTACCTACAGGCAATGTAATACTCTATGCTAAAGTAGTCCAGCAGTCTTACTCCATGTACAGTTAAATCTGCTTTTAAATACTGTTGGCAGTATTTTCTGCTTCTAAATCACAATGGAGGTTAAAAAGTCAACTCCGTCTTAATATTTGTCCCTCTATTATACTCATTTACCAGGAGCACAGAAAATTAAATTTTTGTTAATAGCTGTATCTGTTTGTCCTGTGCATCAGGCATAGTGCTGTGCTTCCAAGTGAACATAGTCAAGTAAGCTATTTACCAACTGTGACAGTGAGGTGGCTTGAAGGTCCATTAAAATAAAATAAAAAGTCAGAAAGGAAGCAGTACAAAGTTTCTACCATACATGTTAACACTGTCTTGGCATTGAGGACTTACGCAAAAGTTACCCAAACGATATTGCCCTTGGCTAAAACTGCACTGCACTGGTGGGACTCTGTGCTGGCTGTCATCCCTAAAACTGAGGAAGGTCACCACTGCCACCACAGCTTGCACTATGGCCCAGTGCAGCATTGAAACGAAAGGTTGGAAATGGAGGCTATGCAGTTCCCTCCCTGGGAATTTTTTCCTTGCCACACTTTTTGTAGGACAGGAATCATACTGAGATTGCCAAATGTCTTAGCCTGCTGGCTCCAAATGCTTTTCCTAGTTGCTATTACTACTCAGTCAGCTTCAGAGCTGCCTAGCTGTCTCCATTGACAAAGCATGGAGGCTTAGATGGAGTTAAACAGTGATGCAAGTACCGATGATCAGGTGGACTCCACACATACAGAGGTCTGTCCAGGTTCCCTGTGTGCATCGCTGCTGTGAGAAGGAAAGCAGAGTTTAACAGCATCAGCACTTGGTCTTTACAGTGTGCAGTTTGTGTGCTCTACTCAGCACAGAGCTGGAGTAGTTTCCCTGTACCTTAAGAGAAGACCTGAGGAGCAGACAGCAAGGGTCTGTACCACATAATCTGAGATACTTCAAGCAGTATTGTGCCAGCCTTCTGCAATGGTTCGTAATTGACATGACATGTTACTTAGGTCACACTGATCCATTGTGTGTCGTAGTCTCCGGAACTTTGCAGCAGGTGTCCTTGTTCAGTGGTCAGGATGTGCTCTTTGGTCACTGGCACCAGCTTGACATGTCTTTTAGGAAATAGGGTAATACATGAGCAACAGATTCACAGCACAACCAGTCCTTACTCGGATAGTCCCTTCTGCCTCCCGGGCTGATTCTGGCAGCCCTGCATTGGTGGTGACTGTTGCAAAGCTCTTCAGGATCTTTTCTTTGTGTTACAGACATTAAACACTACACCAGGTGTCATAAGAAGTTTTGAAAATTCTCTAATACCTTGGCTACATTAGCCTCAATCAACTTGACTCTTACAACTAATAAAAGGAAATGTCACTTGACTGTAGCACCTGAAAGAGATGTCAGAGAGCAGAACAAATACCTGGTCAATGTCAGAACAAATATGGGTGCTATGTTTGGAAGAGTGAAAGTCCAGTTATTTCAGTGCAGTTCAGCCTCTGCCCCCACAGTCCCCAAGCCAAGATGCATCCAGTCAGTTACAAAGGCTCCTCGTGATCCACGCTGACTGGCACATCGCCTAAGAAGCGGACATGTTTGTGACAGATGCCCTGCTTTGAGATAGATATTTGTAAATGCCCTAATTTTCTCAGGAAAACATTCCCGGAATTCTGAAAAATAATAATTAAAAAAAAAAAAAAAATGAGTAAGAAGGAGCAACACGCACTGCAGCTCATGCTTGGTATAGGCCTCTGCCTGCTGGGAGTAGGACCCTCCTGAGGGGAGACGGCTCTTCAGGACGCCAGGCCCACACACGTTAGGGCCGCGGACATCTTGAGTAATATCTGTGCTGACTGTGCTTGGCAGGGTAAATTAAGTAACTCTTTCTCTACTGCTTTGTGGGTTTTATTATTGTTTTATTGAAGGGCTAAATGTGTTGTTATGATATCCTAAAGCTTTATTTAAACTTGTCTTCTTCCATGATGTCTTTATAATACTTTCAAGATGTGGAAATGGGATGCAGTTATTGCATATGCATGTTTTAAAACAACTTGTGCAGATGGACTGAAGTTTGACAGATGAAACATTTTAATGGGTTTTAAATAGTATCTGTATCTGAAAAATACTGCTAAAAACTTAAATTCCTGTCAGGATA
This sequence comes from Oxyura jamaicensis, assembly GCF_011077185.1. NCBI lineage: Eukaryota > Metazoa > Chordata > Aves > Anseriformes > Anatidae > Oxyura > Oxyura jamaicensis. The sequence continues at coordinate 36,242,177 of NC_048896.1, forward strand.
ACTCATATGGTAGAAATTTAGGCCTTTGAGTTTCTCTGAATCTGAGAGCTTGGAAAACTATTCCTGTTTGTCTGCATATTTGTATTATTTTCTTCCCTAAGTAGCTTTTATTACAGGAGGTGTCCCTCTGAAAGAGGAAGCCGTGTCTTTGGCCATATATTTGAGTACTTTTGTTCTGCCGATCCACCCAGTTAGGAGAGAGCAGGATGGAGGCAGTTAAATGCATGGATGTTTGAATTATGTAAATACTCATATCCTCTAGACAAAACAGAATCGCTTCAGTTATGACAGTGGCCTAAGAAAATAAATGCTTAAAAAATAGGAAATACTATATTTTCCAACTAGTTCTGCAGCAAATATTTTATTTCAGTTGGCACCTACTCTTCTGTCATTCTGTTGTGCAGAGACACTGGAATTTCGATAGCGATAGACACTGTGCATTGAAATAACAAGTCATAGCGTTGTGTTACGTGTTGTAAAACACTTAAACTGGTTTAATACCTGCTATTGTCATATTTTCTTTTTCCATTGCTTTTTATTGTTTGAAGTAGACAATTTGCCTTTCAGTGATGCAAAAAGAATTAATTTGTTGTTCACATGATATCTTGACCCATATTTTAAATTATTTTTTTATTTTTTTCATAGGTCCTCCCATGCCATCCTCCTCATCTAGTCCATCAGTTTCTGAACATTTACACTCCCCTCCTCCATCACCCAATCTCCATGACAACCAGAGGTGGTTATTAAGTAATAATGCCAGCCAGCCAGTTCAGGACTCTGATACAGATGAGGACTATACTGCCAGCTCATATCTAGTACAGACCGGTACTGTTACAGTGTCTGTCCCAGGTCATGGTAAGAAGAGGACACTTTGTCCATAGTTTGAATACCCTTTTATTTTCCATCCTCTTACAAAATTGCCTAAAAAAATAAGATATATAAATGATTTTGTATTTTAAACTGATTTTACATGAAATTTTGCAAATGATGTCTCTACTGTAAAAATACTGTAGGATAAGCAAGAGTAGAAAGTATCTTATAATGTTTAGAAGCTCATTCAAGTTACTTTAAAATGCTATACTTATATGAAACAATAGCCATTGATGATTTCTTATGTAATGCAATTTGTTGCAAGTGACTAACCTTTACTTACACTTTCCAAAGGATAGGATAAAATCTGTTAAACTGTCATGATGTTTCGCTTCAGAATAATGTAAAAAGGATCTTTTACTACCTCATCAAGTTCAAAAGGTTTCAGTAGTTCCTTTAGTTTCCTTGTGAGCAAGAGGATTTGGGCATTACTGGATAGAGCAGTGTATGTTAAGGAAGGAAAAGGAGAGCTAATGTATGTTTCCAGAGCTAATCCTCCCAGGTAATATGAGTAACCAATGAGAGTAACATGTATGTGAAATGTGAGTGCCTGTGTATACATCTTGCCGTAGGCAAACAAATCTTTACCTTTTTAACACAAAAAATAATAGCCATGTGGTTTCATTTTTGTTGTATGTTTGAATATATTGGTGTTAGCAGACTGGAAGACTAATTTGTTGATGCATGGTCCTTCCCCAGTAGATCAGCAAGGCTTGGAACAAGACTAGAACAAGAGGTTGTTTTTTTAGAATTTCTGTCTTTTGATTGCAACAAACTGTCCTACAGATGAGCCACTAGAGGGGGTTTGCAGAAGTATTTTACCTACAGAGTGCATATCAGTTTGTTGGACAGAATTACTTTACAGATCAAAAGCACAGTGTTGTCTTCCTACCTTTGAGTGCAACTTCGTTGTTGTGTCTAAACTAACCTGCTAGGAGCAGTTGTGCACATGAATCTGACAAGTTTGTGTGTGTGTGTTGTTTGTTTTCCAGAAAAACATCATGCTCTCAAGGATGAATTAAGGTTGCTATGTTAGATATTTAAATTAAGTTCCTTAAAAATAAGGGGTTTATTTTTGCACATTCAACTTGTTCAATATTTAATCTGTGAGGAGCCCTCAAAAGCATGGCAATACATAATGCAGGGTATGTTATGCAGATGTCTCATTTCTTTTGTGTCAATGAATATGAAATTTGTTAGACAATGTATGCATTATCCAAAAGGTAGACTGGTTTAGTTCAATAAGTCAATACATTTAGATTGCTCTCTTATCTACCAGCCCTTCCTTTACAAATGTAATATGCAATAGCAAGAGAAAGCTGCTAAAAATTTTGAGTATTTGGCATGAATTCCTTACACCTCCTAGCCTCTTAGAAAGCCTCAGGAACAAGTAGTAAGTGTTGGTTATTCCTCTAGGTTTTGGCACTTTGCTGCTTTGTAAATTTTCAAGAATTGCTTGCCAGTCTGAATTTATCAACCTTGAGGAATGTTCCGTAATCCTTTACACCCCAGGCAAGCAAAAATAAGTTCAGCTGATCCCACAGGAAGTCAAATCTTGGGCTTTCAGCAGGACAAAATAAGGGTTTTTTTGATAGCAAACAGAACAAGGGTTAACACTGCAGTGTGTGTTGGAGAGTTGTCCTTGGTGAGAATGTGTCAAAGCAGAAGGGACACTCATCTGTAAGTACGTGTTCATTTTTCCCCTCTGCTCTCCCTGCTATGCTTCCCCATCTCCTCTGTCTGCAGATATCTGCAATTCACCCCTTCAGTGTGTATGTACAACAGAAATGTTTGCAGTTTCTTCTTCGTACTGTCAAAGAATTAAATCAGTGATATATATGTATACACTTATTATCTAGTAGTGCTTGCAGTCATATAAAACAGTTAATGATCTTTCTCTCTCCCCACAAGATCAGACCTGTTTTTAGAAGTGCTTCAACTCGCTAGCCATAGGTACTATATTAGTGATGGCCACAATTTAAGCAGGGTTTCTCTTTTTTCTTCTGGAAGGGGAGAAAACCATAGGTGTTTTGGTAGCAGTCAGCTGCAGGATCAAGGATTGCACTGAGAAACAGGATGCTTGCATCCATCATGTATATGAATATTGCTTGGAAGATATACTTGCTTTGCGTAGGGTTGTTTTCTCATATCTTAAACTGCTGGCCTATCAGAAGGGAAAAATATATGCTTCTGTAAAAACAAACAGCAGTAGAATTTAATTATTAAAGCTAATAATTTCTAAGATAGCTATACCTGTCTTCTACTTAATGATATGTATTGTCATCTAGCCTTTTTACCTGTAGGTAGGTCTCTCCAGATCTACTCTAGAAAGTAAAGGTTGTTACATCGTGACCATTGGTACAGTCTTATCTGGGTTGTATTTTCTTTTTACCACAGAATCATAGAATGGTTTGGGTTGGAAGGGACCTTAAAGATAATCTACTTCCAACCCCCCCTGCCATGGGCAGGGATGACACCCACTAGATCAAGTTGCTCAAAGCCCCATCCAACCTGGCCTTGAGCACCTCCAGGGATGGGGCATCCACAGCTTCTCTGAGCAACCCATGCCAGTGCCTCACCACCCTTAGAGCAAAGAATTTCCTCCTAACATCTAATCTAAATCTACCCTCTTTTAGTTTAACACCATTCCCCCTTGTCCTTTCACTATCTGCTCATGTAAAAAGTCGCTGTCTTTTTTATAAGCCTCTTTAACTACTGAAAGGCCCCAACGAGATCTCCCCAGAGCCTTCTCTTATTCAGGCTGAACATACCCAGCTCTCTTAGCCTTGCTTCATAGGAGCTAAAATGCTAAGTAATACAGCAGGAGTACCACTTCCCTTTCACAGAAGGACGTTATTTTTTCACTGCTCTTCTTTTAATGCATCTAGATGCAAAAGCAGCTTTCCATGCTATTTAATTTTGATGGATGAAAAATAACTCTAGTGCTATATTCTCGATGTTTTTGTCCAATATTTACATTAGCTGGGGGAAAGAAGAATCACTTTGTTACCTTTTCCAACCTAAAAGCTTCAAATGGAAAATAATAATATTACTGAACTGTTCTCAGTTTTATTGACTTTTTGTGAATAGCAAGTGAGATTACCTTTTCTTTGGTCTACGCAAACGTCTGTTTTCTTTTCATGAATGTGGCAACCCACTCAAAATTTAAAGGATCTGATTATATAGTTAGAGTTACATTAATTTAAGCATTTGGGTTTGATTAGTTTCTTTTATTGACCAATAGGAATTAGCTTTCATTTAAGTAATTAGCTGCAAGAGAAGTGAGGAATTTTTTAAGCGAGAGGGAGAATGAACTAGGAGCTGGGAGGAAAGGATTCTTGAACATGACTGAGGTGTGGAAAAGCTTTCTTTATGTAATAGTCTGCTTATAAACAATAGTAAGTCATGTAAAGTCTGTATTTAAGTATCTTAATAAGCTTCTTAATCTCTTTCCACCAAAAATGATAGATTAGTCAGAATTTGGAGGAGAATTTATTGAAATTAGTAGCAGCTTATCTTTCAACACAGACATGTAGTATAAAGGAAAATGCAGTACTAAGTTCTTCGGTTAAGGAGACACTACGAAGAAAAGATACAGTTAAATGTTAATGCTTACTTCTGACAGTGGAGATGAAGAGTCTGAATTAAATTCAGATCTGGGGATTTTTACCCCTAAATAGGAAACATTATGGCAGAACCATCAAATGCAAAATAGGGAAAGATGTATTTGACAGGAGCATTTGTAGAGTGTATTCGAACACTTAAGTTGTTCAAGGTTCTCATAACAGTTTATAGTGATAGTTCAGCTGATGTGAAGATTTGAAATAAATTCCAATTTAATACAAAATGCTTTTTCAGTTGTCCTTGATCAAGGATCTGCCAGGTGATGCAAAACAAACACGATTTTGCTCCAGCCACATGGGAGTTGCAGATTGATGGGCTTTTCAGTTCAAAACAGCTAACCTTTCCTGCAAAGAGAGGAAGTTTGGAAATATAGAGCACAACTCTTGAGTTTTAGTTTATTAAAGAGAAAAATAATATGAAACAGCTGGGAGAATGACAATATACAAGAAATATTCGTATTCAGAGGTCTCAGTGTACGACACCGTAACTCTACAGATACCAAATATTCTGTGGCATAATTCTCATGTAGTCATAGTCCGAGGGCTTTTGTTCATGGTGAGTCATTAGAATTTGGTACAAAAGTATGTATCATACAGAAATTATTACCATATTCTCGTAGTACAATGTCAAAAATCCAAAGTCATAACAGTTGGCTTTTCTACAAGCAGACGAGCGAATACAGGCCAAAAGCTCCAGCCTGACAGCAGTAATGAAGGGATGCAAGGCATGTACAAAGCATAGGTATGGATTTTTTTTTTAGTTTTAGTTTTGTTGGTTACACCTCAGATTTTCCCTTCAGCTGTCATGTTTATTCTTCTGCCAAGATACCACAGTTAATATATACCACCATAACTAAGCAATCTGCCATTTCCTCTTTGTCCCACTTACGTGTTTTCCTTCCCACGAGAAACAAATAAAATTGAAGGGTGAATGGAAGTACACACAGGGATCTGTGTTAAAAGTTAGTGGTAGAGGCAAGTGGCCTTAAGGCATCTTTTCCTCACTTGTAGCTCTTGCAGTTGCTCCTGTGAGGGTAGGAAGACCTCCTATTTTGCCTCAGAAGCAGGGGACTATGATTTCCTCCTCTGTACCTCCACTGGCTTGTGAGAAGTTGAACAGTGAAAAGACCCACAGCAAGTTAAGTCAGTCATAGCCAACATCTTAGAAGGATCTCATGGTCCTTCGGTCCACAGACTTCCTGGCAGTCCTGTTTTAGTGCCTTCAGAATACTTCCCAGCTCTCATTCTTTCCTTCCTTGCTGTAGTTCTTCTACAAGGGAAACCACATGTGATACTGAACTAGAACTGAGTGGCCAGGCTGTCACCAGCCATACAATAAAGAGCAATTTAGTTCTGACTATTGGAGAACAAAAGGAGAGGAAAAAAAACTGCCAGGGGAGAAGGAAACATGCACATGATGGGGTAAGATCGAACACTTAAGCTGTTTGGGCTTTTTTGGTGAAACATAAATTTGCTTCTTTTTCTCTCCATCATTCTAAGAAATGGCAGTCCTTCTAACTCTCTGCAAACTCCATAGGTGTCCAAGCACCTTATTTTCATTGTCATCTTAAGCATTGTTCATTGAATTGTTTTTTTTTTCATCTCATATCTCATAATTCATGATAAATTTTGTCATTGTTGTGTCAGTGCATAAAATTTGTCTTCAGGTCTGACACTGGTCCAAAGACATTTCGCTTGAAAAATGAATTCATACTCGTTTGGTTTGAAGTAGTCTATGATAATAAATTAAGAATAATAGATCAAACTAGAAGTTGTGTTAAAGAACATCATGGGGATATGCTATAATCTTGGTTTTATTTAACATTATCATTAATTATATGGATGAAGGAGTGAAAATGGCACTAATAAAATTTCCCAATGATACTAAATAGTGAGAGTTCTGAGTGCCAACTGGGGACAAGAATTTAATAGAAAAGGACAAGGAAAGATCATTAATTGTATGGCCAGAAACTAATAAAGTGATACTAGAACTGAAAAATCTAAGCTCGTCTGAGATACAGAATGTTCAAGAAAAAAATTGAGGAAAAGATGGTGCTGGAGAATGGTGGTGATACTGAACAGCAAATCAGATACAAATTTGCCGTGTGATCTAACAAGTATGGCTTGAGCTGGGCGTACAAATGCTTCAGAAAAGAAGGAGTTGTAGACAGCATCAAAGGAATATAAGGTATGATTTTGAGCCTCTTGCTTTTTCAAAATTACTGACTAAGTCTCTAATTACTGCTTCTAGTATTATTTTTGGTTAGTCTGCTCTTCAGATACATCTGAATGAAAACAGTTAAGGGGGTAGAGATACTCATCTATGGAAATAGGTAAGCGAACAAAACTTGTAGTCAGTACATAGCCTAAGGTGTAATTAAGCCCTGACAAAGGGGAAACGGTATCTCAAGATGGGAGCGTTTTGTGTACCACATGGAGATGCAATTAAAGCAATAGAATGGAAATAAGGGAAGGAAGGATTAGGCAGAGTATCAGGAAAAACTGTCTAGCAGTGAACTGAATTAAGATATCTGAGGCTATCCCAAGGGAAATGACAGAAGCTCTGTCACCTGTAACATCAAATTAAAATAAATAAAAAGGTCAGAATCATGCTGCGGAGACTGAGCCTCCATTCGCCCTGGAAAAGGCAGACTGAGATAACCTCCTGGAGCTTTTCTAGTAGTATCTGCGAGTATTTTTCAAATCAGGTATACATGACTTTGTAGTTTGTAACAAAGGTTATCATACTGAGCTGTGGTAAGGCTGTTCATTAGCAGTGTACACATTGCAGTGCATTGTCTGTTTGCATTTGACAGAAAACTGCAACTTGTCCTGTGTCACAAAACAGCCCTTCCCACTTGCTGAACCATTTTATGTCCTGCAGAATGACAAAATAAGGTTCCCTGTTCTCAGTGAAAACTGACAGTGTCTTCTGGGCACATGCATACTAGTGAATATTTCGTGTTTGATACCCATAGACTCAAAATGCTCGTGATGCTGAATAGAGGTATTTGACATGCTTTCTGTAAATACGGAATAAGTTCATTCTGTAAAAATACACACAGACTTTTTTTTTTTTTGAGGCCAGAGACTTGTATTTCAACCACTGTGTAGCAGTGCTTGCACTGCTTCCTCAGTAGGTACAGAAGCATTTTATCTCTTAGATTCAAAAATCAGGCAGTGCAGGGAGGCCAATATCCTTTAGGTACAGATCGACAAATTTATCTGTTCCACATGCTTGGGGCAAAGATAGCTGCTTTAGAAAGCTAAAAAAATGTCATGACTGCTAGCCAATTTATTTTTGATCCCTTTTTTGATATTTGATTTCAGTTTCATGAATCCATCTTTTTATCCTTTTTCTTTGGTTTTTAAGCCAAACTTCTGTCAACATTGTTCTCGTAATGTACAAAAATGTGCATTTGTTCAGTTTAATTAAGCATTCAGCCTGTTTGCCAAGAGCAAATTAAAGTTACCCAATCTCACCCTCACCCCTCCAAAATCAAATTTTGCAAAGTGGTGGGCAATTAGTTCTCATATCTGATTGTTGTAAGTCATGTTTTTCTCTTAAAGATTTTTGTAGTTTTCGATCTCTGTTACTTAATAGAAGAGCCAAGACCAATTATTTCTCCTCAGATTGTGGCCTTTGTAGCCTTCAAAGAACAGTCTCCCCCACACCTCCTGTATCATTAGCTGCAAAATATCTTTCCAAAGATGATTTCGGCCTCTTCACAAATCAAAGGATTCAGAGTGACAAATTATCCGTCTTATACTCGAATGCATGCCAGATGGGACAACCTGCCAACTGTGCATCGTACTGCGGATATGATCCGATGCAGAGACATCTCCTCCCCTCCTCCCTTCCCCGTCAAAAATCATACGATAAAAAATCACGCAACAAAATCTGTGAAGAGAAATTCATTCTGAAATACAGTGAAATACAAATACAGAATATCATTTTCTCGAAGGAAAAAAAGCCGCATCCAAATGTCAGATAGCTTAAACTGAGCAAACTTGTACCTGGGAGTATATATGAACCAGGGAGTCAAAAACGCATCCCTTCCCTCCTTGTCAACGCTTGCACACAGATCATTTCCTTTGACTCTCTTGATTACAGAGCAGGCATGCCTAATTGCCAGACAAGGAGCTTGCATTTAAATTCCCTTGCAGTTGGTTAATGGGAGAACCTGAAGTCACAGGCGGGAGCGAGGATGGATTGTTCTTGCAGGGAAAAGCAGGCTCTAACAAATTTATAGGAGAACGTAATTTATGATACGGAAGCTAAAAGGAGAAGGAAACAGTCACATAGGAAGTTTATTTTTGTTACAAATTACAAAGCTGAGGACTTCACCCAGCTGCTGCTTAGGCTGACTTCCAATCTCTGTGGGTACCCAGGGGTACAGAAGGCGTGAAAATGCACAGCAAATCGCTTGTGGGAGGTCGGGATCAGATGAGCGACTCGCATCACTGCATCAAACTCTTTTATTCATTATTTTTCATGATATTATTTCAGGGAAAGGTCTAATATTTTAACTCTGTACTGTACTACAAAACCTTTTTTTAAACGTGTCATTTGGGAAGTGAGCACTGCAGATCTTACACATGCTTCCGTGTGTTTGCCATTGAGTGGCGACAGCCTGAACTTAAGAGTTGTACAAACAACACTTCCTGGCAGCTCCAATGCTCAGTGAGCCTGGATAGCTGTGAGAATTCAGTAGTTTCCCCAGAAACCCACAATGAGTTGAAAGTTGTGAAGTTTTAATAATTTCTTTTGTGGTGTTTTTTTGTTTGTTTGTTTGTTTTTTGGCAGATTGGTTGGTTTTGTCTTCTGGTGTCTTAGACTTTGAGCTGCTTGTAATTGGGATGCTGGTGTTTGTTTTCTATTTTTTTTTATTATTTTTTTTTCCCCAGATGTAAAAGTGCAGTCAGTCATTTATTTTTTTTGTTTTAGTTGAATTAAAATTAGTTCATGTAACCCTGGTTATTGTGAGGAGCTGGTGCTTTGGAGAGCACTGCGTGTCTACCGGGTTGGTATAAAACTTTGACATTCAGTAAGGACACCACATACTATCCAGTCCCACTGACTGCCCAAAACTTTCTTCCTTCAACTGCAGCTGAGTCCTTTGTTACCACTGAAGAAAAAGAGCTGTGCAAACAGATAAAGTACCTAATTTATTCCTTAGTTCTGCTGAATGCTGATACACGATTCCGTGTTTCTGAGGAAAGCCAGGTTGCTTTTGGAGTAAATCTGTGTTGATGCTGAATGTTAACTATTACAAGAAGCAAGTTGCTGTGATACAATTACAGCATTCATTGTATTGTGTAGTGTTGAAATGGTCACTGTAAGGGGGGGAGGAAGAATTTAAAGCATTTGACCAAAATAAGAAATGTGATTTGTTTCTTTGTTGGCTTGTGGCTTCCATGTGCACTCAGTCTGTCTGGCTGTAAGTTGGAGGATGACGTTTGAGCGCTTTGAACACGCTGCTCACTGGAAGTAAACAGGACTCACAAATTCTATTGGCAGATGCTTGACGCAGTCTTTCACAGGAGAAATACTGAGGATTTTACACTCGAGTCTCTAAGCAAACAATAAATAAATAGATGTGCATTGGGTGATTGTGAAATCTTAACAGAGCTAATCTCAGTGGTGCTTTGAAAGTGTAAGGCTAAACACGTTAACGCCTTGAATATCCTTTATCTTAAATATTATCAATTATTTTAAAAGCTTCAGCACTATGCATAAAGCATAGTTTCTCTGCTCTTATGCTTCATCCAGAAAAGGCTTCTCCATTTAGTATCTTTCTGCGTCTGGACGTAGCATTGACATGAATTTCTTTGTCACTAACCCATTAGGAGTACACAGGAGTAGTAACCCTACTTTTTAAGGATGCAAAGATCTGACTAGAAGGCACATCAGCCTTCCTCTCTCATCCAAGGCCAAGGATTCCTATTGTCAGATGCAGTGGGCATGAAAGCAGCAATTTTACAGCACAAAAACTCCAATAACATTTACTGCGGTTGGCTGAGATTGCAATGCACACAGGCTCTGCTCAGTCTTGGTTGCTTAAGCACCAGCTTCCCCTGGCTTTTTGCCAGCTTGTGCATTCCAAAGAGACAAGTCCTTTAAGGGGAAAGAGTTTTCCTTGTAACTTGCTGTGGGGTAAACAGACCATTCAGGCATAGTTTATTGCATTACATACTTGACTATGCATAGTGGAATGTAGCAAAGTAATTGGTAGAATTATTTTAATCATTAGAATTCATAGGTATGAGATACGTTCTCTGAGCCAGAAAAAGAAAATGCAAGGATGTTTCTTTCTGTTAAGCTGTTGATCATTTAGTACAAAGGACTAAAAATATTCTCTCCATGGGAATACTGGATGTTTACACTGGTGTCCCTACTACAGTTACAGAAAACTGAATTAATTTGCCTCTTCATTGCTATTCTTCTCTAGCAGATAAGTCTTGTAACAGTTAGCAGCATGCTACTGAGTAAAAAGAACAGTTGTGTGTGTGTAACGGGACAATTTGTTGTAGTAAAAAAATTTCATTCAGAAATACTTTAAGTGCAGGGTAATTGCAAATTAAAGGAAGAGTTGCTGTAAATTCTGTCATCAGTCTAACGCATCTTTGCGTTGATACGTAGTCTGTTTTACAGTAATTAGCAGTAAACTCACCCCATCGCTGCCATAACCCAGAGAATGCACATGAAATTTTCTTTCAAATACTGTATTGCGTGCATTTCTTAAAGTTTTAATTGAACACTGTAGTACTCAGGCAAGCAACCTATAACTGAATTTATTTCTTCAGAAACATATGCTCTGATAGCTGAATATACAGAAGGCTGGCTCGGTGATCACTCAGGAAAAAGTGTCAGCTGCTGGCATTTGATTCTTGTAGTTCATTCAGAAAGCTTCAAAGTCTAAAGCTTTCCCTTGGCTTTGTTTCCAGTAATTAATCAGTGTAAGAGGATGTGTATGTTTTGTTCATTCTTACTTCCAAAAAACACCAGGATTTTTGGTCATGTGCACCCTTTTTCCTCCTCCATGGTGCCACGCACTGCATTGAGGAATGCTGTAAAATGGTGTCTTGGGTAATCTGGAGTTTCTGGGTTACCTTGTGGTAGTTTGCCCTCTGCTGAGTGGGGAAAAGGCGAGAACAGGGGTGACCTTGTACCTCTCTCCATGTGTCGTATGCCTGTGCTGAAAATGCTTTGGAAAGCAAGTGAAGCACTTCTAATGAATTGTGCTTTTGATTCTCTGGATCTGCACAGCAACTCCATCGGGTTTTTACAGCTGGACTCTTGCTGTAATTGCTACTGGGATGAGATGCACAACATGGGGTTTTGGAGCTAAGTACTGACATTGTTTCACTGGCCAAATGTAGACAGCATAGTGGGAGCAACAGACTTCATGAAATTCACACTTGTGTATCTTCATGTTCTTCACCCATTTCTGACATGATGCTGGTTTGCCAGCAGGCACTCTAGATGGGGGTGATAAAAACTGAAAAGCTGAAAGACAGCTTCTTAAAGCAGCAGTATATTAGTAAAAAGGTTGGTTGTGATTGTAAACATGCTGTAACTGTCCAAAGATCTGTTTTTTCCATTAGTTAACTTAATAATAATTTTTACTGGCGCTGAAAAAGCAGAAGGTAGCACTTGAACGTTTTAATCTTCTTGACATTAAAATATAAAATAATGCTCGGGAAAAAAAAAAAAAAAAGTATCCTCCAATAGAAACAATAATTGGTCCCCCTTAAGCTTCAATTTGCAAGTCCTTTGATATCTTATGTGTCTCTAGCTATGCATCATTTTTAGCATATTTACCTGGGTAAGTCAAAGATAATATTTCTCAAGTCTTTATGATGCATGTTTCAGGAGATAAAATATAAAGTTGTTACTGAAGCCTTGTACCGTGTAGTTCTTAAAATTCGCTGCAGTGTTTTTCTTCAGCTGCCTTTCCTGCTCTATTTCCTGAAGGCCTTTAATCAGTGGCTTGTAATATGGAATGTTTTTTTCTGTTTGTTTGTTTACAGTTCCATATAAATAACTCAGAATAATTGTCATCAGAATCTTCCAGAGCATCGTGCAGGGATCTCTTCCTCATTCAGGTTGAATTATTTCATACTTTAATCAAGCATCCTGTCTAAAAGTCTGTGTTGTCTCTGGTAATTGTAGTAAATTCTGGCTATTGTGTGCCTAAGCCAGCAAACCCGGAGGCAGAGAGGAGGGATTGGTTAGATATTTTTAAAACTCCTTTCTAGTTTCCAAGAAACCCTCCAGAATAAAGTGCTTTGCAAGCCTTCTGGGCTGGGAGGCCCTGCAGGACATTCCTGGGCAGGGCTGAGGAACCAGCCAGTGTACTTGCGTTGCTGTAAGCCTGAAAGGGAAATTCTTCCCTCCCCTCTAACAGTTATTTATGTTGTTAGCTAGACAGTAAAATGGCTAGTGTTGTAGACAGAGACCAGCAGAATCATATCTGAGTAAAACAGTACAGCCTACCCAGTTCATCCAGGTGCTTTCTCACTAGTAATATTCAGATAGATCCAAATTTATGTTAAAGAAATATATCTTGAAGTCTTTTGATTCCATTGTAAATTGTCAACGGTGCCTTGCTTCATTGCTCTGTTTGTTTTTGTTATCCCCATGGCCACAGCAGATCAGATTTTTTTCCTATTTCTGTGTGAAAAATTCCTTAAAGAAGGGAGTTGAAATGCAAGCCAGTAAAGAAAGAAATGCTTAAACTTAAGCATTTTTACCACACATCTCTAGGATAAAGTGACCCTGTAGTACTAGTGCGCTGAGGAAGCTGGGGAAGCTTCCATATCCTTCATGCACTCTTTAGTAATGTTGGTTTTCTTGTATGTTCTGTGCCAGATTTAGTCTGTTCTGTCATTATGTTAAAGGAGCAGTCAGTGCCTGTGAAGTCTAAACCTACCGTTTTAAATTAGAAGGTATGTATGTGTATATTTTGGGAGGGTGACAGAGAGGATGCTGCTTCCACTGAAAGTTCAAGAAATTCATGGGCGGGAAAAAAATGAAGAGAATGATTTTTAAAATGGCTTATTTTGGGCTTTTTTTTGTGTATAGTTATTAATATAGATTTTTCTCTGATATAGACCAGAAATAGTAAAATTGTGTGAATAATAAACGTCCTGTAATCGATGCAGTAACCTTTCATCTCAGTGATATTTGACTCTCACTTTATACAAGTGCAAATAAAGGCGTAAATCCTGGCAGAATTAAGTTGTAATTACCATATGCTTATGTTCCTGTTACTATATTCCCATGATTACAGTAGAACTTAAAGCGTATTTAAAGAAACATGAAAAGAAGTATATTCCCATGGTTACAGACGTGAACAATTCAATGGCATATGCAGAAGGCCTTTGGGAAAAGCTCTTAAGAGTTAGGAAATATGGGAACTTCAAGATTCAGTGCTCTTCCACTGCCTCATCAATACTGCTCTGCTTCTGTTCGGTTCCTTGGGAGATGCTGAGTAGCAAGGGAAAAAAAACAGTAGCAAGTCCAGTATTTCCACTAGTCAAAAACACGGTCTCTGCTGAGGTAAGTATCAGACAGCTGCTTGGCCGTGATTTCTGCCTCCAAGAGCAAAGCTCTGCTGTTGCTTTGTAGGTTAATAATGCTGGAACGGTGTGCTGCTTGCACTGCCCTATGCGAATCTCTGGAGGGAAGGAAGTTGCCTCTTGCCATATCTGCCCGTTAATAGTGACTGTGAGATATGAGTGAGGCCAAGTGGTGATGCATCAAAGCCTCTAATTTTGAATCCACAAAAGGCACTAGAAAATTAGATCCCTTTTTCTTGGTGTATTCATTGTTTACCATAGCATGAATGATGGTTTCCACTGCTACATTACTGCTGTCGAGTGTCAGCAGGCATCGTAAGCACGGTTCCCCAGTGGGGAAAATAAATGAATGAGTAATGGGAACTGCTCATCCGCCACCCCCTATCAATTTCTGGTGTTGTCAAATGTTCACATCTCTTAAGGAGAGGCAGGCATGAATCCCCATTCCCACCAGTAGTGTATGCAACTGGTTAGGGGACAGTTTCTTCTGATAGCGCCCATCATCTTGGAATAAAGTAGGCAGGGGGATGGATGTTCTTTCGAGGCTATCTCCTGTCTTAACTCCTGGTAGCCACCCTGAGGCAAAGCAGGGAAGAGGTACATGTGTGTAGATGAGAAGGCAGCGATCGTCCTGGGCTCCTCTGCCCCAGCCTCCATCCCCATTGGCTCATCTTCATAATTCTCCTCGAGCAGTTCCTGAGAGCTGAGGAGTGCCACACAGGCAAACGTAACCTGCAGCAGATGCAAATGGGCGTGATCCTTTTGCTCCCCAAAGTGATCTGTATGCATGAATGTGATTTTTTGCCTTTTCCTTTCCACTCTTTGGAGAATATTTTTTCTCTTGTTCCATCTTAAGTTTTAATCCTTCTCATCCTTTAAGTGTGCTCTTTTAATTTCCTCCTTTCCCTCTTTTTACTCCATCTCCTTTGAAGGCTTCTTTTTCTCGCTGATTAAGTCATTTAACCTTTATTAGACCATACCATACCACTCCATCCCACTTCCTACTTTCTCTTTTATCCTCTTTTCCCTTTTCTAGTGGACTCTTTTCATATCGTTCTCTCATTGTTCAGGCTTCCTACCTCCCCCTCCTTATTCCCTTTGTTGTTCTCTCCATGGGACAGGTATATCTCATGAAAAGGTGCTTTGTTCAGAATGTATCTGCCTTGGGGCAGCTATTTAATGAAAAAATCAGCTTTCCATCCCATGCTTCTATTGCTCTGAAGCCCTGTGCAATAAATGCCAATTACAGTTTTGCATAATTAAAATAACCATGCCGTATTTCTTTTTTAATATTAGTGTCTCCACATTAAAGAAATAGGATGTTATGCAGCACATACGTTTGTTTTTTTTTAAACAAACAAAAAAAATGATGCTTCTAATCCATATTACAGTCCTCGTTATCCAGAATTTTCTTTAACCCTTCTTTTCTGTCCTTAGATGCATTCCAGCCATCTGTAGAAGAGTCAGCAAAACACAAACATGAACACTTTTCTAAGAAGTCTAGCTCTTTTATAATTGGGAATGAAAACTAACATCCTGCCTGCTTCTGATCCCCTTACACTCTTGTGGCCGGAAAGCTGTTAGAAGGGATGAAAATTGATCAAAAAAAAATCAGCAGACTTCTCTCTTGATGGTTGCTGTGGTTATTGGGGGAATTTGCACTTGCAGAGAGGACCATGAGAGGTAAAGATACAGAAAAAGATCAGGCTCAGGTACTTTTAACAGGGCAGAATGGTCTTAACCTTTTGAGTGCAGGGCTTCTTGTCCTGCCTCAGACCTTAATATCCTTAGACGAGGATGAAAAGTAGGAATGAAGGAGTTGTTGGTACAGGATATAACACTAATTTCCAGAAATGTGGCCACTTTTGCTATAAAGAGTAGCTGATTCAGGCTTCTCAGTGAGATGCTTCCACTTAACCTTAAATGCCACAGTCTTTTAATGTGTGAGTTTGATATCAAGTGGCTCTTTATGCTCACTGTGCAGAAGTTAACATCTCAATCTGTGCTTTTCCCCAGCCATTTTCTCCATCTCTTTTATTTCCAGTTTATGCAGTTTGTGTTCCTGCTCATAATGCACAGTGTTGTGCATATGCTAGATGTTAAATAGCTGAAGCTAACAATTACTGTAGAAATGAATGTTTTAGAAATAAGGATCCTACTTTCCCCCCCCCCCCCCGAATTTTGTCAGTGTTATTAGATGATACTTTGAAAGTCAGATTTTTACCAGACAAAAGTCAAGTTTGGAAATGCAGTTTTCTCTGTAGAGATTAGCAATATAAAGGGATTATTGAAAGCAGTTTGAGGAACTGTGTTCTCTGTTGTGTTTCATGCTCAGGAAAGTCCCATTAGGTAAAGTGTTTCTGTTCAGGTGACAGGCAGTCGGCACGTAGGACTTGGCAGCATCCCTGTATGTAAAAGATGCTTTTTGCATAAGTGGAAGGATCACAGTTTTAGAGTGGCATTGGGATATGCTTGTGGTGGTGACACGCTTGTGCCTACGTGTGAGCTGGATGGTTAATTGATGGACTGTGGATAAAAACATTTTTTATGTGCTGGGCAATAAACAGCCGGCATTTTAGCTACTGCACTGAAGCTTTGGCAAAAGCAGCCATGTGTAGACACACACCGCTGCCTTGGTGACTCCCACGTTGAATGCAAGTGTGATCGGGCCTGAGAGCCCTCCTGGAGGGGAAGAGCCATGTTCCTCCTCTGAGGAAGTTCAGTTGTTAGTTTTGTCCATCAGTTGTGGTCCCAGTGCCTGTACGAGTCCCCCAGCACAGTCGGCATGGAGCTCACATGCCTTCCCTCTCCTCCGGGCCACGCAGTACCACAAACTTCAGACCCTCAAAGCGCGAATGCAGCAGCCTGCAAAGCAGCCCTCTGGTTGCGCTGGTGGTTTCCAAAGGACTCGAGCGGTCGGAGGGAATTAGTTGGCATCATAACACAGAGCAGATGAATGTCTGTTGGCATTCCGGGAGATAACCGATTCCAGGATCTCTTCCAAGTGCTCTAGTAGTGGGGCTGGGACTAGTCTAATTTAAAGGAGAGAAAATATGAGCAGTATAGTTGTGCGATAATCTGGAACGTGGTCAGAAAGCAAATCACAAAACCAGGATAGCTGCTGCTGCTTTTATATCCTAGGACAGCAATTCCTCGTGGGTACCTTTGCCCTTCCCTTGTTGTCAGTCTTTCTTTTAGTCATCCTTCACTATTTTTTCTTCATTGTTTGTAATTCTCTTGTATGCTAGTGGAAACGTCTTTGACATGTCTCAGTGGTTGTTTCTACACACTTACTATTTTGCTTTCTTTTTTCCTCACCTAGATGTTTGCATCTTGAAGGGATTTCATCGCCAAGAGGCTATTATTTTGCCAAAAAAAAGGGGGGTACGGGGGAAGTATTTAAGTTATTTTTCCGAAAGAACAAAGAATATAACTTACTGCTCTATTAAAAAAAAAAAAAACTTATTTTTTCATCTGAAGTCACATTTGAGAAACATGGTAATTTTGCTTGTGATTATACTATCTGTTTATCAGTCTAGGAATTCTTCAATCATATTTCTTGATGATATGTTCATTGCCTTATTATTGCATGTATGCTGCAATGATAGTGCTGTGCAACAAAGCAATGAGAATTACCCAGAACGTACTAAGATGTACAAACAATCATTTAGGAAAAAAAAAAAAAAAAAAAAGGAAAAAAAGGAAAAAAAGAGTAAGTTTCACATCTCAGTTTATAATCCTTCAAATCTCTATGCACATTTATTTTTCAATTACAGATCATTTCTGTTATTATTTTCTTATTCTGTACCTAGAAAGGAGATCCACTGCCTCTGCAGAGGAAACTACCTTGTAAAAGCATCACCTGACAAGGAAGTAATTTCCATTTATTAATACAACACTGAATTGATTAATGAGACCAATATAATTTTGTATTTCAGAAGTAATGACTTGAATTTCTTTTTTCAAAACTGTTCCTATTTTATTGGCTGTTTATTTTCTATTACCTTACTTTTCAGATTTATGGAAAGTACTTGTAATTATTCAAGTACTTGTAATTATTCAATTATTCATTTGATGCAATGAATATATTTTACTGGACAGCCTTATGCATTCAGTGTTACATTTTTACTTTTGCAGCTGAAGACCAATTTTCTACTTATATTTACGTACATAGTTGGCTGTTGAAGTTTTGGTTTTGTTCTTGGTGCTTTGAGGTCTTTTTTCAAGCTGCTGTGACTTTTGCATTTACATGTTAGGCATGTACAACGCAGGTCTAAGTTAGAATTCTACAAATTACAAGTCTAAACCAAGGTCTCATTAGCTCCTCTTGTAATTCTGCAGATCACAACTTATCATAGCACCTTATATCTGCAATTGAATTTTAAATAATCATTTCTAGGCTAATACCCAGTAGTTGTCAGTAAAGAAGCAAAATGTTGGAGGGAATTTTTCCAGACTGTTGATGGAAATTTCCATAGTGCCTCTGTCCTGCTAAGACAGGGAGCAGGAAAAGTATGCTTTTGTGCTTACATGGAGATGGAAACGATACAAACTTAAGTTTCTCATGTATACCAAACACTGTGGTGTTTTTGTCTGAACCCAGCGATTTCCAAGCATCATTACATGAGTCCTTTTCTGGTTGCAAGTAATAAACATGCCATGTCCTTAAAAGAGAAAGTGTGAGACATAGCCATAATTGCTCAGTTCTGGTGCCAAGAATAAGTGGTTTGAAGACAGCTTAGCACCCTTATCCCTAGGGAGATGTAAGTTATCACAAGCAACACCAGACACAGTAACTTCTCACTTGAGTACTAGTAAACAGCAAGGACGTGTCACAAGCAGAGTAGCTAGTCATCAAGTAATACTAAAATAGACTCCTTCTGACATATATCTGTACTTCTATTAACAGTAGTTTTGCACACACATGCACAAATACCTACAGAACAAACTATATTCCAAGAGCTGTAACAATTTTGATCTATAAGAGTAGATGCCTTTCCTAGAACTATGTACTTCTCCTGTTTCATTGTGTTCCTATAGAAGGGGGTTCAGGCATCCCACTGTACGCAAACCTGACCAGTTGACCAGCTAGGGCAATGAGTACTGACACAAAATTGCTGCATGTGGAAGTGTGTTGCAGAGAGCCACATTGGCATGAGCAGCAGCACGTCAGTCATCAAGCTTTTCTTGGCATAACCTAGAGAAGAGTTGCCATCATCTCTCACTTCAGTATGACGAGGTACTGGCTTTATGACCCAAGCAAAGGATTTTCATCCATCTTTCCATAGCATGAGGAGTACTCAGTAGTACCTGCATGGCCTGCTTGTGGGTGAGGTTTGAATGGAATCACTCTTCTGGTATGCAGAGTGTACGTGCCTCTGGTTACTGTCAGAGCTAGTCGAACCCAGGACATGCTCATCTACATAGCTGTCTGTTGGCCTAGGGTAAGCATTTTGCATGCCAACAACCACAACCAGCTGGGTTCCAGAACAAGTATATCCATTATCTTTCATGGGATGAGGGCTTATGTTTCTTCTTGTGTCTAGACTTCCACCGTATTGAGGTCTGGCTGCAAATGAATTACGGAATGCGACAATTATTCAGATCTCCCGATTGTCTTTACAGAAGTATAGAACACATGTAACAGGCTATGAGGAAGTCCATGCTCACAAAAGTCATTAGGAGGTCCTCACCCTACTGAGAACTGCAAAATATTTTGGAAACTAGGCTTGAAATTTGTGCTGTTGTGGAAAGATGTCGTGATGCAAGCACTTGTTTTGTATGTGTTGCAATAAAGTCTAAAACAGCTTTTAGCAGCTGATAAGGATCTCATTGGTATTTAGATATTTGAAAAATGTTTCAGAGGCTATTTCTAAAGCCAGGTTCTTAATTTTAAAGGTTCTGAAAATTAGCAGAGCAATTTGATTCGATGGTAACAGCTATTTAAATGTATGAGTAGAAGATAAGAGGAACACTTGGAGCAAAAAAGTACCTATTTAAAAACTGGTATTCACACAAACAGAGCTTTACACTGTTTTTATTGCAAGTTTAGGCTACACAATTAATCAGTGCTTCTGTTATGTTGATAATCTGTCTGCTTGCTGTTGTAAATAACTTACACTTGCTGGTGGAGTTGCTGACAGCTATTTAGACTTTTAGCTTTCAAGAATGCCACTAATTGTCCGTGTTTGCAGCTTCTAAAAGCATATACTTCTGAGGTAGTTTTTTGCAGCTAATGTACCTTAAAGTCTTCACTGATTGTTTGTATTTATTTTTTTTAATGTGCATTTCCAAAGTGTGAATCTCACTAACAGATTTAATTCACCTGAGACTCTAAAGTGACTCAGGAGCTGTAGCTGAAAATGTTACCTTATTTATGATGTTGCTTTCTCTTTCAGGAAGACAGAGCATTCTCCTGTAACACAGCATGTAACCTGTGAAACCTTGCACTGTGGGGAAGGGTGTGCGTGTGCAACTTTCACACTTACCTGCACAGAGCCAGGGAAATTGGGCTGCAGGGAGCTCTGCAGGGAGCAGGTGGAATGAGTTGCATGCACCTTGCCACCCACGGGCTCTCTTTGTGTAGAAGCGAAGGAAACTTGACCCATATCAGAAAGCATCTGCTCTTCGAATATCCCCTCCCATTCCCTGCTTTGGCACCAGTGTGGGATTGCCCTCAGCAGAACATGAAAAAATCCCCTTTCTCATCCTTCCTGCATAAACCTGTGGTCTCCGTGTTCTTCATAAAATTCAGTCTGAGAGCAGAGGACTTTTATCCACCTTTTCCCTACCTGTTCAGGCTTCATCCATGGAACATCTTTCATTTCAAGATCAGCAAAAGAGCCGTTCGACACCTGATTGATTCCTGCAGCCCCCTGCACCTGGGCAGGTATCGTTAACCAGTTTCGGCAGCGAGAGCGTTGGATGTACAAAGGTTCTCGCTTGCTTGTGATCCCACAGTAAGCCATGGGCTGTGCCAGGAACAAAAAAAAAATAAAAAATAAGATAGAGATTTCCTGACTTACTCTGCTGTGGTCTTACCACGAGACGATTCCGCCTCCTGAAATGTTTGTTTTTAGCCCCCGGTAGTAGTTACAAAAGCGTGTTAAATATCAGGCTTCTCAGTCTGAGACCATCTGTTTCCCTCCTAATCACATACCACCCCCACACACTGGTTGCTTGTCATCACCGTCGGGGTTGCAGCAGAAGGCAAAAAGAAAGGCATTTTCCCATATGATAGTTCAACCAGAAGATGGACCGGGGAAATGTGTTCAGTGGGAGGGGGCGTAATTATGCTAGAAATAGAGGGGTGTTTCCCTGTGACTAAAAGGAAGCAGGCTGCCAGGGACTCCAGGCTTCCTATCTCCTGTGGCTCCGTGTCTGTGTACTGCCTTGTGCCCCTTGACCGTGGCCCAGCTTCCTTCATAAATGGGCAGTGTTAGGCGGGGAGCAAGCTGTCCTTGGAGGGGCTCTGTCTGCCTTCCAAGGAATGCTTTTGCCAGATTTGTTACTGGTGAAATGACAGCTGTTAGGTATAAAGGGAATTTACACACTTTGTGTAAATTAAATCATTTGAATCTCAAATTCTGTTTGTGTAGAAACTAGGTTACTATTAGGAAGTTTCAGATCAATCCTTTTTTTTAAGATCTAAATAGTATGCGGAATTTGTAGTTCTTCCAGAAGGACTCACAATCATAACACATCAGTTTGTTTCTCCTTTGCTTCCCTTTGCTTTCTCAGAAGCAGCAGCAACCTGCTTTTTGCTGCTACAACGCCCTGCAGGGCAGGAGCATCGTGGAATTCAACTTGGATTTCTACCTGTGTACAGGGAATCTCATTGCTTTTCACTGTATTGTGGTGGTCATTTACTCTGTGCTTATTTATTTACTTTTGCTATTGGTTCAGAAACATTTATTTGAGCTCTGTTCTTTTTGGTTCTTCATGCATATACTATCTAGTTGGCTACTTTAAGTCAAAAGATGTCGTTGTGAGCTGTGATTTCTCTACCTTTTATCTGTTCTGCCAGCATCTATCTCACAACTACAGCAGTTTTATTAAAAGGAAGAACTTACAACGACATGAATCGGGTATGTTTTTTTACGTAGTTTGGCTCAGACAAGAAGCATTAGAATTTACCTAGAAACTGATGTGAAAGATCACCTGCTGGAAACAGCTTTGGAGCAGCAGAAGAAGTAGGACAGAAAGGAAATAGATAAGGCAAAACCTACAGTCATCTATGAAAATATTTTTGGAACACACATGTAAGACAGAATGCAAATTTGCTGGTTTATATATTTTTAAAAGAAAAGTCTTTGGGGATTTTTTTTCCCCCTAAATTTTTGTTTATTATTGAACAGAACTGTTTATTATCATTAGTTATAGTACAGTCTGTTTAAACTCTTCAGCATACAGCTGTCCTTCACAGCATTCACAGAATAAATAGTGAATACATATAAATCTCTAATTAAATCACTCCTTGTGGCCACTGATACCTCTGAAATTATCACAGATTTACTTAAATTCTAGATATTGAAGAGTTTTGTTGGTAAGTTAAATGAACTGACACCCTACATCCCGGGTAGGATTTTCTTCAGTTCATCAATTCACAGTTTATATTTGATTTTAGGGTTAATAACTGTCTTCCTTCTGGAAAGTGAGGCAGCCTTATTGAAAACCCAGAGTATCTCTTAACAGATGTTTTGCAATGAATTTGTTCTTTTGATTGATACCTAACTAGACTTGATTGTCATTAGAATAGAAAATACCTTACTTAAATCACAAGGTGGGGTGGGGTTTTTGGTTGTTCTTTTTTTTTTTTTTTTTTTTTAATGTAAGAAAGAAGAGCAAAATTCTAATTCATGCGTAAGCCTAAAAAGCTTATTTGAAGTCATTAGAGAACAATAGTTCCTCAGTGTGCTCTTGTGGAAGCCTCCCCCTCTTATGCATTACTCTTTCCTGACACAATAAGGAGAAAGAAATTATTTAAAAGCTATTTTGGAATCTTGGTTCTCTATTCTTTTCCTCTGTTTCATGATCTACCAATTGCTTCTACTTGATAGCAGAGAGATTGGTTAATTGATCTGGAAACAAAGATTCATCTGTTGACCTACTGCTTTATTTCTCTCTTGCTCTTAGGCCCAAGCTGTAGTTGCCTTTAACTCTAAAGGCCAGGATCAAGCTCCCTTTTTAAAAGACAAGCCTGTAGAGTAAGCATATCGCTTCTGTATTTTCCATAGAAGTTTTGTTGTTCTGATTTTCGAATAAAATTGTACATGCTTTCTCATTTTTCTTATATTTTTTCCTCTTAGCTATTCATTTTTGGCTCTTCTCTGTGTATGATTCGTTCAACTTCTTTTTGTGCAATCCTACCATTTTTTCCCCATGGTTTCTTTTTCATCTCAATGCCCCTGTTCCTGTTTCATTTCCTCCAAAGCAAAACATGAATCCCTCTTATCTGGGTTATTTCAAATCTGATGAAACGAACTCACCTATTTGCGCTTCGAAGTTTTATATTGTGTTTTCCCATTCCTCGCTTATCTTTCACAGATTTTATTAGTGTGGCCCTGTGTTCTCGGGCAAGGCTGAGCATGCAGAAATTGGTCAAGAATTTCATCACTCATAATGAACTAATCTGGGGGTCTTTCAAACTACTTCTGGATTCATAAATTTCCAAAATGTTCAAGAGGCACTATTAACCTTAGCGAGTTAAAGACAAAAAATTCAGTTGACTTAATTAGAGAAGAATTTTCCCCTTGGCTCTTGGAATTGAGGAAGTCTAGTGATTTGCTCCTTCTTCATGAATGTCAGACACATGTCAGTAGAAGTCAGGTTCAGTGAGTAGTAAAAGAGCCCTTAGATGGAATTTTATGTATGGGGAAGAAGGGCAGCTTTTTCAGCACTAGTTTTGTCAGCTGTAAGAAATGCGTAATCGTTACTTGTGAGTGTATTTATTTAGGTCAAAGTTTATGAAAGTTGGTTTTCTTAACCTGTACAGTAGTAACTGCTTCTAAAATAAAATAACTTGGAGAAATTGTTTTTCTTGGAAGTGTTAAGAAATAAAATCAGAAGACAAAGAAAAACATACAGTCATGGCTCACTTTGGATTAATGATTTTGGATAGGAACCAAAATTATCTAACACTTGAAAATGCTAGGGAATCTATTAAGAAGTCATACATCAAACCTTGCAATCCATACCATGCTCCAGTTAAACATGTGGTATGAAATGAGTACATATATTATCACCCTGTCATTTTGCCTGAATCAGGACTATAGAACATATTCAACTTACAGTTGGAGCATGCTAATTTTGGTTGCATTTATTTATAGATCACAATTGTTGGAGTCAAAATTAAGTGGATACCTCTATTTGGCATAAGTGTAAGGTACTGGATGAGCACAGCAGGAAATGTGATACCCCACATTGTCTTACCTGGGTTTTATGAGCAGTTTTGGGCTTACGCTCTCAAAGATTTTTCAGATGAATTCCAGTTCCCCGTCAGCAGTTTGAAAAAAAGATTTTTTCTTTTCCTCACAAAGCTTTTCAGCAGAGCTCTGGAACGTAGACTTCACTGGTTTGGTTTGGTTTGGTTTCTTTCAATGAAAACTGAATTCTTTCTTTCAGTGTAAGCTTGAATTCTGTGGTTAAAAAGCTAGCCTTTGATTTGTGAGTTCAAAGTATATTATGTCTCCACTGATTTTCTAGAGTTATCAGCAGAGATAATCTGAAGCTAGCAATAATTGCATAACTTTTTCACTTCTGGTACTAAAAATACAAGAAAGACGATCTAATTTAAGAATCTATCCTGAATAGAAACAAGTGTGGTTTTAAGTGGGATGATTGCTCTGGAAGACTACTGTCCCTTAGGGAAAACCTTGGCCTGGAGTCCTGCAAAGTACAGGACTTCTCAGTGGGATCTGCATCCCACCGTGGGGAAGCCAAGCCAGTAGCATACCACTAAGGGTTGCGTTATTGTGTGTTCAGTCTCGGTGTAACATAAGCTAAAGTTCATTTTTGGATCTCAAGTGAGGAACTTATGTCATTTTTCACCACGTGTTCCTGTTTTGTTCCCCGCATAAATTGTTGGAAAAAAGTCGATGACGTTGTACCATTTGAGGTTTATGTTTGGTTTCACAGACCTCAGGTCCTAATAAGAGTATAGGAGTAGTGTATTTTAGTACCCCTGCTAACCACTGTGGGTGCTTGCCTGGCATGAGGGTAGAGGGTGCTCAAGTGGTATGACAGCAGGAGTGTAAATACACTTTTGCTTCTAGTTCATTCTCTTTGCATGGTTACCATCACACAGTTTATGTTCGTTTTTAATTTCTTTTCTTGTAAAGCAAGATCATAAGTATATTACCCCAGCAGGTTAAATTTCAATTTATTTTAACTGTGTTTCTGTACTTTTCTTTTTTCATCTTTCTTCTTAAATCCCTCTGGGGATAAAGAGGCCGCTATTAGGAAGGTTGTTTGCTGAACTAGTTTCACTATAGCTCTTTTCACTGAAGCTGAAATATTTATCTCTGTTTCAAACTTTAATAAGGTGATTAAAACATCCTCAACTCAGTTAAAAACCCGCAAGGTTTCTTGTTTTGTTACTTAAAATGTCTTCCTTGTATGACGGTGTCATCATCAGTTCCCCTTGATGCAGGTGACTTCGCCCTACCAACTTGAGCTCTTTTTCCCCTATGTGCTTTGTAATTACCTTTTGTTAGCAAGTGTGTTAGGTGGTGCTGCGGACAAGAAGGCACATATCATTTTACAGTACATAAATTAAACAGATCTGGCCTGCCCCAATATTGACTGCGTGTTATGTATGTATCGGAGGGGTTAATGGGGCGCGTGCAGGCTGGATGTGGATTTGTTGGAATGCTTTGCGAATCGATTCGGGCTAATGGAAAAAATGTTTTAAAAGTGAGCTGGTTCAGTTCCCACAGTGCACAACAGAGAGTGGAAACAACATTTAATAAACCTTTCAGAAGTAAATCCTCCGATTTTTCCTTTCACCACCATCTGTGGAAGAAATGCCCTCTTTCTTCTCAATGGGCAGTATTTCTTCCCACAGTGCATTTGCTGTACTCTGTTAGGTATTAAGAGAAAGTTCTTTTTGTCTTTTGACAAAAATATTGGAAAAATACATTCTATTCATATGTCCTCTAAGATCCAAGCTTTCTTGACTTCGCACATTTTCGTTTAAACAGCAGGCTGACCAAAAATAACCAACCCAAGGATTCTGTCTCAACTTTCTTAACTATCTGGTTTCCAGTAAATTGAAGAAATTTTAGCTACATGCATCTTCTCTTACAAAGATTAATGCTGCAGAGGAAAAGCTCTGTTATACTTGGATCATGGGAGAATGTTGCATCTTCTGATTTATGTCAGCTTCATTTTAAAAACTAAGGCAATTATATGAGATGGTGAACTTAACCCATTAAGAAAATAATACATGATCATGTTTGTTGTTTACCGTATAGTTCTCATGCAGAGTTGAGGTGCTTACAGTCATATTTTTTCATTGCCAATTAAGATGATTTTATACAGATTTAAATTAAGTAAGAGTTTTTGTTTTAATGATAAACCTCACAGAAAAAAAATCAAGTTTTATTTTGCATTGGAGAATAGGCATGATTTTAGATGCAGGGCATGTTTGTTGTGAACCATGAACAGTCTTTATGAAACCTGAAAAAGATTTGTGAAAACAGCCTGTAATAAAAATCACACATGCTTCATAAAACACTACTTGATAGATATCACTTGCACCATTAAGAACTAAACGACAAAGGATGTAATTTCAGTTCTGGCATGCAATATTAATCGAAAGCCTTTAAAGCATCTTGCTGATGGGAACTATGACAACATGACATTGAAGAATTACGGACTAGAGACATCTATCTTAATCAGATTTTCAAAGTAAATGCCATAAAATAGAAAATTATTTTATCTATTTTCACAGGGTCACATATATATGGTATATAGTTTTTTAGCTTGTTTATTCTAAAAATACCAGAGACCCAAAAAAATCTGCCTTTCAAGTCAGTTTAAAGTTCAGTTCACAAACTTTACAAAGTTTTTGTGAAAAGATACTTGATAGCTGTAGAGAAGGATGTTAAACACCGAAGGTTTATGTTTTCTACAGAAAGATTTCTAAAACATTACGGAGAACTGTATTCTGCAAGAGAGCTGAGCATGCACAGATATTACTGGTAAGAAGCTGCTGAAGGGAAATACTTCACTAAATGAATGCAAAGTGGAAAGACAAAGCTAGAGGTTTACCTGTAACCTGAAGTAACACTACTGTAGATAGCACACTAGAATATTTAACTGAGTGATATCAACAAAAACAGGTTTCTTCATTTCCTAAAGAATGCATTTTTTGTGCTTTTTGTTCATGATTTGTTTCCATTTCCAAATGTATATTTAAGTGGCAAAGAACAGCTTCCTTACATGATAGAGTAAGTGATCAGCATGTACTTTGTGGTCAAAAATATCAATGTTATGTGTTCGGGACTATCCTACTGCCCTCCAGGGAGCTTGCAGTACTCCTCTTGTCATCTAGTAGATCTTAGATACCGCATGTGCTATGTGAGACAATTTGAGTTTCTCCACACTCAAAGAAGTCTCTCTTCCCATTGACAGAAGTTGTTACTATTTCTCTTTAAAAAGTAAAATAAGGTTCAAAGAAAAATCTGTAATGTGAATAACCAAAATCAAGTTTTCTTTATTTCTTCCAGAGTTAGGATGCACAAGGAAGGCAATACAATCTTTCGGAGCATATCCTGCATTTCGTTGCACTGGTAGTTTCTCACTCCCAGGTAGCTTGACAGGTTGTCAGACCCTACAGGCAGTGTACTGATGAGGAGACAAACATTGGCCTACTTTGATCAAGCTCCTTGTATGACTTTTTCCCATCTTATATTGTAATAGTATACACACTCACACACAGGATACAGATGCATATCTTGATCAAAGTGTCCTTGTCACTTCTCCACATTTTTGTCAGCACGTAGCTAGTACAGAAGGGAGTGCTTCAAGAAGTGAGCAACAGTGGTGAGTTAAGGCTGTATGTCCATTAATTGTGAAGTAAGCAGAAAAGGATAGTGCAGGCTGACAACACATCAAAGCGAAAGGGCTCTCCTGTGGTGGTTGGCACTGTGTCACCCAATTCCTTGGCTTGGGCGTACGGTTTGGCTCCTTAGAGCAGTTGGCAGGGCAAAGCCAGTTCTGACATCAATAGGAATAAACAGATACTTGTGAAGAACCACAAAATGAACACACATGGCAAGTTACCTTGGACTGCTACTCTAGCTTATAGTAAATGACCAGAAAAGGAACTTTGTGTCTTGCAGACCCTGGGTACAGAAGTACCCAGTAGCAGAGGTTCATTTAAAAGACAGATTTGTCTAATTACAGGCGAACTCTTTTAAAAACTCATTTTTTCTCTAAACCTGTAACTTTCTTTTTTTGTTTCATTAAACAGCTTCTCACGAAAGGTGCTCCCAGACCAAAGACTTCTGGAGCGAGTGTTTTTATTACCTGTAGAAGCAGTGAAGCCCTGGCCAAAGCAGTGCAGGTAGCCCTCCTGTCATACCCCTCCCATAAGCAGGGGCTTCCTGCCTTTGGGAGCTCTAGGAATAATTAAGCTGTAACAACCACACACTTCGATTTGCAGGGATTTCCAATGTAAATCCCATTTCTGTTTACAGTACTCGGGGAGATACTTCCACGTGCCAGTTAGGTAAAATTCTGAGTCCACCAAAAGGTTGGGGTTTTTTGAGGAAATCAGACCAGTTCTTATGGGAATCACTGTTGATCACTAGCAATCTGCAGTTAGTAGACCTGTGACCGCTATCTGGAAATAAAGGGTTATCTTTTTTTCCTACCTGGTTTCTAAGACATTCAGTCTAGTCCAGCTATTTAATTGTGGTGGATATTACTTCTACCATGGAAGGGAGTCCTCTAAAGGGAGAGGAAAGAAGGGAGAAACCTGACTAGAAAGCGTTAACACTCTCACAGACATAGAAACTCAATTGCATTATATTCACATGTGAAATGTTTGTATCATAATGGAAGTCTTCGCTTTTGTGTTTGTCGTGGAAACTCAAAGTTAACGTTAATTATGCACTACTAAAAAGCCTAATCCTTATCAAATGGAAATCACCTTTTTTTCCTAGGTGAGTAGCTGGCTGACAGGTCTTAGTGATCTGTCTGTTACAGAAAGGCTAGCACATTAACTGTGCAACAAATCACTTTTTTTCATGGAGACTTAGTCTGCTTTACTCCTTCTGAATTAACCCAAACAGCAGTAGTTATTGTAAATGCCTCTCTCTCACTTTTACTTCCATGGATGCGTTTTTCTGTATTCTTTCATATGCTGCTCAAACTCAGTACGAATTAAATAAAAAATTAATTAAATGTAAATTACTTCTTTTGGAAAAGAAAAGAGTAAAAGGTGTTGAGAAAGGCTACAGAGTGCATACAATTTACATCTACAACTGAAACGGCTGCTTCGCTTCAGCGTTGCTCCCTAGGGTAAATAATTTTATAATAATATGTTTTGAAAAATTCATATAACTGTAGTAAGAAAGCTTTCCACACAATTTCTTACGATTTTTCAGTGTTCTGTACATATGTTGACATGCATAACTATCTGATGTTGCCTTATGCTGCAAATACTTCAAAAATGTGTGTTTTTTTTTTGTTGTACCTGAACAACTTGAATGCACGTGCTGGTTCCCAGGCCAATTTACATTTGCTTCTTGCTGCAGAAATCTCTGTAAGATGAATGGGGTTGCTCTGCAGTCATTAAAGTCTAGACAGAACATGAAAGCTCTAATTAAAACTTAGCATTTTTAGACATAAGCCCACCTATACCTGTTTAGTTTTGGAGTAAACCTGCCATTCCCATTGAGATTAAGTCAATGGGGATAGCATTAAAAATCCAATTTAAAGCAAAGCACCTGTAAGTTTCTGCAATAACTTTTTAGTATTTTAGCACAATTGCGTTTTATCAGATTTGAACACTGTTTTTTCCTGATACTTTCTAAGAAAGCAATTTCTAATAAGGGGTTTGCATTGAGGGCCCTGGCCAAGTCCCAGTACCACTCTTTTTCAGTAACCAAGGGCAGAATAGTTTCCAACAAACTGACTGGTAGAGAGGAAGGAGGAGTTACAGGATCTCTGTACTGGCCATTGTAGTGTGTGCAGAAGAATTTTTGGCAGTCTCTGGTGTTGCAGAGCTTCAAGCAAATATTCTGTCTCATGAAACTCCCACTGTCCTTATCAGTTCTTTAATTTAATTCGGAAAAGCATAAATCCAGTGTTTTTCTGGCTGTGGTGCTGATTTTGCAGGAGACCTTAAGAACCACTCCACATCGATGCCTCAGTTTCTCTGCAGGTACAACAAAGACACTTTCATTAATGTCACAGTGATGGCAATAGGCTTAGTTACTACACAAGACTTTCATAGCTTTGTGTGAAAGCCGCAATACTACTAAAAGCAGTTCTTTAGCTAATAACTCCTTAAAAGAGGAGTGTAAAAAAACTGAATCTGGCTCAGGCTTAAGAACAGCATTCAAAACATGACTGGTGTGATGGTTGTCTCTTCATCACTAATCAGTGGCATAAGATTGACATTTCTGTTAGAAATTGTGTGGCAGTCAAAAGATCAGTAGATTCAGGAAATCTGGCAAGTGGAAGAAAAGATTGAAAGAGCAGTCCTGAGTGATCTCTCATTCCAAATGACAGCAGAGGACTGAGGAAATTCAGAGGAGTATAGATTTTAGCTCTATTGACTTACAGAAAAATCTAACCTTGTTAGGTTCAATTCTACCTATAGCTCTTATACAATTAGAAGAAGGATAAATCATTGCAGATTTTGCAGGTGCTTCTGATAGTTGTAGGCTGCAGATTCCCTGCCAATTGAACTTGCCCTCAGACACTAGGAAATGTCACTTAGAGCATCCTATGGAGAGAGATGGTGGCCCTCCAGGACATGTGGTCTTCACAAGCCTGCACTTGCTATGCTCTTCTACTTCACTTCTAGCCTGCGCCTTATCGTTACAAGCCCATTCCTCCAACTCTTACGGTATTTTATATGCTACTCTGTAATTTCAGTGTCAGCAATGTTTATGTTATATAACAGGAGGGCTTTGTAGGTTCATAGGAACTATCTGGGGGAATAATCTAAATCTCAAACAGTGGCCCAAGAAGTTGGCCTGTGGGCTGAGGAGCAATCTCAATTCTCCAGCATGTAATCCATATACTTTCTAGAGCTAAGCATTTACTTTGGGAGTGCATAAATATCCTTTACTCACCCTCTTACTCCCTGGTAGTTTGGGTGAAGGTCTGTCATCTACCTGAGACATGTCTGCACGCCTGCCTTCTTCCTCTTGCTCAACACCCTCTTCTGTGGAGGAGAACGTTAGTTTTGCTTTGTCTTGAGCAGAGGATGGTGCTAGATCTTTGGTACTAAACTGTAATGAGAGAGAGATAAGAGAATGGTTTTCAGCTGAGATTTTAAATGGGATGAGACATTAAAGAAGAAGAGGGATGCCAGAATAATGATTCACATGGTAGGACCTGCAGAGGAGGATGGTGTTGCACTGATCCTGGGAAACACTTCAACAAGTCTTGGCAGGTAGGAGAGTCAAAGGGGGGAATAAGACAGAGAAGTCAGGTCCCTGAAATAATTCTGATTGATTTATTTCTCTGATTAAAAACAAACAAATGAAAAGGATTTACTTTCACTTGTATTTTTTTCCTGTCTTGTAATTAATCATTTGTACATGCATGTATATATTTATACATGTGCGTGCATATTTACAGACGTGCGTGTATATGCATTTATATACACACATGCACCTATGTATTTGTATATAATATGGGGCCGCAGTTAATCCTGCACCAGCTCATAAATAGCTTGTAATCTGAATCAGATTTTAAGTAGACATGAGCAAAAAATCTCTGCTAGTGTTAGCCTGTTCTGTTACCCTGTAGCTGACTTGTTGAAATGTAGCATTCAGCCACATGCAGCAGCACCCGTTGCGTTAGTATTGGTGAAGACAAAGCTGATCAGTTGTGTCCTTCCCAGAAGATAATTTTTTGTGAATGTGTTAGGGTTTTGGTGCTGAAAACTTTATTGGCTGAGTAAATTATTTCTGTGACGGGTTCAGCATTGCTGTTGTACATAACAGAAGTCATATGGACCACACAAGAAAGCTGGAAAGGGGAATGGGCTCTTTGGAAAAGAAGTGATTCCAAAAGCTAAATTTTCTCTCTAAGTTTAGTATGGCTATTCGTTAGCATGCCTAAATTTTCTTGTGTTCAAGACATGAGAAATCACTCGCTATGAAGTTATTTTTGTAATAGTCACCCATAACATCTGTTACAACAGAAATACTTTTCCTGCATTCTCTGTACGGCTGTGTTATTGGTTTGGTAACAATTTGCAGTTATAACCAGCTGCAAACAGGGAATTGTTTATGAAGATCAAACAACTAAATTAAAAACTACACAAAATAATTTATAGCACGCGTAAAGTGCACGGCCTGTATCTTCTGCTCTGCTGAAAAGTTTCATTTACATTATCAAGTATGTATTACTGCAGTACTTTAGGAAAGAATAGATTGCAATTTGAATTCCATCTTGTTAGGTGTTATGTTTTTAAGTGTCGTCAGTCATCTCTAAATCATTACAAACGAAGTGTCGAGGATTTTTTTATTTTGCGTTCATTGTGTTGTATGCCAAGGTTTGTCTTCTCTTTATGACTTATTACCTGCTGATTTTTACAGAACAGATTGATAAAACCTAACATTCTTGGGGGTACTTGATTGTGTGCTTTGTTGTTCTGAGGTTTTCTTTTTAAGCTTTATGGGTGTTATGTGCTTTGGTTAAGTCAAAAAATATTTCCTCTACTGTTTCGATGGCCTGAATCTCTGATCACCTGTGACGTACTCCAAAATGTATTTATATTGCATAGTGTGAAATTGGAAAATCTGTTCTGTGTGTGTTCTAATGGATGTGACGGTCATTAAGTATATGAGTCTTCTGACGTTGTAATCAGATGTGATTCAGTCTGTTAAATATCCATGAAGCAACATCTGCTTCACAGAGTGACCTTCTGCTAAAGAATACTTAGCATCTATTAGCAGATCATAGTGCAGATCTGCCTTATTTGAAATGCACTAAACTAGAGTAGTCTACTGCTGTTTAGCAACTAGCTTGTAATAATTTATTGCAGTTAAATAAAGCTTAAAAAACTCCATTAAATAATTATAGGGATTATATGCTTTTTGAAAACCTTTGTGTTCTACTGAAATTACCCATTTAATTTCAGGGTTGGTTTGTTAAAAAAAAGCTGAAATCTAAAGGCACATTAGGGGATCTGTCAGATGCTGTTTTCTGTAGGTGTTAATAAAACCAGATTAAAAAAAAAAAAAAAATAAAACCAAAAGCAATTTTACCATCTGTTGTATATTAATTAGAACTTTGTGTATCAAGGGTAAACTCTCTCTTAGAGAATGTCACTGAATGTCTGCTAATAGAATAATACGCAAATATATTAGACGATAGGATTATATTGAATTTCACATTCTGCTTTGGATGTAGCAACTGCTGAGACGGTGTATAACGAACTTTAATTTTCTTTCTTCTTAGAACAACCTCCAAATAACCAAGGCCAGTCGACCCTGCAGCCTTTGCCACCTTCTCACAAGCAACATTCAGCACAGCATCACCCATCCATCACTTCACTTAACAGAAACTCACTGACAAATAGGAGGAATCAGAGTCCGGCCCCGCCGGCTGCTTTGCCCGCCGAGCTGCAAACCACACCTGAGTCAGTCCAGCTGCAGGACAGCTGGGTCCTTGGCAGTAATGCGCCACTGGAAAGCAGGTAATTTCTTAGGTACTACTACAGACTGTGGCACTTCTAAAGAAAACATTTAACTTGATGACAGATAGCCAGCAGCATATACTTCCCCTTATTCAGCAAACAAAGCTGAAAACTTTTCAGTACAATAAAATTCTGTCCTCTCTCCAAAATCCACAATGCCAGTCTTTTCCCTTACAATGTTTATTGCACAGTAATTGGACTCAGAGAGTGTATTAATTTTTGCAGATGAGCATTTTCATTCCTGTTCATAATCTGTGACTTTTGACTGTTTGAAATAATTTCTTGCCTTGCTTGCCAGATATGTTATGTGTCAAATATATACTGCCATACAGATCAAATGTGAAAGAACTTTCAGTAATACTTTAAGTCTAGCACTTAGTAGCTTTAAAGAAATACCCGTGTGAGGCTGGATGTTTTCTAAATTAGTCTAGGGTTTGGTGAGACAGAAGAACTCACTTAGCTCTGTTATAATGATAAATTTGTCCTCATTCGTTTTTGTCTTTTAGAATTGATAGCTGGCTCTAGGAAAGGAGCAGCTAATACAAAGGGTGACACAAACTTCTATAGATGCAGAATGATGTATGATGCAGAATGATCTATAAAAAAATTATAGGACTTACTGGCACAGAGCTGAATTTACCTACAGTGATTAATTAATACTCATGTAACAGTCAATCAGCACTAATTTTTTATTAGCATTAGCCTTAATATTCCAATTTAGTCATCAGACTAAACTATATTGAAGCTGACAGTAATTCTTGAAAATATTTATGAAATCACTTAATTCACTGAATCCTTTTAGCTTATGCTTTGTAGTGAAGGAAAGATCATTCAACTGATTTTGACTATGTCAAAACATACGTGACCTTAAGATTCTTCATTAGGTAGTTTTGTCCCTACAAATGTTTCAGGTAACGCTTGTGTCAGGTTTGGGGAATGGCTGTTCACTTTTTTTTAGTTTTCTTAAATATTTCTGTATTGCTTATGAGGCTTGGACACTGTAGAATAGGATTCCAATGAAGAGATTTCATCATCTTATTCAGACAATGTAGTGCATTAGAGAAAAGGTTTTTTTAATTGAATAAGTAAGTTTGTAGTGGGAAAGTCTACTAAAATGGTGAAGAGTTACAGGACAGCTGGTGAATCTTCTATAGATGGATAAGATCTTTGGTGTTTGCTTCCATTGCTGTATATGTTTTCTTTATGTCTATAAAGAAAAAGACATAGTACTTGAATGAGAATGTGACTTCCAACCTGGATTTTTTTTCTTTTTTTTTTCTTTTTTTTTTTTTTGCCAAGTATAAACTTTTCATCTTTTAAATGTTCCTGATGAGAAGCTAAGGGTATTTGAGTGTTCAAGTTTGGAACAGGTTTTGTACAGGAGCTGAAATGTGAAAATTTCACA
The DNA here is from genome assembly GCF_011077185.1 of Oxyura jamaicensis. Taxonomy (NCBI): domain Eukaryota; kingdom Metazoa; phylum Chordata; class Aves; order Anseriformes; family Anatidae; genus Oxyura; species Oxyura jamaicensis. The sequence continues at coordinate 36,277,551 of NC_048896.1, forward strand.
TTAAAACTGACAGAGCTCTACAGTAGTTTTTCTAATAGTCTCACTTGGTTGGAACTCTTGAGGTGAAGAACCCATCTTACTTGTCATTGATTTTTCCCTTTTTCGTTAAGGTTCCCTATTGAGTGTGATTCTTAGGCTCAGTTTCAACTATATTAACAACTTTGTGATAGGTTTCTTCCTTCATCCATTTCTCAGCCTACAAGAAAGTTTATTTCATCTTTGGCAATATTTTAGCTTATGCCCTACTAAGCTTTTTTTTATTTTTTATCGGACTTAGATGACTGACTTAGAGCTACAGAATGTGAATGTCAGCATATATGCATAGCTATCTTTCTATCTCTGTAGGCTCATATTGGTGATGAGTGTCATAAAAATGAAATACAGCTTATTGTCGTGTATAGCTGGCTAGCGAATAGACTGGTTTTGTACATAGGTGAGAGGGAAGTATTTGCAGAACCTGAGGGAGGCTTTAGTCCCCATCATTTTGCAGTAGTAATGGAGGTGACTTTCAAGATATTTATTCTATAACATTGGATTCAGTTGTATGTTTAATAGAATATTCTGTGATTTGGTTCTGCGTAGAGTTAATACTTTTGTGTAAAACATTGCTGTTACTCTGTAATTGGATGGGCTGTAAGGTTAGGTTAATAAAGTCCAATATCCAATAATATACAAATAAATTCCAATTTATGTTTTTTAATTCTTTCCTTAAAATTTTGTGAAATTCTAAAACCAAAATGGGATTACATTAATGCTTCTTGTATCTTTGATGCCATATTTCAAAGACAATGAGGTCATTCAGAAGTGGCGAAAATTGTCATCACTTTGTTGGGGCTAAATCAAATCTACCTTTAAAAAAACAAGGAAACAATAAATTATTTCCTGCACAATTCCTCTGATTTCCGGCGGACTGCGGGACCTTTTCTCTGGGCATTTAATGATCTTTACTATATGTCTCTTCCCCAGCTTGCTGTGAGTTAGGTTCACCTGGAGAAGCTAGCACCATGGAATAACAGTAACTTAGATGAATAAAAAGCAGGAATATATTTAATAACTTTATATTAAATATTAGTTATCTTTGTTCTTTAGGTTTTTATTCACCTACTAGCTGTAGTAATTTATTATTGAGCACCAGGATCATTACTTACATTAATGTCTTATCATTCTAGTAGCAACTAAATTACCAATATTTAAGAATACTTAGTAAATAACTTCTTTAAATTCTTTCTCTGTTAAATATTTGAATGTGCAGAATTTTTCTAATGCACAATCAATTACATATGCTAGAATTGAGCAGAGGAAGAGTATGTTAGAATTCATAAATTTGTTTATAAAAGCAAGCTTGTATCATCTCTTAGGCAATATTTTATTAATGTTAGGCACAGAATGTCTAAGATAAATTAGTCAGCGAGGGAAAATTTACATATTCTAGACCAGGAATAAATCTCTGAAAGTATTACATAACTTTAGTCAGAGCCTATGCTGAATTTTATGTGTATCCAAGAAGAGCTTTGCTTTTTATGACCTCATTTTCTATATAACATACCTAGCTTTCTGAAAGAAAGCTGTATTTTGTATGACAGAGTGTGAATTTTTCATAGAAACAAACCAAAAGATTAAGATGTTTTTTCATACTTTATACTGATACTGCATAGTCTTCTCTTACCCCTAATTTCTTAAAAATAGAATGCATAGGAACATTACTGTATACACTTACTGATCTACTAATTTTACCGAGAAGAAAGAGGGAAATGGCTGAAGAAATACTTGATGACTGGAAAGCAGTTCAGCATTTTGAAACATTCAGTTAAATTACTACGGTATCTCAGAAGTGACACTGGCAAAACAACTTCTAGAATGTGTTACTTCAAAACCGTTCTGCAAGCTTGATCCAAACTTCATTTTAGGACGTGAAGATTTTGGGAACTCCTAAAGCGTGATGAACACTGAACAACCATATGTCTTTATTGGGGTGGATTGCCAATGACGCTAGCGCCTTCAGTATTGATTAAGGTGTGGAAAGGGTGTTGATAGTTTCCAGGGTAGTCTTAAATCAATTTGTGTAAAGGCTGATTGATTGTCTGCAAAAGCACAGTGTTGCTGGAGGTTAAAGTCTGCTCAAAGCAGCTATTTTATGCATTCCACCCACTAAAACAGTGTCCAGTTTAATCAAATTCAAAATTGTTTCATTCTGTAAGTCTTCCAGGTTTACACACATGGACTTGATTAAACATGTAACTTTTATTGAGAAGGGATGGCACAAAAGAAAGGCACAACCTGGGTGTGGCGTTCAAGTCCTCCTCTGCCCCCAGACCCCAAGTGTTGTTTTGGCTATGCCACATTGCTGGTCTGCAAATGGAGGAAATAGTTCTCCATTTTACTTATATTGCTGAGAGATAGTACATTTTTAAAGATCTATGTGCCATAACTTTGAGGAAAGGATATACGCACAAGCTAGACGTGTTCATCAGGGCAAATGACTAGTACCGTTTTCAAAGTCTAAAGCTGAACAAATAAAAGGTATGTTTTCCTGTGGCATAGATTTCTGAGGCAGTCAGGTGCTTACAAGCATCTGTATTTGAATCCTAGCACACTGGGCCCGTATGATTGTAAGCTGCCCTTGGTGAATAGTCTGTTGCTTTAGATTTTTGTTTGGTCTCTCTGGCATCCGTCCTGCATATGAATCCCTTGCTGGTGCCCTGAAGACGTGGAATTTGAGCACACTGTCTGTTTTGTCCCGTGTGTCTTAGGCAAGCACCAATACTCCAGATTTTGGTAGTATTTGCACAGTATTCCTTGAGGTAGTCATTTACCACTTCAGAGAGATGCAATTGTTGAAGCAAGCATAGATGCAAATTTAGGAAGAGTTCCAAAACCAATCTTTTCCTTGTTCAGGTAGAGTAAGTAATATACAGCTGTAAAAGCAGTAATAGTGCCAGTTTGTGTTTCTCCCCTTTCATTTTCTCACCTTTCCCTGAGAGAGCCAGAGTCTGTGATGCTCCCTTTCCTTCCCCTGCTGCTGTACAGCATCATTTGCAGAACATTAAATCTCCACTCACTCTTGGTAACCTGCCCTCTGCACATTTTATGTTTGACTGCCTGTGCCAGATAGCCAGCAAAAGACTGCCTTTTCTAGTCTCAGTTCTCTTTCACTGCTTTATCTCTGGTCCAGCCTCATCAAGTAAACATCTCCCACTGTGCACTCAAGTTCCGTTCTCAAGACTATCTTGCCAGGGGCAGAAGCCAGGAATTTTATTCAAGGTCTTGCACAGAAATAAGAGATCTCCAAAGGGTAGTGTCCACCTAACGGTAGCCTTGTAACACCATGTCTTCAAGTTACAGTCCAGCATGTAGCTCAAAAGACAGTACGGAAGGCACATAAATACAGCGTTAAAAATGCAGTGGCATGTTTAGACATCCATGGGAAATGAAAGTTACTCAATAGAATTAGTGAATTCTTTTCTGGGGATCATCCCATTCTTTAATTTGAAATTGCTGCTCTAATTTCATCTTTTTGTATCTTTGTATGTAGAGAATTAGGAAATCAAGCAGTCCTTGCAAATGGTCATGACAACCTTATAGAGATGGATGTGTTTTCTCCAACATATCACGATAGCAGTTATGGGTATGTGACTCTAAGTGTTTGCATGATGCTAACTGTTGACACAGAAGACAAAATGAGATTTTTTTAAAAATCTGATTACAGTGGTCAAAAAACATCTGGAACAGACTTCCTCATCTTTATATCTTGTGTGTTTTTTTTAATAATTTGTCATACCGACTCATAGTAAAGAAAAATGGTTAACTTTGACTGCCAAATCTAGTTTGCTTTCACTTAAGAAAATAAGAGTGCAGTTGAGGTTGTATTCTCTGTGCCCTGATTCTGCAAGCTGCTGCAAACTATTTGCATGTTTATGCATTTGCCAAATCTGATCCTTAGTTTGTAATAATTTACTGTTTAGCAAATGTTTGTTTTAGAAATACTATGCCATGTTATTGTAGCATAAGGAATGACCAATTGAAGTTTAAACAAATAGAATTGTTTATTTATTATGTAACATTTTTACCAGTAAGTTTGATATTTGAACTGTTAAATATAGATAAGTAGATACAGATCCTTATCATAAAAAAGTTCCATATCTATTAATCTTTTTCATTAATATCTGTCTTCCGTTTGAACCACAAATTGACTTTCTTCTACCAAATCAGTATACTTGGTTTCTGATCTACACACACAAAAAACCAAAAACATGACAAAGCAGTATCATTTCTAGCTTGTTAAAGAGCACAGTGTGATCAATTTCTGAAAAGAATTATTAATCATACCTTTGCCTTTTTTTTTAATAGTAGGGTGAAAATCAATGCTTCATGTCCAAATTCTGTTTTGCTAATTGTAACTCCTAAAATTATAAAAGGGATAAGGCATTATTTGATTTAAATGAGAATATCTGCATCTGCCTCTTAATAACTCATTAATTTGTAAAATATATTGACATTGTACATTGATCTGGTTCACGTTCCAAAAATCTCTTAAACTTTCACTTAGCCACAAATTAAATCAGCAGCAGTAAGGGAGTTATGTGTTAAATTCAACTAGTTACTCATTTTCAGCAAACTCAAAGGTACTGCAGATCCTTACCAGAAAACCCTTTTTTAAAAGAACAAGTAAGCATACTGTATTTAAAAAATATATGTATTACCATTCCCTGTAGATCAGTTACCATAGGATACTGATTCGGATTCATAATTGCTGAAGCAAAGTTAATAGAAACATGCCTGGCTTATACTTTATATGTTTGTAGTGGGACCATCAAATGCAAGTATTTTGGCAAATGGACTACACTGTATGAATTTCCTTTTAGTTGATACTAGTTCAGGTAGCGGTACAATGAAATTTATCTTGTTTGTAATCCCTTCATTTTTAAAATTATGCTAGCAGGGATCATTTCCTGGTGTGAAAGTTGTCCAGAGATAATAACACATCAGTTCAAAAGCATAATAGATTTGAGACTACGACATGCAATCAGCATGAAGATTCAGTTTATCAGCCTCACTAACATACTGTGTCACAGCTAGAATCGTTATATATTTGTTTCTTTGTTTTCATGTCATGTGTGTGTTACATTACAAAATATTATTTCTCAGTTTGTATGGTGTATGGAGAGGGTATTAATCTAATGAATATGACAATTTTAGTGTTAATAATGATAATAGGAAAAGATATTTTGCATAGAAACTCTAGTGATTCATATGCCTAGACCTTAGGAATAGTTGTTTATAGCTTTGAGAGATTTTTGCACAGTGCATTAATTGTCATAAGGCAGTTGGAAAACTCTAGTATTTTAATGGGAAGTATTGTTGGCTTTACTTGGTATGGCTATTCTTGTCCCTAATATCTAAATGTATGCTTGTATACATCTTGACAAATCATCTTATTTGAAGTAAATAGCCTGTTTTTCTTTTTTACCCAACCTGGAAGTCTGAGTTGTCGAGGTATCAGAATTTGAAAAAGGAGATCCAATATTTAGTGAATGATTGCATTAAGATTTCTTACTGTTAAGCTTCCTAGCATTTTCAATGTCCTCATTTTCTGAAAGTTTCATTTTTTGCAGGGATCGGGTTTGAAAACCTGTTGTATTGAAGGGGAAATTCTTTGCAAGGATTTTTGTCATGGGTTGGCGAACTTGTTAAGGAGAGCTCAGTTTAAAAGTGGCTAGGTTGTTACAAGACCATAGCGAATTGAATTCAAGAGGGGAAGAAGCGAGGAGTGCGGAGTGGAGGGGAGAAATCTGGACATGACTGGGCACAAAAGGAGTAGGAGAAGCTCTACAAATGGTTAAGATGGAGTAGCCCAAAAGAAGAAACTACTAGTGGTTGGTCAGGCAAAGCAGGACTTAGATAAAATGCTAGGCTATTAGGAACTGAATTTCTAGCATGAAACCCAAGATTATTCCATGTCTTTTACTGCTTGCAAGTGCTTGAGAAACCTCTTTAAATAGTATGTACCTCAAAACCTATAGGACTAACTCAAAATGATGAGAAACCTTGGCTGCTGATATGTGCTCTACTATGTGAGAAACCAGGAATAACCAGGCCAAAGACCTTGTCTCTGTGATGGTGTATGTCAAGAAGAAGTTTTTCAATACAATCTCTGGTGTTGAATTTGCTTTAAAATATCAGAAGTTAAACAACAACAACAACAACAACAACAAAGTTAAAAAAAAAAAAAAGTCAAGACCATAAAGCAGGTAACAAGTTACAGAGTCAAAAGCTAACCTCTTTCTACAGTTGCATGCCTGCAGTAAAGCCTACCATTCCAATCAGTGCAGCTCAAGTTGAACCAGAAAAGGACTTTAACAGATTCTGGAAATTTTTGCCATCACATTCAGATAGGTAAGAAAATGATACCATATATCACGGCAAAGCAAAGACTGGATGACTTTATGCTGTCAGCAGACAGGGTCTCAGTAAATGTAGGTTGTGCAGTGAGAAGTCCAGCTTCAGGAAGGCATCAGTGAAAACAAAAACTGTTAAAAAAACCATGGTCATCCAGTCTGGACCCAAGATGTAATCCGCTGCCTTACTGAGTCCCTGAATGGTGATATCTCAAGTCTTTTTATAGATTTTGGTGTTTTGCATACAAGAGTATGCAAACATAGTATAAGTTTCCACCAAGGAACAATTAGGGACTGGAAGAAAGGAATGATAGGTGCCTCACAGGTATTTGTGCAGTTGCCAGTCTGGTAGTCTTGGCTGTGAGACAGTGCTGTCATTGCAGTGACATGAATCTGGCTGTCTGATTGACTGCTGGTAATGCAGTAGTGGCAGCACAGAGTTCAGCACAGGTTATCACAGACTCAGAATTGCAAGAGAACCACAGCTATGGACATCAATAAGTGAGCTAAGGATCACAAATCTGTTATGATGGAAACTTCAGCCTGTTTGTAGCTTGATGCAGAATCAGATCCTGTCAGCCGCTGACAGAGTAATAGTTCACTTCTTTAACTTCCCTCTGGTTTTAGTTCCTTTAAAATGTCCAGTAACTCAATCAGGTCTTTCTGCTGCAGATGAAATTTCAACCTTTGTTTCAACTTCTGAACTAAATTTTGGGTAAATAATGCAGCTCTGAGTCTCTCTCTTAAACCACATGTGCTTTTTTGGAATTGTCTCCACGTGCATTTTGAGGCATTTGCAGCAATTGAATCACATCATAGAATTGTACAATAGCTTGGATTGGAAGGGACCTTAAAGCCCACCTAGTTCCAACCCCCTACCATAGGCAGGGACACATCCCACTAGCTCAGGTTGCCCAAAGCCCCATCCAACCTGGCCTAGAAAACCTCCAGGGATGGGGCATCCACAGCTTCTCTGGGCAGCCTGTGCCAGTGCCTCACCGCCCCCTGAGAGAATTTTCTCCTAAGATCCAATCTAAATCTCCCCTCTTTTAATGGAAAACTGTTCCTCTTTGTCCTATCATTATCTGTCCAAGTGAAAAGTTACCCTCCATCTTTTTTATGATTTTTTATGTATATATAAATAAATAATTGCTCTCTTTCAGCTTAGTAAAGACTTGCAAGTGTAGTAAAAGGGATTGGATGAGTACAGTGCCCTGCCTTTCCTCTTTGATTTTCTCCCCAGGAAGCTTAACTTACTCAATATTCAAGAAAGGAGCTAGTGAAGATTAGAATACCTCATTTCAGAGACACCTCTCTCTCTCTCTCAGCTGGGATATGATTCCAGAAGGACAAGATGAGGAACTGTACTAGAAATCCTTATGCTCACGTGAGCATTTCCAGTTGTTACCATAAAATTCAGATGTTTTCATTTACCCTCTCTTTCTCTGGAGAGATGAGATCTGGAGCAGCACAAGCACTATCACGATCTAAAATTCAGTAAGGGGCTGTCAAGTCTGTTCCCTCCAACTGCTGCCTCCTTCTGAAGTGTGTATCAATGACCAAGAATAACCAGGGCCATGTCACTTACTGGAACCTAGATGGAAGTCACTGTGAGTGCTAGACCTTTAAGACACCCAAAGCAAGCCTTTAAGGAGAACAGAGTCACTTGATATTTTTGAGCAATATATGAGTCTAGTTTCACTCTCTTCTATAAGGCAGGTAATGGGACTTTCCTGCAGAGAAGAGTATGAGTAACTAAAACTGTGGCAGGTTTCTTGGTTGCCCACCCAGCATCACAAGTCATTCTTTGCATCAGTCTCCCCAGATCACTTCTGCAAAGTGCAGTTTAGCATTGTTTGTTTCCCTCGCTCATCTTCACAGAGTGCAGCTCATCTTCACAGAGAGGAGCACAAAAGAGCAGGCTCAGAACAGGCTGATCTGAGTTCCTCATCTGGTTCTTTTGATCTGAGATACGTGTATCCATGTAACACTGAAGTGAACCCCTCTTTCTCGGTGGAGAGAGCTAGCAGCCCAAATCTGCATTTGGAGGAACCATCAATAGGAATTTTACAAGTACCACGTGCATGCTACAGCACTATATTCTTACTTACGCCACCAAGAAGGTAGGTACATTGCAAAGGAAGAGAGTTTGGGTGCAAGTCACCATGTACCAGTGGCTTCCAGAGGAGACTGAGATACTGTCACGTCTGGATTGCTGTTAGAAGTGTCTGCTACGGGTTGCTATGCCTGACTTCAGTCTTTCTCTAGCAGCAGCCAGCAGCAGAGCAATAACCTGCCAGGGGCCGGATGTGAAAGAACACAGAAAGCAGCAAGGAAGGTGCTTGCAGCCCTACTGTGTTTTGTTTTTTTTTGTTTGTTTTTTTTTTTTTCAGTCTTTAGTTTGTGAAGAAAGTGGGTCCTTGCTGTAAACCCACCCAAATTCAAGCAGATGTTACCATATGTAAAGTATTTCTCTGAAACATTTGAATAAGCTGTTACAAGAGGCTTACCTCCGGTTCCCACGGACGTTTCCTCTGTTTTTGCATATGGGTAATAGCTTTCCTTTCTTTCTGTCTCCCTCCCAAACTTTGATCATCATTTGATCTGATGTGATTTTAGAGCTTTTTCCAGGATTATGGTAGCATTAATATTGGCTCTGAGGAAGCAGAAATTCACTTTTATCTCTTCCTAGGTATTTTTTTTTTTCAGTTCTGCACAGAAAATAAACAGAGACAAATTCACAGCATAATTTAGTTTCTGTGCTGGCTTAGATTTATGCTAAATGCAGCCGTATGGTTCTATGGAAGTCAGTCATAAGCCTGTGCTAAGGGCAAACACCACCAGCTACAAGGTTTCATCTCAGAAGAATGTTAACAGAAGATGAAGACAGGCGTAAAGTGCTCACAGAGAAACAAAAATCCAATCCCTTTTGGAGCCTACTGGGAATGCTGATCTCATGCATCAGTGAACTAGAGTTCATATGAGACCCAGCCAGTAATTTCTGTTATCTCTTTTACATCTTCCCTGTAACGTCAGTCGGTGGAGATTAATCTTCTAGTTCCATCTGCTTCTTCAGCTCAGTGCAAGGAATCAGATTTATTGACGTGATCTATGCATTAGTGAACCAGGCAGAGCTCTCTAATGTCACGTGGCAGCTGTGGGTCATGGTCTCATTGAGGGAACCCAGTTCAATCCAGCATGAGTAGGGTCTGCCAAGTCTTAGAAGACACCAGCCAGTAGATGCAGTGCAATAACTGATTGTGATCTTGGACCACTGTTTTTTTCCACGGTTAATGGTTTTCTGCTGGTTCTGACAGCTAATGTATCTGGTATGTTTTTTGTAAACAAAGAGCAAGCGTGATAATCCATTCCAGGGAGGGAGAAAATCAGCTGGTTTGGATTAAGGAAAGTCAGGGAGAGAGAACCACAAAAACTTACATGACAGAGCTTGGGCCAAGCTAAAATATCTGCAGCTAGATGTAGCCATGCTCTCCTGAAGTTACTTCCTTAAGACTGACCGATTTCTTTGTATGGAAATGGCAAATAACATGATAGGTCTTCAGAGAGATAGACACATGCTATCTATGCATATGTCAGAAAGGAAGCATGTGAGATAGAGAATGAGAGCTCCCACACCTCAGAAGTATCTTCTGTCTAACTTCTCTATGCCCCTTTGGACCATCAGAAAAATAAACAGATACGCTGTAGGTACCCTTACGTCTTGCTAGCTTACATCAACTCCACGGTGCTGCCGAGGTGTTATAGAAGGTGCTACTACGCTTCTGAGAAGCAGAATTAATGATTGTTGCTGTGTCCAGAAAGATGAATTTTGAATTAGGACCATTTTTAGACAAAACCTGCTATTTTGTTTTTTGGTCAGGTTAGCAATCATCACAGATGTATTCAGTACAAAAGAGATTAATTTTAGTTTTTACTCTAACGAGTTCAGTAATACCATTACATGAAACGTCAAAATCAAGCCATTAGGAGTACTGTCACTTTCAGAGCAGCAGAGTCCTGTCTCTTGAAGTACTAGTCCTGAAATGTACGTATATCACCAAAATATAAATCCACTAAAATTTACATTTCTCTCAACCTGCGTTCACTTGAAGTAGATTCAACAGAAGTTTTTTCTACCTCTTGAGGATATCACAATATGATTGATGTGTTCCTAATTTTAGATGTCAAATGTGTAGATGTACTGCATCATGCCTCAGAGTGAATCCAGTGTAACAGATTGAGAACCTCAGCAGAACAGATAAGAACATTTACCTTGACTTGCTTACAAATTTCTTTCTTCATATAATAATGTCCATATATTCAACACCCCTTAGAGGCAAATAGATAATTTTTAATAGAGTGAGATACTGGCTCACTCACTGGAGTGTGATTTGAGTTGGTTTTTGAGGGAAGATAAACCTGTGCTCCACAGTATGAAAATTGGTGTGCTCATTTCATAAAGCAGGTAAACTGTGATTACGGAAGGCAGAATGGTACTGCCGCAGCTGATAAGGTAAACTGCAGTAAGCTTGTGGTCCAACAGCGAGCTCTCATGCTGGCAATAGCTAATATGTCCAGGTTTTTTCTCAAATGGCAAGGAGAACAACTTAGTCAAATTTATCAGATTAGTGGCCCTGTTACTCCCACAAAACAAAATTTCAGAAACAGATATACTTAATATATCTGGAGGTCTTTTGGTACCTAAGGATAAAAGAACCAAATATAAAAAAATGTTAGGGATAGGTTTTCTTTTCACTTTTACCTCTTCACCACTCAGTTGCTGTTCAGTTGTCTTCCAAATGCCAATTTTGTTATATTCTGCATCAGAACAACAGGTATCTGAACATAGTCTTCCTCAACTCCACAGTTGTCTTTGCCTGACCCATGAAGAACCTAAATCTTGATTTTTCTTCTTTTTTTATTTGCTTTAAGCAATTATTTTTTAATGCTTTTGTATTTTTTACCCTAGAAATAAAATGAATCAAAGAGCAGTTTTATGAAGATGTTGTCTTTATATACTGCAGGGCAAACAGTACATACTCATTATACAAGAACAAGGAAACAATTGGTTGAATTTAAATTGAAATAGATAGAAGAAAACACATTTTGACACAACGCGTGTTCAGCCTACAGAACGGAATGCCACAAGACATCTGTGTGAGAGCCTGAGTTGTGAACTGTTATTGAATAAGTAGTCTGGAAGACTTTCAGTTTTTCATTTTGCACTGGCCACTTTTAGACAAGATACTGTCCCTGGTGATCTACCCAGCTGTGGTAATGCCTGTTTCTGCCTATTTAGTTACAGTTAACAGTTACGTGTGCAAAATCTGTGTTTTTCTATCGATTATCTTCACAATTTTTTGGAATATATTAGCATGCTCATTGTACAACATGTGTTTACAGGAATCTTCCCCTTACGCTGTTTTTTTTTTTAAAAAAAAAAGATCTCCTTCAAAATCTCAGGTCAGGGAGAATTTCTAAGAAAGAAATTACAGCTTTTCTTCCTCAGTGGTCTTCCTATCATGGTCTGTAAGAATCTGAAGAGCCACATATAATTAGCACCATCATGGAAATGATAAAATAGACAACATTTTAGGCAGTGTAGGAGACATCATTACAAGAAAACCTCAGTCTGTATTGAGATCCTATTTGCAATGGCACTATGAAATATGTTACAGATCTTCGTGGAGTCTCTCTATGCAGAAATGCAACCAAACTGTTAGATTTTGTATGCTCCAGATTCTTCAGGTGCTGATAGTACACAACAGTACACAAAACGTACTGCTTAGAAGGAAATATGTACATTTGGAAGGAAAGGATCTGTTTTGTAAAACACGTTTATTCTAAATGCAGTTTTATTCTGGATTGAGGGTATTGTAGCACTTAAGATGAGGAGGACAGTAGTGCCTGGTCACTGTCATAATCTGCATTACAGAAAAATAACAGTGGCTTCCTTCCAGTCTCACTTTCAAAAGCATGATAAAACCTGATAAAACATGATTCATGTTCTGACGTACTTAGAAGTGTTCAACAGAATTTTGCTGAGCCTTATTCATGTTTCCTTATTTAGAATGAAGTTTGTAATAGAGTCCTGTGTAACTTGAAGTATGTTGTTACATATTTGCCAGGGGATTTTGCACTCTTAGTGGGGTTGTCATGTATGACCTATTCTAAAACAAAACTAAAATGCTGCTAAGAAAGTTGCTGGAAATGGTAAGATAGTCTTCAAGCATATGCAAAGCATTCTATATACAATGCCCAAAACCGGAGAAATTGTAACTACAAATCACCTTTGCTGAAATCTACAAATCAGTGTAAGAGTTTAGAAGTCTTGTATTTAATGTAGATATTATATTATGAATGTTAAAGATATTAAATAATTGTATAAACTTTTAGACCAATGTATTTAAAAGTAATGTCGAATAGTCCTTTTTGTTTTGTGATACTTTATTAATGTAATAACTGTGCTTCTGGCAGTCTGGAGTTCAGGGCCTTCCAGACATGTTTATGTAATACTGCATTGATTAATGCGCAGTATCCATATTTTTTTCTAAACTGCGGTGGAAAGATTTTGTCACAGATATTTTTGTAAGGAAAGTTATTCTAAATTGCATTTGCGTTGCTGGACACTGGGCTACCTTATATCAGAAGTATTTGGGTTTGCGGTCTGAGCCTTACTGTCCTTGAATGTTTTTGTAATCTATCTCCATTTCTCAAAAGACATAGTTTGCAGTTAACTTAATCTTTCTGCCCAACTCCTGTTTTTTTATCACTTTTTTTTTCCCATCCTGCTTTCCCATTTACTGAATTTAGTAGAGGTTACTTCAATTTTATTTTCCACAGAGGAAGTGGCAACAGTGAGGAAATCTTATTTGGTATGAACCCCCCCCTAGCTTGAGGAGGAAAAAAAATCATCTGGATGGCAGCAGGTGCACACCAATCCCTGATACACAGAGAGTACTGAGTTCAATTAAAAGTATGATTGTTTTATTGTTATTCACAAGCTTGTTTTCTCACTTGACTTCTTTGGGTCTTGCCACTTTATTTCTGTCTTACCTTTTAAGAGAGGAAAGTTAAGCGCAATGCAAAGTTAACGCGCATTTGTGAAATAAGGTGACTTCCCAACTGCCTTTGCAAGCAAGGATTAGTTTTGTGACATAACTTTCCATTTTACCATCAAGCTGTAGTTCAGAACTGCTAGGTACTAAATTCTTTCCACCTAAAATTTTAAGATTGGCTGCACTTTTTAACAGAAATGTACATTGAATTAGCAGACAGAAGTATATATTGAATAAACATAAAAGTAGAAGATTATTTGCTTTAAAAATGAATTGATTTACAGGATAACAACAGAACTGGCTTGTCTTGTAAAATATTACGGTTCAATGGAATTTTTTACTCTGAAGCTTTAATAAAATATTTAAAATGCTACTTACACGAAGATCTAGCAAGTGCTTGTTAAATGATCAATTTTGAATGGAAGATACACTTATAGATGCTATAAGCTCCCTATGAGATGAGAAGTAGTGTAATTGCTGGTAAGTCAGTGCCTGGTCAAATAGCGCAAACAGTTTAGGCTTTAGTAAATAGCTACTCAAGTACCATGGTTTGAAAAGGTAAGATAAATAGATATATAGATAATTAAAATCATTTGTTGATAGATTATATTTCAAGATCACAAAGAAGTTCGGCATTATCTGGAAGCAGCCTGGATTTGTTATCAGATACCATATCCTTCTGCTCATCTCATAGGAACACTGTTTGTCATGGCTCAGAGAGGCAGACAAGATGTGCAGGCCTGATAGCATTACACTTTAAATACTGATCACTCTGAGTTAATGTAGCAGGAGATTCTCTGACAACTTTGTTAGTAACTCCACTCATTAGAAATAGAGAGATCCAAACAAATTTTCTTAACCCAGAGGAAGATGCCAGTCAGGTTTTTTGTCATTATTTTACTCTCTCCGTATTTTTTCCCCCAGCAGCCTCCAGCCAGCCGGTACAACCACTCTGGCATTGTATTAATGTGATTCAAAGCAAGGGAGGAATAGCTTGAAGTGGGGAGTCGTGCTGCGTGCTGCCTAAGACTGCACACTGCTGAATTCACATATAAAAGTTACAATTTTCTTTCATTGCCTTGATGCCTGAGGTGGACTGTCAGAACTGTGACAGCTCACACCACCACAGATATGCGGCCATCTCCCAGGTTTATCTATGGGATTAACTCCTCAAAGGCTTTGAGAATGTGGATTACAGTCTCTGGTAGGCTGTGCTGTACCAAAGCCAACATCTCAGCTCTCACTTTCTCAGAGAAAAAAGAAGAAAAAAGATCAGAGGCTGACTGTTTTGTTGCATTATTTTGTTAAAGCTTAGACTGTATGGAGTTCTGTTCAAGTGCTTGTATAATGCAAGTTTCCATTTTTGGTCTGTTGAGCCTAACAGTGAAATAGGGATGTTGGTCAGGCAGCTGCTTCTTTTTAATGTGAAAGCTGATGTTTAGGAGTATTATTATATCTGCTGTCCTTCAGTCCCCAAAAGCATTATTTATTATGCAGCCAGAAGGAAACAGCCTTCTTTGTTTGTTCTTACCTTGAGATCCATGTAGATACACCTGAAGATATCATTTACTGTGTGTAGCCAGAAATTAAAGAGCAGTAAAGGTCGAGTGGATAAGACGCTTTATCAGAGCTTAATGAATCTACATGCTTCTGTTTATCCGTAAGATTAAAGTAACAACATTCCAAGTTAAAACATTTTTTATATTGGGCTAAGTATTTTTGTTTTGGTGTTTGCCACGTAGAAAATGTCACAACTTTTAATGAAGTAGTGTCTTAGAGAGGATTTAAACCACGAGGGCATTGTCTTTTGAAATCGTTGCTAATCCTCCAGGCTCAGAAGCTAAGAAAAGCTTGGATGTGCTGTTTTGCATCAGTAGATCTAGTGTATATCCATCTGTTGCTACTGCTAGCAAGTTTCATGTTGTTCAAACCAAAGTAAACTGCATATAGTATATTTCATGGGATTGTGTTTGTGATGCATATATTTTCAAGGAGGGGGCATATGCCAAGATGCTCAAATTTATCTATTAACCTCCTGCAGCAAAACCACAAGCAAATAACAAACCCTGATCATCTGGTATTTCTCTCAGGGTGCAGTGGGGCAAATTAATTTTGAGTGTCTCCACAGCACATTTCCAGTGAAGCTGCTGTACTTGTATAGGTTGGTACATTACTATGCAAAGACACAAGCATGGCTTCTGGAGGACAAAAGTCCCATCAGCCAATAATTAGTCCTGACGAGCCCATTGTCAGGTGGTGTAGCCTAGAGGGCTTTCCCCTCCAAAGCTAGCTCATGGGGTGCTGGAGCCCCTGACCCGTGCTGTATATATGGCACGCAGTAGACAAAAACGTCATAGACTTGCTCTTACTAGGCTTCAGGAGGACCTGCCTATCAGCAATTCATGAATGCCTCTTACCTACTAAAAATGCAAACACCTCTGTCGTTCTGTTCAGCTGTTCCCCCTCTTGGTAAGTTCAAACTTCGCAGTGGGCTTTCTTACCGTTTTTAGTTATAATGCATTCACTTTGCAAAGCCTGATTATAGTAGGCCAGGCCATACACTACAGAGTTGCCAACATAACAAATCAGTGGAAAAAAAACCCTGGTGCAAAGATCTTTGGCTTAAGTTTTGTTTGTAGAGTTGTATATATGTGTCAGGAGAAAAACTCCAGGTAGTATAAGCCTATACGCCATGCTTCCTTTAAGAGGCTCTGCCTAGTGTGAACTAAAATAGAAGGATTCTAATGTAATGAGGTAAACTCAGGGAGTAGTATTTCCTTGAGAAATTTTAATTTAAATTAAGCTTATTGTTAACTCACAGAGTGTGTCTTAAATTTGGCTTTGCTTCTCATTTCTGATTCTGGCAGGGATTCTTTCTGAGTGCTCACTGAATACACATCTTTAGAGTACTTGCCAGACTGTAACTAGCTGCTGTATCCATAATCAGATCTTGATACGGTAAGATCATGTGCAAGGAGTTATGAATTAGTGTACTGTGTAGTTAGGACACAGAAAAAAATCTTTTAACTGGCAAAATTGCCAAAAGTTTATATCTAAAAGATTGCTGTTTTCTTTGTACTTGACCCAAGAAAACTGTGATAAGTAGTATGGGCTACAGTCAGATTGCATAATATTGACTTTTTAATGGAGTTCCCTGTAGTCTGTAGTGGAAGCCAACAAAAATAAACAGCAGTAGAAAGCCTGTCCGTACTTGTTGGATAAACTCTGAGAGACCTCCTCTCTACCACGCGGTATTTTTTGGTAGTTCTGTTTCTTATCTGGATACCAGTTTATCACTCATGTTTTGGGTTTTTTCAATCTTTTCTTAAAATGAAAGTGCCTTTTTAAAGTGCAAGTGCTGTGACAAGTGTTGTTTTTATGACCCTTTGCAGACAGGATGCTAGTAGACATTTGAAAAATAGACAACATTAAACAAAAGCAGTGTGACTGCCTGTGCTCCAGCTTAATTTACTTGTGTAGCTTAATTTACTTGTGTAGTTTACCATACACTCTTTCCTTCCACAGGCATTTCCTATTCAAAACAGGAACAGGGACCACACCGCTGTTCAGTACTGCAACACCAGGGTACACAATGGCATCCGGCTCTGTTTATTCCCCTCCTACTCGGCCACTACCTAGGAACACTCTGTCCAGAAGTGCTTTTAAATTCAAGAAGTCTTCGAAGTACTGTAGCTGGAAATGTACTGCTCTCTGTGCTGTAGGGGTCTCAGTGCTGCTGGCAATACTGCTGTCCTACTTCATAGGTGAGTTCCTTTTTTTCATAACTGTCATCATAAATAGGGATGTCTGACGGACTGTAGATGTGCTGTCCCATCTCAACCTTCGTGTATAGCAGAGTTTTTGGTAAAAGTAAAAACCACAACAATGACTTAATGAAAACTCCTAATTATTTTGAGATGATAGAAAATCTGAATACTTTGCAAGCACCCTGTGGCATGACAATGGATGAACTAATTTCAAAGAAGTAATTAAATTGCAATTAAGTTATGTGGTGTCTAGTACTTACATATATGCAGAATACAGGCTATAAAGTTCTGTGACGTGAATATAGCCTGCAGCATATCTGTGATACTCTTCTCATTTTGCACGAAATGTAACTAATACAGCATTTAGGAATTATAACTTATTTCATCATTATATGCATGTATGTTTGTGTGTATAGCTAGTGCAAAAGTCTAATACAGGCTTTGATTGCAAGGTAGGGAAAATAAATGTCCAAAAGGACAACATGCAGAGAAGGAGGAGACTTCTTCCTCTCTTGTGGGGTGTTTATTTTTAATTATTTACTGTTTTCTCTGTTAATTTTTGCCAACTTGAATTTTACATGATTTCTTTTATTTCTTCTTCACTTGATTTAATTTCATAAATGCTTCTTCCAAATATCATATAATTTGAGGTTTAGGCAGTTTGTGGGGGAATCACTGCTCTTGACAAAAATATTATTGTCTTCAGTGTGGGAACAGAACAGGCTTATCGTGTATGGGTGCGTAACTTCTTCCATAGCTTTGTCCAGATTACAGATGTTGTTACCTCTGAGTCCTTAAATGGTCTTCAAAGACTTTAACAAAAAAGATGATTTGTTAATTAGAAGTTAAAATCAGAAATGAAAATTTAAGGGTCTGGTTTCTGTAAGGCATTGGTTGTGTTGCAATTCAGAGTCTTAAGAAGTCAATAAAAGAAGAGAAGGGGGGGGGGGGTCAATCTCTCCTTCTCTCCCTCGTTTTAAAAACAGGTTAAATTAATAATAAAGCCTAGAAGGCCCTGTGATCCTTAAATCTTCATTGCCTTTGTTGAAACAGGCTTCCTACATTTCAATCCAAGGCAGAGCATAAGCTGTATAAAGCCTTTGAAGTAGTTCTTACTGGGCTGAAGCTCCTGTGAACAATGCAAGGAAGTGGGTTGCTGAGTAGCTGGAGAAATTCCTCTCTGCCCTGGCAAAGCAGAACCCCCAGAGCACCCTTTCCACCACAGCTGTGAGCTCCAGAGAGCAAAATACACGTATACAAATGTAGGGCTTGCCACTGCTGCCCAGTCCATTGCAAGCCTTGAATTTTTTTTATGCACAGCAGTATAAAGGTGTATTGTAAAGTTAAGCTTCGACACTGTATCTTTTTTAAAGTGGGATTCAAATAATCCCATTTAGAAAATACAGTAATTGTGCTCAGTTTCCATAATATTGCCTCTTAAATCACTAAACCAAACATCTGCTACTAAAAAAATACATAACTGTGAAAGAAGGAATTCAGTGTGAAGTATCCCTGTCAAGAACTGGGAAGAATAGCCATACAGATAGTAAAATATTGAAGACCGGATTGTGAACTGAGTTCTACACTTTGCTAGCCTGAAAGAGAGAGATTACTTATGAATCTGAGGGGCACAAGAAGATAGCTGTACTGGATTATTTCTCCCACAGGCACATTAGGAAATATAAGCATGTCTAATGTGCCTCTATTCCTGTATTCAGGAAAAAGAACCAGGCTTTCCAGTGAGTGAGAACTTTCAGCTCCACACATCATTTATTCACATACTCCGTTAAAAAAAATAATAATAATAAAATAAAATAAAAAGACAAATATAGCTGTACATTTCATGGGCATATGCCAGCTCACGTATTTGCTGAAATAAACAATTCACAAGGGCCTTCCTCTGCCCATAGTCAATAGGGAGCTCTTTGCCTACTAGTGATATTACACATATTTCAGCTAACTCAGCAATCTAAATGTAAAATCCAGCACTCAGGGATGCTCTCTAGAGAACCTGGGGTCCATAAAACCATGAATGGATTACACTCATTCATATATGTGGTTTTCCCATCTCTGCAGACACAATATCAGAAATATTCTCCATTTAATAGGCCATCTAAGGCCATCTAAATTGGTGGAAATCATTTACGTAAGATGGAAATAGTCCTTCGTCTTGGTTAAATATTTCATAGTGTAGGTATGAAAGAGGAATTGAAAGAGGAGGAAATTGATAATAAAATAAAACATTGGGAAGGGCTGTGGTATTGTGTGACCTCTAGCACTGTGTGACATGCCTCTAACACAGTGATCTGGCTTGTCTGCTGAGGCCTACAGCAGCTGAGCTGGCGTGTCACATCCATGAAGCCAGTTTGAGACGTGTTTTTGACTTCACAGGGAGACATTGCCACAAGCATTAAAACACTACAGCTGTTGCTGTAAAATATGCCAGTGCGTATTGATAAGGAACACAGTATGGCCCATGTCCACTGCGTGACTGTGGCAGCTGCAGGTCGAAGGCCTGAACTGGATCACGCAGCCGGGGACTGGCAATGTAACTGGGCCCTTCTTGGAAAGGGCAGGGATCAACATGTCATGCCCAGGCTTCCTTTAGTTGCAGTGGATATGGGGTAGAGAAAGTGACTATGGATCCCTTTGCTTAGACAACATAAGGCAGAAGAGACAGTTTGCTAGACTTCATGTCTGCCTTTGCAGAACTGCACGGTCAATTAGCCCTACCAGTGGAGGGGAGCTACACCAAGTCCTGTCTGTCTTGCACTTCTTCCCTCACTGTGACAGGAAAGACTCCTATGTTTACAAAGTCTACAAAGAGGAGGTGAGAGCAGCACAGAAAGGGACCACAGCAAGCACTGTTCTGTAAGGCCACTTAATGCAGTCTTGGAGGGCACAAGGAGTTGAAAACATTATTTTTTTCTAAAGAAAGGAAAGTCTCACTGCCAGCTTCCCTGCATACTCTTGATTTTTGAGCACTGGTGGTCTCTCAACCATTTAAAATATTCAGAATGTTGAAACTTACCATTCCTGTCAATGAGACCTGCTAATTTTTAGAGAAAATAAATGTGAGTTGTGGAAAATGTTGACCTTCTTATTAAAGGGTTCATCTACTGTTGAACTATTGAGAAGCAATGAGTTAAGCAAGAGAAACATGCAAGAAGCGCTTAACCAAGATATAGTACAGCATATATAGGAGAGAGGAGTTAAAAACCAGCTCTAGTTCAAAGTAAAGGATTCAAAGAACATCTTCCTGAAATAGAGTATTATAAAGAAAGAGAATAAAGAATATAAACTGCTTAGTTTGGGGATCGAGATGACACTGAAATTTCGTTAAGCTGCTCATTTGGCTAACTGCTAGTCATAATCAGATTTGCAGCCAAGGAAGAAGATGACAATTTTTTTCCAACATGAACATTTTTAGAAAACTTCAAAAATATTCTTTTCTATTTCCCTGTTTGGAAGACTAGAAAAAACAGTCTTAAATTTAAGTCATGAAGGAGTAAGAAATATGACATTGCCTCAGTTTGACCTCTTTTTATATACACATGAATATTTTACCAAAACTTTGTACAGGCAGTCTGTGTGAGCCAGAAATAGAGTCCAGCTTTACAACGTGCAAGACAAAATGGAACTTTATCCTTTTTCTCCCTGTGACTTACTGTGTCATTCAGCATCCATCTTTTGCAGTGAATGAATGCAGTAAAAGTTTGGTAGAGCAAATGCCTAGGTGAAACATCGAAGTTTAGTATGTAATGACCAGTATGTATCTGCCAGTTCTAGCTTTTGGATCTTCTCTATCCGCTCTCTTTGTTGCTAAGGGGAGCAGTTTGTTGTTCCTGGATGTGTTTTCTTTTAACAGAAGAATCCCCTGTTCAGTTACAGAGAATTATATCAGGAGTTGTTTTCAGTATGTTGTTGCATAGCATAGATTCTGACCAGCTACATTAAAGGAATAATTGGTACAGTAGTAATTATTTTTTCTTTAGTGCAGATTCGCAGTAGAAGAAATTAATGAGAATTTGGGATATCAGGGCCCCTCTTTCGAGCCGAGGAATTGCTTTGGCAACAGGTTTTCCATTGCCAATGGCATTATCTTGACATTAGCTAAGTTCATACAAGAGGTTAGTGCCATTTTCACTTGCATGGGGATCCAACAGGCAAGTGGTTTTCCTCAGTCAGTGCTGGAATTACACAGCACCAGATTTAATCAACTGAGTTTGGAGAGTTATACACTGAATGATCCCATCTGTAATGCAAGTTGTCCTATGGCTACTAAATAGGTTTCTATTAACATAAAATATTATTTGAATACACGATGAGAGACCTGACCTGTTCAATCCACCTCTGCTGTTCTGACTTCTTAACAGCAGTCTGTTTGTATCTTATGAGCGTTTTGTGCTCTGTGTACCTCAGAATTGATCGCTGTGCTAGCATTAGCTCTGCAGCCAGTGGTCAGGAGAAGAATGTATGGCAGCCAGTTATTCTTTGTGATAAAGATTTAAATATCAATGGTAACTTAAGGACATCTCTTTAAGAAATATATAACTTTATTTAATCGAAATGGCCACAGGACTACTTTTATCACTCCTGCTTCCCATGAGTAGTTAAGCAAATCCATTTTGGAAAGGAAAGAAAGCTAACTTCTAGATTTAACAACTGAAACATCTTCTGGGACAATATATATTGTAGTTTATATTTCATTCTGTGAGAGCCAGTAGAAAAGTCACTGTTCTGCTGTGATTCAGGGATGACCACACAGTCATAATCCAAAGTGGAAATGAAATATGAACAAAAAAGAGATACCAGACTAGAAAGCCATGTTTGATAATCACTGATAATACATTCTTTCTACATTTATATAAAAATAGACATTGTGCTCATTCTGTTATATTGTACGTTCGATTTTTTTCTCAGTCTGAAAATTGTTGTTTTATCATCATCTGAAGACATTTAAGCTGAAAATTTATTAACTAATGAATTTCTAATTATTAACTTCCATCGACAACTATCTTTAGAGTGTGAGAGAAGAACTTGAGAGTAAGAACAGAGCAACTTAAACTAAGAGTTTTTACGGTAGAGGTAGGAGGACAGAAAAGGTAGCAAACAAGTTTTGTCATTAGAGGAGAGTGTCACAGAAGGATTCAGGGTATAAAAATTACAGCTGACGGACAATTAACTTCCTTGCAGGTGAGTTTTAAGTAATCCTGGAAAATTTAGAAAATTGTCTGTTTCTGCAGACTGAGGTTAACTTTCCATCTCTCCAGTGCTGTTTCTGAGTTTGTTGTCTGTGGTTCACCCATGTTACTGAAGATTTAGTGTGACAGCTGCTGGCATTCACATCTACTCACAGATTGCAGAGGACCAGATGCCTTTCCTGTTGGGCTCAGTGGCAGAAGTCATAGTAGGGCAGAAGCACCCTCCCCAGAATTAATGGACAGTTAGTCATGACAGTTACAGAACTGGATTTTTGTGATTAAAGCGATGACTAAATATACCTGCAGTTGAAAGGAATCTATCTTACTTTATCAGTAAAGAACAACATAATATGTCTTTTTGATTGCAATGCCAAGTTAACATTATGCTGCTGTTCGTAAAGCTCAATTACTGCCAGGAATGACGAAAACAACTTAATTAATAATGCCATTTAAATGGAATTTTTATTACAATACCCAGCATAGGTATTGTAATTAACAGGCATGAGGGGGAATATAGTTACGTTGCCATTAATCAGCTTTACTTTCATTATGTGTTTATAGAAACTCTTTTTCTCTTTGACCTGCATTTAATTTTGAGTATTGTAATGCTGTTGTCACCGAGAGCTTTCAAGAACTATTGTATTTCCAGCAGGGTGCCTGCATTCTCTGCCCACTCTGCTTCCTAGGTTGAGCTTGGACCTTGGTTATGAGTAATGCACTGAGGTGTGTGGGTTGGAAATATGTTCCCTGTCTGCAGCCATGTGGCAGATTTTCACAGTTAGCCAGGTTTATGCTCCTACTGCATTTCTCATTCCATCAAATTAGAGGTGCTGAGGAAGACTAATAACTGTGTATATCACTGATTCTAAAAGGAAGGTGCTTGTGGAGGGAAGGTACATAGCTCCTTGCTAAGTCACAGACAACAACTCATCTGAACAGTCCTTCAAGCTTTTAAGGAAGGCTATGGGTGTCTCTCGTGCTTCTGGAGGCAGCAGCAGTGTTCCATGTCAGGCTTTTCTTTCCAAGCTAGAGACTTCCAGTATCACTTCCACCTTGAATTGTCTGACTCTCAAATTAAAAAGCTGTGGATTAAGTATGTAGTGGTGTTTTCCTTCTGTCCAGAATGGATGTTTACATGTCTCTGTCAGCTCCAAATGTCACAGGCAGCAATTGCACTGGTGACAATGCCACGTGGGGGCTGTAAGGCCCAGCCTTCCCAGTGTGTGTGGCTCTCCTGTGTGCTGGTCAAAATCTGTGTGCTTGTTGTTTTACAGAATTGTGCTGGATGTTGTTCTGGAAGGACGGAGTAGTAGATACCCTGTAGAAATATAAGGCAGGACCAAAGGATGTGTGTAGCCTCTGCTGTTGGACCTGTAGTGGGGGGGTTATATACCCATATACCTGGTGAACACACAGTTACAGAGCAGGTAGAAACTACCTCCTGAAACTTCTGAAGGATTTTGGTATCCTGAACAGACCTTAGGAAAGTTCCTGAAGTCTGAACTACCAATCTACGAGTTGCATTTCAGTACTTTATAATCTTCAAAAAGATTACTATAAAAGCCAGATAATTAGCGTTTGTAGGCCATACTTTAGTAATATCAGGTGAATCAACTCCTTTCACTCATTTCTGACCGGTTCTTTATAAATGACGTTCTTCAGATATGCACGACTGTCCATACTATTCTGATGCTTTATTATTAAGCTTAATATTAGTGCTAGTAATTCCATGATTTTCTGCATTGCAGTGATGTTCAGCTGTATCTAATATGAGATAATTTTTCCCTTGGTATCTCATAGCCATGGCTTTTATATTCTGCACGATGTTCATACAATGTTTAGAGCAGGCATTGCTGATGAGCTAGCTATGCCTTCTTAGTGTGGAAATATTTATAAACAATAAAGTAATTTCTTATGTTTGCCACATTCTTTCAAGCCTGGGAGACAAAGAACGACTAGTCAGAAAAAGAATAAGTTATGCCTCACCACCTTGTTGGGGGTGATCGGGCTGAAAATGTTTTTAACATCTTTCATTGAAACTGCACTAAAACTAAATGTGTTGAACATCTATGTGTTAAAGCATGAACATTAGATGTACTTTTTTGTTTCTAGCAAGAATTCCATTATGGCTAATGCCTTTAGTTGATGCTTTTTAAGCAAAGATCTTGTCACTGTGTTTCAGACTAAGTGCAAAGCATAATATAATATTTACTGTTTCAGGAGTGCACAGTATTAATATTTGATTGGTGTTGTGGATGTCACATGCTGTTATTGTTAGTGACACTGAAAGTAAGACACTTACTGAGAAAGATAATCCTCACACAGAAGGATGTAGGAACATGTAATTGGCAGTCAGGAGGTTAAAAGAGACTTGACAAGATTTTGAGGGATTAAAAGTTAATCTGGCAAGGAGAATACCCACCTCTGCTCCCAAAAAGGCTTGTGTTTTAATTATGATTTGTCACAAGGTTTCTGGCAATAGGCCTGTCACTCTTCCACTTTTGCCCAGTGGAACGAATTGAAACTCAGTAATCCTGGCAACATAAGGTATAGTGATAAACCAAAAGGTGACATGATGTCATGGTCCATAGGGCCCACGTTGTGTTATTTTGCTGTCATACTGTAATGCAATATGGTGCTTTTTCAAAATCTGGATGGTGTTTCCAGGAATACTGAAATGTCTCACAAGCACATCATTGTGGAGATGTGGGCCGTTCTGCAATCCTCCTATAGAATTCTGGCAGACCCATAAACAGTAGCATTTTTTCAGTAATTACTAATTAGTAATATGAGTATTTCAGAAATGTGGTTAAATTATACTAGCTACTCTTCTGGATAAACAGTAGGTTTAGAGCAGTTCAAAGATGTAGTTCCTGTTTTATCAATGGTGGTAAACGCGTACTATATTTTAATAGTATGTAAGAATATGTAGTACTTCAAATTTATGCTTATGTTTAAGACATTTTTCAAAGCAGAGATGAAATTACTTGGATGCTTTATGTTGTTTGTGGACATAAGATTACAGACCTCTTTTCTTTCCTGGTAGTTCCCATTAATTTATGATTTGTATTAGTGAAGAAAAAAGCCAGCCCTTAGAGATGTGCTATTCACTGTGATATCAGAATTAATAATACCTATGTTAAAGTTGTAGTTTTGTGTATAAATTATATATTTTCTGTAAATTGCATCTCTTCTATAAATTGCAATCCTTTCTTGCATCCTTTCTTTGAAGAAAACTGCTTGTTCTGTTTTGAATGCTTTAAAAACATCATGCTGGTAAAATGCCTGATTTAGATGAGATTTTTGTAAACCTCTCCATACACAAGCACGTTAGAATAAAAAGGTCAAGTACATATGTCCAAACTTGCTGCGAGCATTCTCCTTTGATGTTACATTTATGACCGAGATGGCAAGTACACATGGCTTTTACACAGGTGTAATTCCCCCACTGCAGTGATTAATTATGGATGCCATATAGGAGTCCTCTGAAGTAGACAGGAACCTTTAAATATGAGATTCTTTACTTTTACATGGATGCCATTTCAGAAGACTTCACTCAGAAAAACAGAACAAAACCAAAAAAAAGTCTTGTCTTAGGAATCACCACCTATAACAACATCTGTAATTTTATAATTCAGGAAAAGGAGAAGTGTTAACAACTGTTCAGATTACGTGGATGTTTGCATTTGAAATGCTCAATTTCCCTCAATAATAAAACCAAGCAAACAACCAAGAAAGAATGTTTTTGCCTAAATGTGATGAAATAGAATCACACAAAAGCATCTCTTCTAATATCTCTACAGGAGGAATGCCAGGGGGCAGGGGGATTGGTTAGGTATCATGGATGAATATCGGCCATTGGGAAAGATAACTGGCTCCACAAGCCTTTAAGGAAAGAAACAGATGTTTCCAATGTTTTTAATGAAAAATATTTCTGATTTTACATTCTTATGGTACAGGAAGACCATTATTAATATTTAAATAATACTTAATTAGAAATTGTAAAAACAAGAGCCAGATGTATATTGTTAACACCCTTTGCCAACCAGTCATGTACTTGAGTTTCAAAAGTTGTGTAACACAATAACTTGCTATGATACATTTATCTTCACTTGTGAAAGCTTCAAACTCATCTGCTGTTCATCTTCTCTTTCATCTTTGAAATGCCAAGTTTCATAGCAGTTTTTATTGAAGCATTTTTTGTTAGGTAGTGGATCTGCATTTGACTCCAAAACTTTTCACACTGACAAGTAATAGTTCTTTAGATTTTCAACTTATTTTTCAGGTTTTTAGTCTCCAGCAGCTTCTTTCTGTGTTTCTTGTCTATTAGTAATCTCAAGAAGAGGTAATGATGTGCAGGTATCCACAAGTTTGAAAATTAGAAATTGAATCCTTCTTGTTATTTCAATCCACCTGGAGCCAAGACTAGATAATTTTAAAACACATCCTTATCACTGATCCAGTATATTTTCATACAGTAGCAAGATGAGTCAGTGCCCTTGATCAATCTTAGTGCTGCTTCAGAGCTAAGACTGCCTATTCTTAATATCACCTGTAAGTTTTTATAGTTCAGTGCCTTAGCTGATTTTATTTAGTGGGGGCTAGGGGAATGTTTAATGTGAAAATAATTATAATTTTTTTTTTTTTTTTTTTTTTTTTTTTTTTCCCCCCCAGGGTTTACATAACTATTAAAGTGGCTTGCAAGGCACAATTCACTGGCTTACAAACAATTAACAGTAGGGTTGTCTTTATGTCATAGGTTTCTTTCATAACTCATATGTGATAAATTAATTTTTCTGTTTTCTTTTTATTAGTAGTATTTTTCATGTGCTTAGAGTGCATCTTTGCTCACAGGAATAGTTTCATAAAAGCCATGTCTCACTTTAGTGAAGCCTCTAGAGGAACTATAGTCATGGTGTGTTATTGCAATCCACATAAAACACATTAATGACAATAAAATAAAGCATGCCCCATCTAGTAGCCAGTCCCTCCTGTGCCCTTACTCCTTTCTCTGGCCCAGAGACAGAGCTGCTTACCCAATCGTGATTCCTGGTGGTATAGTGAGGAGCTATATTTTTTATATTTTTTATATATATAGCCACAAGGAACCGAGCTTAAACCTGAGGGTGATGGACAGGTTTCGGTAGGGGCATGATTGAAATTCCTGAACTGACTCAAATCTTGAAACTTTTTTGAACCAAGGATTTGCACGCGCTTGTTAGCACGTACAGATAGATAGCTAATAGCTTACAAGTTTATACCAGATGTGTTTTGTAACACAGATCTTTTTTGTAAAAAAGATCTCTTCAGTGGTAAACTCAGTGTGTTCGTTTTGTGCGTGTTTTTTTTTTTTCTTTTTTTTTTAATATGAACTTAAGTGGAAATTGCATGGTTGCAAATTGATCTGCATGTCGTGTTTGTTTTATGCAGCTACACAACTGTACAGTTCCAATAGGCGAGTGATACTTATCTAGCATAGATCTAAGTCACTTTAAAGGAATTGTTGTAAAGAGGTTACAGGTTATTTTGTTGTGGCTTCAATCACCTTCCTTTGATCTATAAGTGGACAGCTGTAATTGTGGTATCATGAAGCCTAACAACAGCAAAGGATGAGAAAACCTATATGTTGACTTGCACAATCAACTTGCATATGATCTCAGCAGGAAATTCTAAACAAAAGCTAATTTATGGAAAAATATGTATTTCTAATCACAGTTTAGCTCTGCAGGGTTCCAAATAACACACTACAATCTCTACATGCAGATGCTTTCATCTTACATTCAAAATTTGGTGACATTCCAAAAGTTCTTATCAAACCTTATTATCATCTTTTATTAAATCTTATTGCATTGCTCCTTATTGCATGTTTGCTGTAATATTCTGACATTCTTAATATGGAATAAAAAAGCTTTGATCTTTGTTAGACAGTCATGAGATGGAAATACGCAACACAAGTGTTTAACTATATGCTATAAAATCCCAGCTTGGTGTGTCCTTTGAACATCCCAGTAATTGGCCTCTGTTTCTTTTTCCTTTGGTTCTTAAATCTTTTCATCAGACTGCACTTCTCTATGCCATCAACATGCAAATAGGTTATGCATGATCATATAGTGCCATTTCATTATTATTATATCCCTCAAGAGATTCGGTGCTGGAGGGTTCGGTAATAAATAAGGCTTTTGAACTATAAAAATGCTTGGGCCCATTCATTGACCCTCTTGCCTAAGTAAGACATTTCCATCGGATGTTGAGACATTACATTGGTACTGCTTTTCTTAACGCTGCTGTTTTATGAGGGCTGCCATCTAAACGATGTCACCCTGAGCAAGAGCTGGACCTATAGGAAAAAAAAAATAGATAAGAACAAACCTGAGCCTCATCTGTTTTCCAGAAAATGAGTTAAAGGAGGAAAAGGAAGGAGTTAAAGCCTGAGAAGGAAGAGAGTAAAGAAATGCCTGAAGGAATACAGAGAAGTAATTATCCTGCAGTCTTAACCCTGTCTTGAAAAGTGTAAATCAGGGAACTTTTTTTTCCAAAATGCTTGACAAGGAAATCATTGATTATGACTTTATTAGATAGAAACCCCAAATTTATGGAATGTTTTTCATGCCCTTCTCTGAACTAAGAGAGACAAAACAGCCCTTGTCTCAAAGGAGTCAGCAATCTAATGTGCACTTCCCCATCAGTTCTGTACCTGTAATGACTTTCACCATCTTGTTAACTGTGAACAGCATTATCTGGAAAAAAAATGTTCAGGAGAAGGCCCAGGATAATACTAACAGCTATTTAGGTAATACTGAAGACTATTACATATCAGAGAATGTTGGATGATCATCAGAATAAATGGTAAATGTGAAACAAGCTGTAAAAAATACATGCTATTTAAATAAGTGGCTACTGAATAATGATCTTTGTCTCTGTTGTAAGAAATCTGGATTCTCCCTTAAGCTTTGAATGTGCCACACATAATGCTGTTGACAGAATTAGACCATTGTTATATAAAAGTCACTGGCTTGACAACTAAAATGAGACATCTAGACATATAAGTTTACAGAGGAATAAACATTCCACTTCTTGGTGAACGTGGTAAAAATAGTTACACTGAGATCACTGCACATCTCTCTTAACATTTTGAATGCAATTGTACTTTAAAACAGCATCTTTGATTGGTGGTTGAAGAAACTGAGTTTATCCATAGCAGATACCTGGCACTTCTTTGGTGCCATATTTCTTCTAGGCATTTTTTTTGTGATGTGTTTTGCAAATTTTTTATTAAAAGGTTCCAAGGAAAAAAGAAGAATGGAGTGTAGAAGTTGATTTTACTGTTTTACTGCAAAAAAAAATCAAGGGACCCATTCAATAGTTAAGGATAAGAGGAAAGTGATCACACTTCTTCAGTTAATGTTTTGATCTTAATAGGCATCACTAAGTCTTCTTATAATGTTGTACCAAATACTTTACATTCAGAAAACAGGTTCAGAAACTTTAATGAATATGTGATGCTCCCATTGGCTAACCTTTTGAAGAGTCTTAAAATGCACTTTCAAGTTATTTTAAATTTAGAAATAACAGGCTTTTTGTTGATTTGAGAAAGACAGTAATAAATAAAGAACTTGTCTTTATAACTCGTAATTCACTTATTTAAAATTTTAATTTACTATTTTAATTGACTATTTGATCTGCAGCAACATCCAAGGCATCCTATTATCTTAGAAAAGAGGAAATGAATGCAAATCACTGACAGTTGATTTGCACATCTTCTGGTCCACTCCAGGTCCTTCAGAATAAAATAGATTCAGACTCTAATTATAGCTGCAAGAAAAATATATGGGAGATAATTTTAAAAACCACTTCAGTGTTCAAATATTTCATTTGAAAATGTATTGCCAACAGGGAGATGAACTAGAAGATAATCCTTCAAGAAGATTGAGCAATAATTGCAATTTGCTTAGTTTAAATTATAATCTTTTTGCATTGCTTTAAATATAAATGATATTCACTTTTCCTTATGTGCAAGTGTGCATATATATTATTCTATTAATTCTAGGGAAGCAATTTAGTAAACCATAGTTTGAAAGCACTAGCACCCAGAAATACATAGAAGTTACAGACCTGGAAGATACGTTCAATATCTTAGCAAGACGCTCATCTTCAAGTACAGCTTCATGAATAATAAGAGTTGATTAACATATCTTGTAGAATGCATGGCAGAAGCAAGGAGGGTCAGCAACATCACTCAGTTCCTTCCTCTTGCCAACTTTCCCCACAGTGTCGAGTATTTTATGTTTACAGAACATAGTCCACAGGTCTTATCTCCAAAGATCTCAGGGAGATGCTT
The DNA here is from genome assembly GCF_011077185.1 of Oxyura jamaicensis. Taxonomy (NCBI): domain Eukaryota; kingdom Metazoa; phylum Chordata; class Aves; order Anseriformes; family Anatidae; genus Oxyura; species Oxyura jamaicensis. Next base: position 36,308,313 of record NC_048896.1, read on the forward strand.
GCTACTTTGAGATAGCCAATATTTTTTTTCTACTGTCTAGTGTTAATTTTTCATCTGTTGTAAGAAGAGTTGGAGGAGCATTGGAAGTCTGTTTCCCAAATCAGGCAGCTCAGTTTCTGCTTCTTTCTACTTAAAAGGAGCTACCTGTCTGTGAAATTCATGCTCCCCTGAAGTGCGCTGTCCCCTTCAGAATTCTTGCTCTGCAGAAGACAGATTTACCAAATGCAGAATGTCACCTGTTGGATTACTGGCACAACCAGACAGTACTTAGAGACTTCATGCTCAAACTCTCATTACCTGTCCTGTTGCTGGAGGGCTACTTCAGTGAATAAAGCCTCTGCTTATATGCATACAGTTTTGCTTATTCATCCTTATCACCTGTATGTTTAATACTTCTCACTTGCACAACTTAGCGGGTGTTTGCTGTGCCCTTTGTTTTTCATAAGCCTGTCAATCACAGTACCTCAGTTACAATTCTCTTGCCTGCCTGTCATAACTTTGACAGAAGAGGCCTTCGAGCCAGTGAGCAAGACAGGGAAGGGAAAGCACTGCCCAAGCTGAGGATTTGTCAACTCACCATTCTTCTTCCTCTCACGCGGTTACACAGTTATCCATCTCTCTTACCACCTGCTAATAAAAATACTGATTTCTTTTTGGCTTACTGAAGAAAGTCTTGAAGATGGTTTTGAAGTGATAGTACAGTGTATTTGCTCAAGAACAAGTTGTTGTAAAGAGAAGGCATAAAGTAAGTACAGCAATACTTGTTTGAGAAATGAGCATACAAGGTAAATAGGCTGGCAACCTGAAATGAGTGAAAGAGCCTGATACAGCAGCTGCTTTTTCCTGAAGCAGATTATTGTAAAATGTTTTATAAAAGTGTAAGTTTTTTTTTCAAGCATTTGCGGTGAAATGTTTACTTCATTACTTTTTTAATTATTAAGCGGGAATGAAGACTCTGTAGACTGCTTTCAAACCAAAAGAACTAGATGTTGATTATAGAAAGTGAAAGGTAAGATCAACCAAGCTTGAAAAAGTAGTTTAAGGTGCTTTAGAAACCCTTCAGTGAACTGCATGGTGACAGATGGTAAGATTACTTGATAGCATCAACAAAAATGCTGGTTTTTACAGGCTACTGTAGGTATAAATGTACTTCTTTAATCTGAGCTCTGAATCTTTTGAGTATCCCAGTCCATTTGGCATATAGACCATGTGCTGCTTAGAAGGCCTAAAAAGGGAAGAAGAAAAACTGAACTGTTAGTCTGATTATTGCTCATAGGTTTAAGGTTTGCTCTGGAGAATTCAGCTGTATCCACCACCACAGATACTGTGTTCATGTAAAGAAACACATGGACCCCAGGGGACTTTCTCCTGATGCCTCTCCTTCCCACCCTGTTGAAGGGAATGCAGTCTTCACCATTTAAACTATCACTGCACTCTAAAGGCTGACCATAAAGCTGGTAACCTGGCCAAAAGCAGTACTGTCAAGTTTGTCAGTCCTAAGGTAAAATACTGTCTCAATGCCTGCAAGTAAAGAAGACCTGTTGGTGGTAGCTAGAGATAACTTCACAGAATGGAGGTGTGGACTGAAAAGGCAGAATAAGCAGAGGATATCAGCATCTATTTCTGTGCTTAAGAAGTCATCCTGATCCTCAATGGGGGCAGTCTTCCCTGTCTTGATACAAGTAAAAGGAGGTTTTTGCTGGGGTTTGTTGGCACGTGTGATTGTGACAACCCATGTTTTCACCCTTTCACTGAGGGTTCATCCCTTCTTGCAGCTGTGGGTTATTTGGACTAAATTGTTATGGTCTGTGACCACAACCATCACAAGCTGTGTGCCTCCTCATTAGAGACATCTGGCATTCTCAGACAAGTCCGTGCTGCCACCAAAGATGTGCCAATACTGAAAGTTGTTAAAGTGTTAGTACCCTCACTGATTTGGCAGCCTAAGGCTCAGAACTTGGTACTCTAGGAAGGATCTGTTGTGTTCACTGTCATTGTCTAACACCAAAAAAATGCCAAATTTAATGAGAATAAATCAGAGCTGACAGCCAATATCTAATCCAAAATCAATAAACTGCTTTACATTAGACTTGCAACTGAGATAGCAGCTGGCAAATGAGAAATACACTCCTCCTTAACTTTGATTCATATAACACATTCTTTATTGAAAGAAGTGGATTTACGATTTCTCTGAATATAATAGAAAAAAAAATAGTGGAGAATGGATTGAACTCTTACATCTGCCTCTCAAAGAAAGTCTTCATCCTTTTCTAGACTTGAAGAGACCAAATAAGGATGTACACCCCTGTGCATCATTCCACCTCTGCGAATTCAGAACCAGTTCATTACATTTGACTTGAGTATCTTTGACTTCCCACTGAGCTGTGCTCTCAGTATAGAGTTACCAGTACCAGGTGCTGTTTATCAGTCACTCAGGCATCAGGAATTTTTAGAAGGTGCCTCGCTATCCTTGTAACAATGCTAAGAGCTTAAAGTTTACCATTGTTTAGATGGCTGGCTGAGAAGAAAACACTCTTGATGTAAAACAAGAAAGAGAAACTATACACTGATAAAATAGTGCCAGAATTTGTCCTAAACTGCCAATTTACCTGTGTTCTTAAAACTTGACATCTCCGAGGCAATTGTGCTTTATATTTTGGTCCTGTATCCACAGGCCTGTTTTTTTCAGGTTGTTCTCATATGTCTATAATGAAATGAGACTTCTCTAAATTCCGTAGTATTGTCTCAAAGGGATTGGATAGTTGAATTATATAGTGTGTTTGCACACACTGTAAGTTTTGGGTTGTCATTAGAGCTCTCAAACAACATCTTTGGTCTGCTTCATAAAAAAATCCGGTATTAAAAATTTGTGAAACTGCTGCAGGTATCATTCTCTTCCATTTTATTAAATGTTGTTTACTGAACTTGGTGCAAGTTCAATGTCAAAGTTGAGAGAACAATAGTGTTCTTGAGGGATACAACTATTACCATCTTCGACAGGCAGCTACAGTGGGATACATATCAGCACAAACACAAAGAAAAGGTAATTGTCACTTACCTTGTAGTAACTATGATTCTTTGAGATGTAATCAATATAGATCCCACAGTTGTTGCCTTTGAAGACTTCAAATTCCAGCTGTTCTGAATTATGAGGGAATAGCTAGAAGGTCATGTCAGATTTTCCCCTTCTGCCCTCCCAGCGGAGCATGAAGAGGTACAGGGCATGTACATAGTACCAGCAGAAAGAGCTGTTAGTGATGTTCTGAGCTCATGTGCTTGGAAGGGGTGCACTTCTAGAGAAAGCTATTTCAAAATAGATGCCTTTTTGTTTGTTTGTTTTCCTCCTGTGAAGTATTAAAAGTGATAAGAACCCAGCAAAGTTAGGAGAGGTGATTTAGTTCTCCAAGAAATATACTGAGTTTGAATCATGAAATATTTAGCTATTTGCAGCCTTTCATTGCTGCCAGTGAAGTGAACTGATAAAACAGATAGTAGAATCTGACCCTAGAGATTTTGATGAAATATATTAAAACAGGTAAAATCACTAGATGATGAATATATAAATAAGGATTTCAGCTGAGGGAGGGACAAAATAATAATGGTTAATTCTAGTAAAGTGCCAGAAATGGTGGTGGTCAGATTTATGTTTTAACAAGAGGTGGGAGGGGAAAAAAGAAATAAGGTTTTAGGGTCAGGGAACATTCTACATTATCAGGCTTTGACAGGCAATTTAAGGTCTGAGAAAGAAGAGTAATAGTGGAGTCAGAGACTTCGAACAAAGAGAATATGTCATCTCTAGTGGGGATTTCAGTCTTTGAAGCATTCAGTAATAGGTCTTCGGTTGCATTGTTGTTTTTTTTTTTGTTTTGTTGGTGCTGAGGGGGAGAGCTTAAGGCAAAGACCTGGTAGAGAGGGTCTTAATTCTGCAGTGTTTGCTTTCTCCCTAACTAAACTTACACTGCAGTCTGTTTGTCTTAAGTAAGGGTTGACATGGTCAATACAGAGAGATTGAAAGATTAGAGATGAAACCAAATAGAATGAAGAATTGCTTATCATTAGGATAGAAGGAATGAATAACATCGACTATAGCAGTGATCTATTTCAGAGACAGAAGGAGCAGAAGAAACAAGATGCTGTGAATCATCTTCCTTGTATTCGGCACTAATAGTTAAAATATATCATTACAGAAAAATTTTCCAGTGTATTTTTATTCCTCAGTAGCACCAAAATACTGTTTCATCTTTGGATGTAACTGCTCATGTAGAATAAGCAAATCCATGTTATCTCAAAAGCAAATTATAGTAATTATAATAAAAATAATTTTTGATGGTATCCTAGAGTCATTTGAAGAGAAGGAGACTGGCCAACAGACAGCAACAAGTTGCGTATGTTATGTGTATCATAGTATATCATTAAGGTGAACTGGTTTTCCATATTTTTGCTCTAAAAGTTTAGGTAGGCAGTAGAGAATCACAGGATGGCTGAGGCTGGCAGGGCCCTCTGGAGCCCATCTGCTCCAACCCTCGGCTCAGGCAGGGCCACCTGGAGCTGCTTGCCCAGGACCACAGCCAGGTAGCTTTGGACAATCTCCAAGGGGATTATGGCGAATTAAGTACTTCAGAAACCTACCTCACACATAGTCATTACCACAGCAGCTAAGTACCTAGTGTCTCCAGCCCTACTGGTGGTCTTGGCCTTGTGCTGCAGACTAGCATATGGGATTCGCACGAAGCTTGAGGTTTCACAGGGTGTTGGTGACAGCATAGAAAGGAGTGGTAAAGTCATAGGTTAGCCCTATAATGCCCACAACACCCTTCTTCCTCTCCTCTTCATGGTTAACCAGAACAGATCCATCCGCTGCAGAAATCATTTATTTCAGTAGGTCACCTAGGAGCTCACTTAAATGGTTTGTCCCTTTAGAAGGATCAAAAGTGAAAAAAAGAGGAAAGGACATAATTACTGCCTATCCTTTTGAACATCGATTTGGGACCAGTAAAAGACTCAAAATGAGACTGGTGAGCTTTTTGTCAGCTGTATTCACCAAAAGTGCTGTATCATTAAAGGACAGTGGTAGTAATTGCTTAATGCCACTGCTAAGTTGAACTATTAGTCTCTGAATGCTTGTTCCTGTAATTTAATTTTTTAATGTATGACTTTCTGTTCTGCTGCAAAGCATGGAAAGCCATTATTTATGTGATTTGTCATTGTGGTTAAGAGCATCAAATAACCTGTATCCTTCACCACCAGCAATGCATCTGTTTGGCCTCAACTGGCAGTTGCAGCAAACTGAAAATGATACGTTTGAGAATGGAAAAGTGAATTCTGATACTGTGCCAACACATCCTGTAACAGTACCTGCTGGAGAAAATGGTAAGTGAAACACACCAATTTCTTTCCTCCTTTCAAGGCATTTCCTTTCTTTGTGTTTGGTTTACATCACTAGACTTCAACACTTCTCCTTCAAAACTCTATTCTTAAATGGAAGTACAAAGCCTTTGAAAATAATAGTAATTCTAAATAGGCATGCAGATACGAAACAGGAGTTGTATTTCAATTGGAAAGAATACCTAACCTAACATGTGAAGGTAATTACGAATCTTCAGTGATAATCTTGATCTTATTAGGAAAGCTGACTGTCAACCAAAATTCCTTATGGGAATTTACATGCAGTATTGGGTGAGGACAGAAAACCTCTTGTCATGCCCAGAGAAGTAAAACCTCTTACTCTAAAATCCTTGATAACCTAATGATTCTTGTGGGGTCCCTGGAGGAGGCAAGGTGGTGCTGAGGCTGGCTCAGACCATCCTCCCTGAGGGTTCCCAGGCTGCAGAAATGGCTGCAGCAAAGCTAGGGTGCCCAAGGTGACAGAGCACGCCCTTTCATAAGGGGGACTTGACACAAGATTCAGACTTTGGGAGTCCAGTTGAGCTCTGTATAGTTTTCGGACAAAAGCCTTGTCTGTGACAGAGGGACATAATCAACCCTTTTCTAAAGGATCAGCACCAGAAGAGGCTCTGCAGGGGGATTTGCATATTTTTCAGAGCTTCTATGTTAGTTGTGCATAGAAGGCAACTCATGACCAAGGAGCTTCCTATGGCATGATGACCTTGCTACGGAATGCCTCTTGTTTTTTTCTGTAGATAATAAGGATTCTTTCTTCTTCTATTTCTCTCTGAAACATAATAGGTCATGTGTACTATGTTCATTTGTTATCTAAAAATGTCTAGCGTATAATATTGAGTCTGAATCATCCAGCCAATATATAAAATAAATAAATAAAAATAAATAAATAAAAAACCTTCATTAATTTTGTTGTAGGAGCTTTTAAAATACAAACCACATAAAGGGATTATTTTTTATCGACCTTTTTTCATGTTGCCCTTTAAGATTCTCAAAACATTTAAGAGCCTGTGCACTTTTGGCTAACAGAGGCTTTAAAATCAATAGTTTTTGAATGGAAAACTTGATTTAAATGGTTGATGAATGCGGTATTTGCTTCATTACAGAAAAATCCATTTTCCCTTTCGCAAGGTAGAGCTGACCTCCTTACCACTGAGGAGGAGGAAGCCTCTGCCGACACTTGACATCTTGAAAATTTTTCAAGTTATCACAGCTCCGAGTTATAGAAATGATACAGCTCAGTTCATTCTTTCTCACATCTTTTTAAGCATTTGAAACTTCTCCAGTAGGACATTTTCCTTTTTCATTTCCTTTACCCTACTGCCTTTTTCTTGCACTTAGATATTCATTATCTCTTTCTGTGTTCTTACTTGTTTTGAATGAATAGCAAAAAGCTACTGTATGGTTAATGAATATTGATGCTGCAGTGACAGCTCATCATCCTGCTGTCTTCTGCTCTGAGAAGCTAAGATTATTTTTTTTAAATATACACTTATTTTTGTAAATATTTTATAAATATAAATTAGTTTTTTTTCCCCTTCATCATTTTTATTTTTTTTTTTTACAAATTAAAAGCTGTTATACTTTGACTCAAAGATAAATGGAAATAACAAATACATCAAATCCTTTTTTTCTTTCCTTATGTTCTTAAATACTGTACAAGAAAATGGGGTTAATTTCAGCCACTGCTAAAATGCTATCCTCTGCAGTAAGTGGTCATTTATCAGCATACATCAATACTAAGCAACAGATGGACCAAAGAATACACATTTTAAACCACAAAAGAAAAGTTAAGTAGAAGGCAAAGCATGGTGATGACTAGATAGGAAATTTAATGAGGGGGGCCCTGTGCTATCACACTAGTTACTGAAAACTGTAAGGAAGAATCAATAAGGCCTTGATTTTGATACCTTGGCAGCCATACAGCTTTCAGTACTCCCCAACTCTTTAGCCCCCAGTAATACTCCGATACTCCAATTCATATGGTGAAATTTTCATTGTTATGGGGGCCATTATTTTTTCTTGAGTCTCTCTCATCTAAATCTTGTATAGTCCTGAGCCAGTTTTGGTCAGAAAGTCATAGCCCTTAAATGGGTGGCTTAGATCCTAGATAGCCATTTGCCATTCACAAGTACAGATACTTTGTGTGATGAATTAGTAAAGCTTAAACTTTAAACTGCATTCTTGTGACCCTTGAAGAAAAATTCAGCCATGGTTTACCTAGAAATAGCTAGTCATAAACTGACAGTAAAAGCATGTTAAATCATCCTGAGATGCAAATCATTTGTTAAATGAAGCTTGAATCTCTGAACAAGCCTTTTCCAAAGATTTGTTTGTTAGTTTTGTGTGTGTGTGTGTGTTTTTTTCTTTCTCTCCCAATGCTTTTCTCTGTATGAAGAGTAAGCTGCTGGCAACCTATCACCTGCTTATCTAGACAGGCATGATTCACGGCTGCAAAAGGTAGCATAAGAATATGTATTTTCTATACAGATGATGAATTTTGTAGGGCACTTCAGTTTAGGTTTTCCAAAATACTTTGTAAGCCATGCTTGATCACATACACCACTTATTTGAAGTGCATCAGTGCTTCATCTGCTTTTATAACTAGGCAATAGAAAAGAAAACACAGAGCTGAAAATGTGTTTAACCATAGTGTTCTATTAGTTATTCACATCTCATATGTTGCTGTCTTTATTTTATGTTGTATAAATCAATGTGCAGTTCAGAAATACCTTTTATTAATTTATGCTTAATTGAACATGTTTTTGTTGTCATTGTTGTTGATGTTTTTAAATGCAAGGGAGTAAAAAGAGAATGGGAAAAAAGGCATTTCTTCTGGGTGGCTTAAATGCAGGTTTTGAGATTGTACTGACTGAAATGTAACTGATAAGTCTTGCACTTCTTTGTTTTGTTTACAGTGTATCATGTTAATTGAATGTATAGTAACTTCTTAATTAGATGCTATTTTTTTTTCTATAAAAGGTATCTGTTTAAGGAGTATTTTGATTTCATTTGTTGAAATAGTTGTTGCAGAAGGATATGTAGTGATGTCTCACAAAAAAAGATCTAAATACAAGGTTATTCAATGGAATGGGTGAATATGCTATTGATTGTCTGTAAATCCAGCTTTGCAACCTAATATTTTAATTAGTGCTGCCTATGAAGGATGGAAAATGATATTATATGTGACACTATCCAGCAATTATTGTTCAGCTTTTTTGTGTTTTGGTTATGCATTCATTTTCATTCTGTTATGGATACTCAATTCTTTATAGGATATCTTGTGTATGAATCCCTAGAATGTTTGCAGAAAGGAGAGGGAGTTCGGCTTCATGTAATTTTCATGATTTTGTGAACTATTTTTCTTGTACAATAACTGAATTTTGCTTATTGCTTTAAATATTTGTTCAGCTCAGGATTTTGTCCACTCTAACCTCAGTCAAAATAGAGTTTACAAATAAGAAATAAAACAAATATTTTATCTCTTAATTAACTGTAATTCATTGTATTGTTTATCTGATGAGTACTCTATATAATGATGTATAGTATGTGATACAGCAGAATAATGTATTTTGTAAATTAAATAATAGTACTTCTAGCAATATAAGTACAAATTATGATATAAATATTATTTACCTATAAATTCTTTCTGTATTTTTCTTTTCATGAGGGGCTGGAAAAGAATAAATTTTTGTGGTAGAGAAGAAGTAAAATGAAAAGGAAAATATTCAAGAGGCTAGCTCTTAAAATAGGTTTCATCTTTGGACTATTTTGTCATTATGGAATTGTGTGAATGAACATGACATTTCATATTTGGATTTAAAGGTTTGGACTTAAAGCTCTGCGTAAGAACTGTTACCATTTTAGAATGTGAAAAGGAAATGATGAAACTACTAACATTTTCTTACTCCTCTTTCCCCAGGAGAGAAAAAGAATAGTTAGTGCCCTGTTCTTAGGAGGACAAAAAGCTAGTGATGACTTTGTAGTTTGGCATTAAAGGGGCATGAGGCTACAGAATAAAAGTACCCTGTTTTTGGTGAAGAAAATGAGAGCCTATAAGATCATTACCTGCTAAAGATAATTGCTGAAGTCCAGTAATAGCCATTTCTGACACGTTGGGCAAAATATTTGTTTGAAAAAGAGCACCTGTTCAAGCTATCTAGCTATCTAGTTCATCTTTTCTTACTGATATAAAGAGGTAGCTGTTTTCATTTCAAATACACAAATAAGGGAAGTTGTTGATCAATACTGCAAACAAATATTTATTGTTTAGTGATTACCAGCCATCAGTTCTTGAATTTATACAACAAAACACACTTCAATTTGAAGTTGTAAGAAACATACCTTTAAATGAACTGAAATAGTAAATCGAGATCTATCTTCTAGCGTAAAGTATAAATATCGCAAAAGGTTAACTCCAAAGTTAGAAAAGCATCAACGTCATCCTGAAAAGAGTAGAAAAATGTTTGTTCCAAGATCAGATATTTCACTGTCTCTTGAAAGCAGAACACTGATCAATATGATGATACTGTAAGTGAGACATTTTCAGTGACTGCAGCAGTGCTGCGGCACAGCCCTGATGATGATAGGAGCCCCCACTCAAGGCCTCTCAGTAGTGCTTCTGTATCTGCTTAATTCAAAAGCAGCCTCTCCTCATCTGGGATGCATAAAAAGTGGCGAGGATCAATCTGTGACCTCACCTGGCATTTCAGATTTTAATCATTTTTTTTCAAAGTCTAAATGTTTGCAAAAAGGTTGTGTCAGTTTGTTCACTCAAATGATGAATAATGTAGAATTTGAGCATAGACGACAGGGCAGCAACAGAGCGTTGTCACTTCTTTGCAACACTTGTACGCAAACAAGCCAGCATCTCTTGAACATGCTTATCACATTCAGATGGGTTTAGTTCAGTCCTTATAATAGACTGGCTGCTGAAGAAGGGAAGTGAATTGGTAAAAAACACAGTTGACTATAGGGTTGTAACTACACTTCCATTCTCCTTTATATTGCTTCACCGAAGGCTCACCTTGATGAGCCAGCTGACTAAATGTGGCATTGCCTGCATAGTCTGGAGCAGGCAGATGTTGATAGGCAAGTTCTTAGGCAAATCTTTTTTGTCTCAGCCTAGGTTTGACAGCACAGCTTCCATTGGGTCAAAGTAGGCCTTGACCCTGGCACCAGGTTTAGAGAGCACTTGTGTGCAGCCACACAACGTGGATATAGAGCCTGGGCATCAGGTCTGAGCCTTTGGCCACGAAGAGGGTCGATGCAAGCTTTACTAAGCCATCCCAAATCTTAAACGTGGAGGGTGGCAGTTCATCCAAGCCACTTTCTTAGTGTATAAGTCTTAGTAGTTCTTCTTCCTGCAAACCTGGCAGGTGGAAGATGCTCCCATAACTAGGCCTTAATTTGTTTGCTAGTGAACTTTAAGACAGTCTTGTAATCTTTGCTGGATTTTAAAGTATGCCTGTGCAGTGCAGCCAGGGACTACACGGAGATCTCAGTGCTGTCACAGACCTGTGCTATCCATGGTAGCAGCCTGGTGCATTGCAGTTATCAGCTTGGGCTGCAACAGTTCTGCCCCATCCATTTACTTGAGAGTGCTTCACTGGGAGGTCACAGACTGTTGCAGATCAGATGATACTGTTCTGCACCCAAGCTGTAGTGTAAATACAGTCTTTCTTGCTTACAACTTACTCACTCGAAGAAAAAGAGTTTGTAGTGGATATGTGAATTTTATGACATATTCTTTTTTAATTCCACAACTGGTAATCCAGTTTTTCAGTGTTAGCATTCAAAATCACAAGTTTTTTGCATGTTAGCATCTTCTTTGCTTCTTCTGGGCATTTCCAGACCATCGTCACTGGGCTCCTAAAGCTAACTGATAGCTGCATTAATGCTGCTTAGAGCAAAATCATTGATGTCCTTCAGGACTATGTTCTTATTCCTAGTAATTGCCCTTTAGGATAAATACGTATTTGAAATATGGAAGACAGTAGAAGTACCAGACTTTGACATGTTACTACACGTTTTAGTCAGGAGACAGCATGGTCAAGAAGGTGGTAACAGGCTTGGGGCTGAGGCTGGGGAGCACAGAGGACCTAGGCGTTACGGGGAGTGAAGGCATCAGGATGTAGGCACAAGGAAGGAAGAAACATTGTCTTCCTTTTGGAGAGAAAAAAAGAAACCTAAAGTAGAGAACCAGGTCTGTAGGCATTGCTAGATTGTATATACATGCTAAAATATTTGATTCAGAGACGAGTGTGTGTATTAGTTCTCTTGACTGGTTAGGTTTATCTATTAATCTTAAAATCTGTCTGCTGCATTTCCCTTTCTCCTTATACTTTTTTAGAATAAGTCTTTATGCTGGAAAACACTGTCTTTTGAAACACTTGACAAAAATGAATTGTTTAGTGTAGATCCCAAAGCAGTTTCTGTAGTGCCCGTGCTCAGGGAAGTTACAGTATTTTTACTTGATAGATACTTGTGTTGTCTTTGCTTTGTTAGTTCTCAATCAGTGAATTCCCTGGGACCCTGCATTGAGAAAGACTGTCAAGTAGCATTTTATCTGAGGTGATTCTAAATATTTCACAGTTCATATGAAGGGTGATTGAGAACAAAAAAAGAATACTAATTTTTTTCTCTTTTATTATTCTAACCTGTCAGGAAAATTAGGGGGATTTGCACAAGAAAACAACACTATAGATTCTGGAGAACTTGATATAGGCCGAAGAGCAATACAAGAAGTCCCCCCTGGGATTTTCTGGAGATCACAACTCTTCATTGATCAGCCACAATTTCTAAAATTCAATATATCCCTTCAGAAAGATGCATTGATCGGAGTATATGGCCGAAAAGGCTTACCACCTTCACATACTCAGGTGAGAACTGCTTTCATTAAAAGTATGATACATTATCGAAAACAGATAGTCTGTATCTTTTGTATCTTTTTTATTCCTCAGGATAACATGCTTTTCCGTTTTGCTGATTTTCAATTTTTATACTTTATTGATCTCATATGAGGTCCAAAACATACATAATACCGTAAGTGATGGGATCTAAAGTGTATAATGGGGGTGGGGGAAAGGTTCTTATTTACAAGCTGCATGAATGCTGTGAGCAGTGATGATGCTTTAGATACAGGGTTGTTTCATGCAGAATTTATGTGTACTTTTGTTCTTCTCTAGGATATAGATATATCCTTAAAAAATTAAGCAAGCTAGTGCAGTTTCCTATGGTCATACATGAGGTCATGTGTGCATAGCAAAGGCTGCATTTGCCAAATTTCCAAGCAAAAAGAAAAGAGTATTTTAAGGAAACTTCAGTTTGCTCTACAAGCAAATGCTGCAGTATTTATAGTTTGGTGGTTCACTCACTAAATACATAAAAGGAAAAGTATGTAATATGTGCTTATGAAGATACAGTGAACTGGGGTTTTGAAAGTATCAGTTTTCAGAAGACATCTGAACTGTCTTAAAACTGTTCATAAGTGTCCCAGAAGGATTTACTCTGCTCACCCCTCAGAAGGTTTCTAGCAAGACTTTACTACATATGATTATGCTCTTGCCTAGTAACAACCAGTGTTTATCCATAGTTAGAGAAGTGTTGAAGCATAAAAGAATGAATAGTCTTTTGGCAGGATTGGCAGGGGGAAGGGAGAAGCATTATCTGAGATGGTATTTTGGAATCAATTGTATTTGGATATTGTTTTTAAAATTTAACATCCTCCACGTTCAGATTTCTTTCAGCTGGGTGGTAGTCCAAGTGCTGGCTCTGAACCTTTGTTCCACTTGAAAAGGGAGTTGAGCTCATACCCCTTCTACCCCATTTACAGAATTATGCAATATCTTACCGATTTTTTTAAGTGTATAGATTTGCTGTGAACACAACTCTCAATATCCTAGCCTAATGGGATAGTTAGAATGAAGTTTGGCTAATTATGCCTGATACGCAGTTGCAACTTCAAATTCAAAAACTGCAAATTTCAATTTCTCTCTTTGATCCTTATTTTTTCATTTTTATTTATATGTTGTTATATTACTGAAAGTTATTTCTTTTATTTCTTTAGGCATAAATTTTAAAAGACTTAGAGCATATAAATGTTCCTAATTATATCACCTTTTTAGCAGATACTGTCTCATACTCATGAAATCTTGTCGCAAATTATGTAGAAAGAGCCAGCAAAGGATTTTCTTGCAACTAAAGTCTCAACATGTTACATTAGCTTGAGTTTTTAGTTTAGTTTCCATTAAACCACAAACAATTTAGTGAATGCAGAAAATGCACTTATGTTTATTTAAAAAATTGATCCTCATAAAAAATTATTAAATGGATTTTCTTCAGACCTTCACATTTGAACACCCACCCTTAGGCTGACAACAAGCATGAGAAATTCTAGCTCAAAGAAAATTGATTCAGAGAGTTATCAGCCATTGGACATAGGGCTTTGGAATACAAATGCCATCTCAGTGATAACAATAATAATAGGAGCTAGGGAAATACATGTGTGGCAAGGATGAATAAAATTGAAGAAGCTGATCTGGACTTTGCATTTATATGAGAAGTTATGTAAGTAGATATGTCTGTGAGAAATGATCCTTCCTTGATTCCTTATCCTGGCAAAAGATTGAGATAGGGGTACCCTATATCCAAAACCTCTGAAAAATAAGATAACTAAATCTGTTTCCCATCATCGATGTTACACAGTCTCCTTTCCCTTTGGATTCCTGCTATGCAAGTGCTTATCCACGCTTAAGTATGATAAAACAGAAAGAAACATGCACAAATCCTGCTACTACATCTTCTGTAGATTCTGTGACTTTTTGGATATATTGTTCCCAGGATATAGGTCAAGCTCTCTTGTCCTATTTTTGTCTGGTATAAAATTAGAGTATTTTTCACAAACCATTTGACTGACACTTGATACCTTGACAAATTAGGCATGCTTACTTAGCAGCCCTGGTGAACTTGCAGGACTGCTGAAGATTCCCTAGGGTACAGGGTTTATCAGAATGCTTTTGTGGCCTGACTCCAGTCATGTCTGGTTTAGGTGCCACAGATTAACTCTTTATGTAATCTCCTGAAAACACAGGTATATCATGAGCAGCTGGGGCGGGGGGCAGATAACCATGTTCCCACATGTGGGGAAAAAAAGCTGAGTGAAATGTTTCTCAACGGTTTAAGCCTTTTTGCAACAAAGCAAAGTCCTCATCAGGGTCTTCATGATGAAGACGCAGCTTCTATGAGTAAAATACATATTTTGTCAAATTAGCTTATATAAATAAAATAAAGGATTTAGGCTAAAGGACATCAAATGAAATGGAACACTGAGGGGGTTGCAAGCATGAATCTGTTCATTGTTTTCTTATTTCCCCTAACTCTTACAGCTTGTGCTGACAGAGTTCTTTGCTGTGAGCCAGCCACAACCAGCAGTGGCAGACTACCAGCTAATTGTGCGGCATCCTTTCTTTGGGTGAGGCAGCTTACTCATATAGCTCCAAGGGTCATAGGAGCATGTTAGAAAAACACACGGATGTCCATGCTGGGTCTGATCAAAAGCCCATCTAACTCAATATTCTGTCTCTGACACTGGCCATTAGCAGATCTGTAGAGATTAATACAGCAGCATGACAGATTTGTAGTTATTCTTCCTAGAATACACTCCTGGCCTCAAGCATTTTAAGGCTGAAGGGCTTCCTGAGTCAAAGGTGCTGTCTTTATATTTTATAACCTTTGAAAGATGTTTTTTTCCTAGTTACCTTTGAACCCCCGGAAGCTTTTAGCATCTGTGACATTTGCATCAAGAAGTTTCACAGTTTAACTATACATCTTGCATGATATATTTAGGGTGTTTAGAGGCTGCTTCGTTGTAGCTTTACTTCGACACCCAGTTGGTAGTGTTTTGGAAGGGACAGTGGAGATTTTCCTGCTAATTTCTTCTCAATCTCACCCATGATTTGTAGATCTCTAGTGTTGAAGGACTAGTGTTTTTTCCAGCCTATTGAATCATTCTTTGCATGAAAACTATTTCAGTCCTTTGATCATCTTTTTCCTTCTCTGAACTCCTCCAGTTTTATTGTAGCCTTTTTAGATGGGGAGGCCAGAATGGCACAGAACATCACAGATGTTGCACTTCCATGGTTTTGTAGAGTGCCTTAATGCTGTCTGCTGGGTTTTTTGTTTGTTTTGATGGGGTTTGTTTTGTGGTTTTTGGTGTGTGTTTTTTTTTGTTGTTGTTGTTGTTTTTTGTTTTTTTAATTGTAGAACTGAAATTTGCTAATAACTGTCTACCGTAGCTCCCTGATCTCGTTCCAGAATGATACAACTTGGCTCAGAGCCCTTCTCTAGATGTGTAAAGTTAGGGTTGTTTCATGAAGACTTCGTAGAGCAGGATCTCACCCGTACATATATCACATTATGATTGTGTCTCTTGAATGCTATCTGCTCTTATCTCCTAGTCACTGAGTGACAAGTGCTAATAGCAAAATTTATGCAAATGAGCAACTGCTGCCTGTTTCTCAAACGTCAGTGTTTGAATTTTCAGATCTTATGTCAAATAATAAAGAACTGATTACTACCTGCACTCTGCCAGCATTTGTAAAGTTTCTCTACCAGCTGTCCCCGTCCAATATCTTTGCTCATACGCGTTTGATACCCTGCGTGCATGACCACCACCATCTACATTAGCTCCCTCCTTAAAGGTTAGGTCCTTCTATGAGAATCCGCCTCCTCTCCATATGCAAAACCTGCATGTGACATTTGCCACTTTCTCCACTTCTGTTTCCCAGACACTTCACCTGTTTATCTACATCTTTGTTGTATCCAGTTAAACCAAACAGTAAAACAAAACTGGAGTCTTTCATTCCATAGCTGCATGACCTTCTGATGCTAATTATCCTACCACTGTAATGGCCATAATGAAAGAATGCCAGAAATGAGCTTGGGAAAGATCTCAGTAAGTTCACAGCCCTGTCTTGGAGCAGTATGGGCTGTATCAAAACCATTCGTATTAGTTTGTTAGGATTTCTTCACAATGTAATAACACAGTGCAGCAAAATTAATTCTCCTTCTCTCCCGCGGTACAAAATAATAGGAATACAGCATGTAGGAAACATTTTCAATATATTGTAATCAGGACAGAATTTTTGGTTTTGTTTCTCTATTCTCCTTAGGTACCTATTCTCAGTCTCAAGCACAGCCTCTGTGTGTGTCACAGACCAGTCTGAGAGGCATAGTTCTCTCTTTCTGGGGAATCATAAATAAATCAACCAGAAATAATTGACAGTGGCTGTCCATTCAGAACCCAATCAATGCAAGCCTGAAAGTCTTTGTGACACTTTCTAAAAATGTCAGTTTCATTGCAGCCAGAGGATCAATATGTTTATTTAAGGAGACTTTAAAAATAAAAAAAAGGACTTTGGTTTAAAGCAAAACTGAATGGAGTATTAGGGCAAATCAGCACATTTAGACTCAATATAAAGGTAATTAATTTAGCATCATAGGAGGGAAATAAAATTTGTATGTTTTTTGCTTATGAAGATAATTGTTTTTCCCAGTCTGTTGCATTTATTCTGTCCTACATTAAAAAAAAAAAAAAAAAAGCCTTTAAAAGGGTTAAGATCAATTATTGTTTGCTGGGGGACAGACTGAGCAGTAAATTCCCCTCTGTACGGCTTTTAAAATGTAGTCTAAAATGGTGCTCTGATAACGACATCTGCCCTCATTATGTTACAGATACAAAATCACTAATTGTACTGTGCTCGTCAGCCATTAATATACTCTTTGTGGTCAATCAGGTAGTGTAATCATTTGCTCCTGTATCAAAAATACGTTTTTGAGCTGAAATTGTCCTAGATAAAAATGACCCTCTGCAGTGTACAAATTACAAGGTCACTCCTAATGTCCATAAATGACTTGTTGAAGCACAGAACTGCCTGGGCTTTCTCTTTTTAAAAATATTAGTGAACAGCATGAGCAAGAAGAAGTGTTCTTGAGTCTAATGGGAGGGAAAAAAAATACAAAATTGTTTTCCTCTCTCAAGCATAATAATATAAATATTTAATTCTCTGACAAATGGGAGTGTTGACTGGTTTTGAATAATTGTTCTCTCCCAAAACAGTTGCATTCATTTTCATGTGGTGCTGCACGTACAAAGTGACAGCACATCAAGGTACTGGCTCCTGCACATACTAATCGCATTTATGTTCTGTTCTGCTTGTTCAGACGTAGCTGGGAAGGTGTCTCAGGTGTTGATAGAGGCATAGTAACTATGCATTTCTTTCACATCCTGAATGGTTGAAGAGTAAATCTGATTACCATGGAGGAACATTCTTACAATACCCAGTGAATTTTGACCTGCAAGCCTGCAATTTTGGGAAGAGAACGTAGGGACTTAAGCCCTGTGCTGGGACAAAGGCTATCGTGTTTTCTTTTGTCCTGGGAGCAGTTTCTGAAGGCCACGATCAGGGCGTAAAACCACCAATGTTCTGGTCCTGGTAACCGATGTTATCCGTGCTCAGGTGAATCAGTGGCTGCACATCCTGCCCTTTACTTCAATAGACCCTGGATGTAATTCCATATGAGAGAGTTCTCAAACACGTGTGAAGATTGAAGGTTTATGTGTAACATTTCCCCTCGTACAATCAGCGTGTATTGAAGTGAGACTGTGTGCAGACTTCAGCAGGGCCAGCAGAGACTCTCCACCACAAGCAGTAATGCTCTTGAACTTTCCTGCATGTTTAATTTTGCTATATACACATTGATCTTTCCATGCTGAACATGCAAGCCATGAGAGCAGCCTCCCGGAGAGTATAAAACAGTGCAGAGTAGATTCAGCCCCCTACTTGTTATTAACACTAGTTAAGATGGCCATGCATGGAATCTCAAGTTGTGAGCTTACTTGTTGGATCAGTTGAGATGCTACATTTCCAAAGCTCCACTGATGGTTGTCAGCAAAACAATACACACTCTCCATTGACCTGAGGGACCTCCATTTTTTGTCAGTTTGTCATTTTCAGTAGTTGTCATTCTTTATGCTTTCCTTTTCCTCTTTTGGGCTTCTGCTAGAGGGAGTGGGAGTAAAGCTCTTTCTCTTCTTCCTTCTGAACTCCAAACTGTCTGAAATGGGGATTGAGCAGACAATTTAATCCTCAACGTGAAAATAAATAAAAAGCCAAGTAGATGGTTGGTGGTGGCTATTATTGTTAATCCATGCGCTTGTAACGCGCTTGGAAAGTTAGTGCTCACCTGTAGGTCGCCTGGCAGTGGTGACTGCAGATTTATTTCAACTGATGTTTTCCTCCAGCCAGTGTGTGTGAAATGGGTTCACTGGCCTGCACTCATGTCACCGAAAAAGCCCTTGCTATAAGGATGAGTAGAGCTGTATTTCAAGCTCCCCTCTGTTCCTCCCTGCAGTATGACTTTGTGGAGCTCCTGGATGGCAGCCGGCTGATTGCACGGGAGCAGCGCAACCTGCTCGAGGCGGAGCGAGCAGGTCGGCAGACGAGGTCTGTCAGTCTCCACGAAGCGGGTTTTATCCAGTATTTGGATTCCGGCATCTGGCATCTGGCCTTTTATAACGATGGGAAAAATGCGGAGCAGGTGTCCTTCAATACCATCATTATAGGTAAGCATCATCTTCAAAGCTCTAAACAAAAGCTGGGCTCTGGTTGTGAAGTTTTTTTAGGAATCCAAAGATAAGTTTTTGTAGTCTGGTGATCTTTTTTCTGTTCATAGTGTTTCTTTTGCTGCTCAGAAAAAGATGTGGAATATACATTTTAATTAGTTGGTCTAAGGTGCAAGTTGCATACCTTCTTATAAAGCGATGCTTGAAAGGAGTACGCTGTCACGTCTTTGTTAAGCAGCACAGAGCAGTATTTTGAGTATAGAGCTCATCTTGCACCATTATAATTGGAGCCTTCCTGTTGGAACGTGAAGTCGTGAGATATTACAGGCATCAGCTATAGAAAATAACAGCTATGCATGCTCTTCAAACAAAACAAACATTAACCCTTCCCCGAGAACTGGCGCGTGCTGTCAGTCAGCAGCGGTTCGCACGGAAGGTGTGTCGCGCGGTGGGGTCGGTGAGTGATCCTGCTTTTTTTCCTGCAGAGTCTGTGGTGGAATGCCCCCGGAATTGCCATGGTAACGGCGAGTGTGTTTCTGGATCGTGCCATTGTTTTCCTGGCTTTCTGGGCCCCGACTGTTCGAGAGGTACCTCAGCCCAATCCTCTCCCCAAGTCAGTCTAAGCAAGCATGAAAACAAATACATTAGGAAAGAAATTGGCATGTGGCAGGCTCCATAGATGTTCTTGTTAATGAAGCGTTGATGAAAAAAACTCGATTCGAATCTTTCCGTCGTGCTTTATTCCACAGCAGCCTGCCCGGTACTGTGCAGCGGCAACGGGCAGTACTCCAAAGGACGCTGCCTCTGCTACAGCGGCTGGAAGGGCACCGAGTGCGACGTGCCCGCAACGCAGTGCATTGATCCCCAGTGCGGGGGCCGTGGCATTTGTATCATGGGCTCTTGCGCCTGCAACTCTGGATATAAAGGAGAAAACTGTGAAGAAGGTAAACGGCTAAATATTTACCCCAGCACCTGCTGTTGTTAGTCAGGTTTCCAGCTGGCTCATCCAGCTCTATTGATTTTGCCAGGTCCAGATCATATGCACTAATACCAGGAAAAGAAAGAAGCCTGTTTATTGTTAAATCTTACACATACTGAAATACGTCTGTCTCATGGTGTTCCTTCAAAAATCAGTTTAGAATACTAAAAATCAAGTTTCAGAAGAACTAGTATCACTACAGAATTATTATACCTCGCTTATCCTCAAGTAATCAAACGTGAAAGTTCTCACTAATGATACCTTTTTGCCAGTTTTTACTTTTTTAGGGGTATGAAGAAAGCACACAAAAAATAGATGTTGGAATACAAGAAGACTTACTGAATTTTCACAGTATAGAATAAGCCATTAATGTATTGCTTTTCTTAGTGATCTTTTCCACCAACCACATTGTGGAAAGTGCTGATTCAGATGCATCGCTGTGAAAAACGACACATCATTTTTGTATTCCAAAGATGTGCATAATAATATTCTTTCTGGTATGCTGCAAAATGCAGTTCATTTTCTATTCTATTTTTTTAGGGAGTAAAACGTGCCATTTTCTTCCTCAATGAAATTGATTTTATTGATCTCCATGTACAAAGTAATGCAATTAAGTCTCTGGAATTAAATTTTCAGACCATTGACCCTACAAGTGTAACATTTTATTGAGTCAAATTGCTAAATTAAATCTCGTCATCTAAAGCACATTAAAGTGAATTAAGAAGGATAGAGAGTATGCAACTCATTTATTTCTGAAACACACTGAGGGTCCTGTAGAGCTGTCAAAACTCCATAGCAGTGGATCGGGTCAGTTGATACTGAGTGTTGAAGGGAATCTGGCAGTTGTTATGCTGTGATTAGGCGAAACAGAGATCAGTAGCCCGAGACCTGAAGCCAATCTTGTTGTAATTCAGAAAAATTAGCAAACCTTGAAAGGTTCTTTGTTAACTCGATGGCAGCCTGTGACTGTCTCGAAGTCAGTTACGTGCACACACAGATTTCACAATACCAGAAAGTGGTGTGGAAGTGACATGTATTTTACAAAGAAAATTGCGGGTATGCTGACAGAGATTGGCTAGGACTTGTAGTCAATAATGATGATAAAGAGTGATTTAGCTTGTAGCCAGAGAAGGGAGGCTGGCACCAAGATACCTTGGTCTGCCCTGTCTTTTCTTCACTTGTTGCAGTGAAGCAAAGGTGAATTTGTCAGCTTCAACCACTGATGTTTACTTTTAAGAGGAGTGCAACGCTGCATATTTCACAAGGTCTTAACAAGCGGATTAAGCCCAACAGTGCTGTGAGCACCTAGAGGTGATTATTGTTGTTAGAAATGACAAGTTTAAGCCAATCTTTCCCTTCTCCCTGCAGCGGATTGCTTGGACCCAGCCTGTTCCAATCACGGCATGTGCATCCACGGCGAGTGCCACTGCAACCCGGGCTGGGGGGGCAGCAACTGTGAAATCCTGAAGACAATGTGCCCTGACCAGTGCTCCGGCCACGGCACCTACCTTCAAGAGAGTGGTACTTGCACCTGTGACCCCAACTGGACAGGTCCAGATTGCTCCAATGGTAAGGGTTAAAAGCACTCATGTTTTGTAAAAACAATTATGTCCTGGGTAGCACCACTTTAATGACATTATTGTGTTAGCACTGGACCTGCCAAGCTGATGCAAGCCTTTCAGATGACATTAGCATGAGCTGTGAATTGATTCAAAGGTTCAAAATAGCTGATGAATTTGAAGTATTTGGAAATTACTTAATTATCTGTTAGCCACTTTCTCCTGATAGCTCACATGCAACTACAGAATGTTCTTTGTACAATATATATATCTAAGTATCATCTTAATACATCCAGTTAGAAACTACAGCAGTGAAGCTACAGAGAGTCCATTTAAAAAATCTGTCTAGCTAACTGAAGACGTTTTTCTTGAAATCTTTGCTCAGACATACCAGTTTGAAGGCAATGTGAATGCAAGAATGAATCCTAAACAGCTTTCGAGGAAAGGTGTGCGGGCTGCCCGGGCAGAAGGAGTTGGTAGAGGTGAACAAGTAAATGGGACTTCATGAAGTCTGAAACTGTACTTATTAAAAGTGTAATCCGAGCTTAGAGGAAATAGGAGAAAAGGACTAGAGTTTCTGTCCCAGGGAGTAGAATCTAAATATTTATAATTATGACAGCAGCCTTTTGACAAATACAGGTTTTTAGAATATTGCTTGGTAGACACATATCAAGAGAGAAATCATGTCTAACTGTGAGACATGTATTTGTCTTAAACAGTTCATCTAACAACTCAGATGATTTTGTTAATGAAAACTGAACACATGGGCTAAACTGGGTTTGTGCCAGCTTATGAATAAATATAACTTTTTTATGAGGAACCGTCTTTTTAAAGCAAATGTACTTCCTGACCAGGATCTGTGATACTCCATAATGTTTTATGTATATGAGAATGACAGGACAGAGTTCTAAACATTCGAGAAAAAGTGAGAGAGGGGAGAAAATGGAGGGAGGAGAAAACGTCTTCTATTAAATTTGTTCAGAAGAAAAAAATCTCATTTTCTTGCACTAAAAATGGCTATTTGTGAGAGATCTGTTGTAGTTCTCAGGCAAAACGTGGATCCTCTATTTCTTGATACAGGGTCCGTTATGCTGTTTTTGATTATTCAATTATCCTCCATCTTCTACTTACATTTCAAGAAATGATTGGTCATTATAATAAATGCAATATTTTTGATCTCAGATACTTCAGAAGTGTCAAGCTCACAAAAGAACATTGTAAAAAGACACACAGATTATTTGCTGAAGTTGTGCAAAATGACCTTCAGACTGGTACACTAAAGAAGTAAATCTTTCCCATAAACATTTTGTTAAGCTGCTAGAAGAAAAAAAGAATGAGTTATTTCCATCAGAGGAGTTTATAGGTTTGAAATCAGCAGAGCTTTCCTCTATCTTCATCAGCAGTTTGTCCGTTAATTAGCCCTTCAATTCCACTTCAATTAAATTAACTCTAATTAATAAGTTCATTACAAAGATTGACGCACCTTGCTCAAAGCTAGTGTGCTAAAAGCTGATAAACACCTTCACCCTAATGAAAAATTGATTAGATTGAAGAGAAATAAACCTTTCTTTTTTGGAGCTGTGTTGACGTTTTGCAACTCTAAAGTTAATCAAACCATCTTGGATCTCTTAATCAAAAATCTAATTCAAAGTAGATATAAAACGCTGTATAGGAAGAAAAGGGGGGGAGGGGGGTGGAATTACAGATGACTTTCTCCAGAAACATTCTGGTCTGCTTCTTATGGGAAATGTCACAGCTCCTTGGTACTGTGTTTAATGTTCCACAGCACTTGGAGACAGAGAGTTATCCTCTACTGAGGAAGAAAACCCTTATTGAGTGGAAAACTGGAAACCTTTGATGCACTGAAATCTGTTGAAAATAATTTCAGCGTTTTATTACTAAACTGTTTGTTGTCTTTTACAAGAAAACAAAAACAAAATACAAAACTCTTATGAAGCAATACTCTTATGTGGTTACAGCCAGCTGTATGCCAAGGAACCGAAGAATTCCCTCAGGCTGTATTGTAGCTTCTCTTTTTTTTCTGTTGTCTGCTTAGCAGAAGTAAGGTTTTCTGGAGTCTGACTAAATGAACTGAAACTGTAAATGCAAAATCTGGCAGTCTAAATTATCATGTTGTATTAGCAGAGACTTAACATGCGTTGTTTGGCCTCTGTCTACCTTTGGCTCTTAACATATTTTTCAATTATTCTATCAGTTACAAGATCCTGTTACTATACGTAAATGACAAGTTAAATTGCTGTATGTTGATTTATTTTTTTAACAATCTATTATTTAAATCAGACTGCTCATAGCTGTCACTGATACAAATTTACTGAATGTAAAAGAGAATCATCTTTTATATTTAACAGATGTGTCAGTATGTCAGCATAGTACTAATTTGTCTCAGTAAGGCTGATTCTTTATAATGAAAAAATGTGTCAGAAATGGCACATTGTTACTTTGAAAGAAAACCGGGAGCAGGGTAGGGAGGGGAAACCTTGTTAAAATGAACTTTCTTTAATAGTAGATTTTTTATTACAATGTACAATGACTTAGGTATGTGGTACATTTAGTCACTAGAAGTACGTCGTAACTTCTAGGGTGAAGTGCCGTATATCCTAAGTTACGAAAGGCTGCCCTTAAGATGTATGTGATCTCAAAAAAACGTAAATAAAAATTACGTACAGCTAACAGAAGAACTGTGTACACTAAAGCACCACTAGGTCTAGTGGGTAACTAAGTACTAACATGGAAATAAAACTCTGTGCTCCATATTATGTTGGGTCCTACCTGAAAATGTCTTCCTCTGTAAATTCCTTTGATTTAATAACCAAAGATTTTGCCTTTCTTGCTCTTCACGTGTTGAATTAAAATGTAGTACTGCTAATTAACGCACACCCTCTCTCTCCTGTCTGCACTCTCTGCCTCCTTTTCTCCCCTGTTCCCTTCTTAAATCCAGAAATCTGTTCAGTGGACTGCGGCACGCACGGTGTCTGCATGGGTGGAACGTGTCGCTGCGAGGACGGCTGGACGGGCGCAGCCTGCAACCAGAGAGCCTGCCATCCCCGCTGCACTGAGCACGGCACCTGCAAGGACGGGAAGTGTGAATGTAGCCAGGGATGGAACGGAGAGCACTGTACTATTGGTAGGCTGGCTATGCTTTAATGTGTCCTCGGTGCGAAACTCAAAGAGCCAGCGCTGCTGGCTGTGTCTGAATAAGAAGTGTATTACTTTGATGCTTGTTTCTTCAAACAGAATATTTGCACTTGTCAGTCTGTGTAAAGGAATTGATATTTTAAGAAAGGAAATGGTTATATAATGGCTCATCAGTTCTTCATAGCTAGTTTGCTGTGAAAAGAATTCCCTTTTCGATCTTTTCCCTTCAACTGCCTTTTTGCCGAGGAGGAGGCTCCACTTATTTTAAACTGTAAATATATTCTTTGATTTATACTTTTCTATTTTTATGTGTTAGCTTAATGTCTTTCAGAAATGAAGCTTCCTTTTGTTTTCTTTTATTATTATTATATCTTGGATAAGAAGGTCTGAAAAGTGAATTTTGCCTGTGCACAGAAACATCACTTCCACCTTGTAATATGTGATCTAACTGCCCAAAATTACCTTCTTGTCAACACAGTGCTCTATTTAAGAATTATATCAGTTTTTCTATGTAAATAACAGCAGTTTCATACAGCAGATTGAGAAGTAGTCCTTATTACAGCTTCTGTGTTGCTGTAATGGAGTTAGTTCTGGCATGCAGAAACCTTTGGAGATTACTGTGCCTTTATTAATGGAGCTTTTCTTATGCAGTTACGTACAGTATGTATGACCCGTGTACAGTGCATCCTCTCCACTGCCCAAGGCTTGACAGTGCATTACCATGGGAGATTACTCCTGTAGATAAGGGAACTAAGGAAACGGAAGAAAGTGGAGGAAGAGTTGTCCAAAAGTTTATAATTTTTAAGTTGATTTTGAATAGCTGTAGAGCTGAAAAATCACCTAGGCTCACTTCATGCAAGATGTAGCAGGACTGTAATGCAGGAGGAGGGTCCTATGAAACACTTCTTGTCTCTGCATAACCACAGATAAAAATGATTGTGTGACAACAGGTAGGAAGCACAGACAAAGGACTGGCAGAAGTCTGAGTGTAAGAGCAGACTTGCATGTACTTAGGGCTGTGGTGAGCACTGCACAAAGCTCAGTGAAGGCTGTTGCAGGGGTAACAAAGTGGCTCAGCAGGCATTTATGCGGCACATCTCCCACATGGGAGAAGTATCATGGATAAGCGCTTGGAGGTGAATTGAACAGATGTGAAGAGGTGATCACAGGTCAGACAAAAGGCAAGTTTTAACCATGAGTGATGTGGAAATTGAAAGATAATCTAAATAGTCTAAAAAACTTTTGATAAGGAAAAAGTTTCATTCTTGAAGAGATGGAAGAGCATCAGTTAAAAGAGGTTATGTGGCCAAAGCAACAAGGTAGGACAGTAAGTCTAATAGTGGTAGAGGTGATGGATGTGAACATTGCATGATCTTCTTTTGCCTCAGGCTGAAAAGAGGCTGGAGAAGTTCAACTTCTGTGTATGTTTTGGAAGGGCTGTAACTCAGAGTGTGCAGGCATGACTGTGTCATCACTAAGGCATGAGTATCTAGAGAAAAGGCCCAAGCTACATTCCCAAATAGCTGTAGCCTTGGCTGGCAGGCAGGATGGTGGTGCTGTACATGGCAGTCACAGGAAACAGTGGCGTGAGCTTTGAGGGCAGGGAAAATGAAGGTCTGTTTTGGCTGTGTTACTGATACCCACATAATTGCACCAGGAAGACAAGTCAAAATTCCATTTTGTAGAAGGGAGTCAGGTGTGAAGTAGTAAGATTGATTTGCAAGTTATTTTTAAAGAAATCACAATTGATTTTTTTGTTTGTTTGTTTACAAATGAGAGTGCCCAGATGGGGGGGGGGGGGGGGGAAGATGCAACTGTGCAGGACCCTGGGAAGAATTGATGCGGTTAACATCTGGGAGCTTCCAGAAAACATGCTGACAAAGTGAGTAGCGAGGTGGGGAGAGAACTGCTTTTTAAAGAATAAAATAAAGTAAATCTTTAGAAGTAGGATAAAACCTTTCCCTTGACCGTTTTAACTTGCCAACGAGCAATTACTCAGCAGATCACTCTGCTGTTGGTCTCACTGACCTTGGCAGCATTTCAAGGGTTGTAGTTATACACGGATGAACTGCTCTTGAACAATTTTTCCAACATATTAGGCACAAACAAGTTTTTCCTCAGTGCTGGCCAAGCAGGTTTGTCTTCCCACCTGTTTATTCTTCAAATGTGTGTTTACTTTGTGGCTGCTGCTGTAAAAATAGTTTGATTTGTTTATATTACCCTCACAGCCTTGAAGACACCTAATGAGGTACAGTCTGTAGCCTGCTGTTAATATTTATTTTTCCTAGTGCTGTTTTCTTCAGGACCCCAGTGCTATGGAGAAACCAGGTCATTTTACTGTTCATTTCCAAGAGTTGTTCCTACTTAGTGGAGTAAAAATTGATGCTTCCTCAGCTTGGTAAATGGAGAGTCAATTTGCTTTTCTCTCACCTGTCCTAGAGTATATAGTAGCTCCTTCTAAGAAATAAATTTCAAAATGCTAAGGACATCAGAATGTGTCTCCATGCATACCAGCTCTTTAATGTCAGCCTCCATTTGTAGCCCAAGCATTTTTATGTTATTTACAACTCCCAGTTTGGTAGCAGAATATTTATCTAACTTCTGTTGAGCACAGGAAAGACTCCCACTCTGCATTCACATCCCCAGAATTAAAATAAGGGCATCTTTCTTATTTCTGAGTCATTAACTGTTTAGCTACAGAAGTGTGAAAAATTTTAGAAATACAGATTTGTTTGTCTGATGCAGGTATTAGCTGGAAGGCGCATAAAATGCAATGGCCTGCATTTACAACTTCTTTGGGAAAGGAATATTCCAAAGAAGTTGTAAATTTTAAGGCCAATGCACTTTATTCACTTTTGGGGAGAGGAATAGCCCACCAGATCTCTAGCTGCTTGCACAGAATGCAGTAGATACGTATGCATTAGGTACAGAGGTGCTAACTAGGATGTTCACTGAATCATCAAAGTCCATAATTCATTTTGATCAAAGACATAATGTTTTTTGTGAGGTCTGAATGGCACTTCAAATGTAAAAATGTTTTGCACCTCAACTTAAATTTTTTTATGTGTTTCTAAATGTTGACTGTTTGTCCAGTCTCATTTTCAGTTATCCCACCGTTTGTATTTTGAGCTGACTTTTATTACAGGGTAGAAAAAAGGGGAAAAAAAAAAAAAAAAAAAAAGCTTATTTTATTTCTGTTATTTCTGTAATTTAAAGAAGATGGTCCTTAGTGGTACTCCTCTAAAATCTTTTACGCCCTTGATTGCTTTTTGAGTTGTTATGGTTTTTGTTTATACTCCCAAGATACTCAAATGGAAATTTGGCCAAAGGAAAGTCTAATTGCTCTAAAATTTCAGAGACCATTTGTTTCTTTTTATTCCAATACTTCAGGACTTTGAGAAGCAAAATAATAGATGATTGCAAAGGTTTGCTTTTTTTGTTCAGACAAAATTTTGACATCTGCTACTTAGCATACATTTGTTAAGCATCAGCATTTCCCTAAGGCCAGGGATCACAAGACTGGAAATGGGAATTAATATACATTTAATGTTATGTTCATTTGGTTTGTGAGAGAGAACAGATTTATATTTTTTTTAAGTTTTTCAAGCAATGTGTGTAGTAAAGTGGGCAAGGTTTTTTTGACTTAATGTGACATACTTGTGAGTCATTTTCTTTGCTCTGAACACATACTTCCAAAGATTTACATCAAAGATGTTCAGCAAAACACTACACAGTGTTATGATTAAATTAATCTAATGAGAAATAATGAAACTCAAAATTTATTGCTTTGTTTAGCACCTTAAAAGATTGAACTAAACACAGGCAATATATGTTCCCAATACATATTCCATTTTAAGGCTATCTAAATTGCTTACTCTCTTTTCCCTCTAGAAAATCATAGTATTTTACCATTTCTTGTATCCATGTGAGAGCAGGTTAAATCTACAATTTACTGCAAAGCTATGGAAAATCACCTGTCAATTGTTTATTTGGTCTGGGAGTAACATTCATGGGTCTGAGGTCAGCATCCATGTATCATTTTGTGAAGCTTAACCTGCATCTCAATGTGATACAAGACCACACATGCACAGCTGGTGCCCAGGTGAAAGCCTGGATGAAAATTTGCTCTGTAATAAAGTTTTTATAACACAGTTGTGCTAAAATATGTTTCAGTTTACTTTCTATCCTGGCTTGCAATGTGTTCAGTGACCCTCTCATGTCTTAGTTGTTGCTCTGTGAGATTGGAACAGATATTTCACAAGTCTCATTATTTTTTGTGATATAACTGTTATGTACCATGAGTAAATTAAGTAACTGTCTTAGGAAGCCCATAAATATGAATACTTTTCCAGCTGTTTTTCCATTAAACTCTGTTAGCTGAATGAAATTAGTAAATAATTATGTTGGTGGGGAATATGTTATCCATGTGCTGTGTAACATCTCAGTTTTACAATGCAGCTTAATTTTTTCTATAGACCAAATTAGTTTTAGGGTAATCTAAATTGCAAATTGGCCAATTTGCATTAAAACTATGCCTTCTTGTTCAGATTTGTCAACACCTCTTTTTTAAAAAGTCTTTAACATTAAGCATGGGTGGGTAAGACCATCTGTTTATGGAGCTTGCCTGCAGCTCCATTACTTAACACATGAGACAGGTTACAGCTGTTTAATTGTTATCGTGTTGAACGATTATCTTTCCATCCAAAATTAATGTTTATATATGTATGCATGGAAAGCAAGTCATTAAACGTAAGTGATCTAAATGTGGATTAATGTCATTAAGCATTGATATTAATCCCTCAGGAGGGCTAAAGTTAGCATAGTGGTATTCAAGCTACTTTAGAGTGCTGTGTGATGCTACCTTACCTGGTACACAGAACTGAAATTCACATCCAGTGATGGTCCGCTGTAGAAGAGTACAGCTTGTAATATGTTTGTATTCCCTTGGAAACTGGGATCAAAATGTTTTATCATATAAGAGTTTTCCCTAAAATTAGTTGAGAAAAAAATAACGAGGGTTAGCAAAGTATTGAATTAAACTTTTCTCTGCATTAAATAATGTTAAAATCAATCAAATCAAAAATGAGTTTCCTTTAGCAAGAGCTTTCTAGTTTCAGCTGTCTTAACTAGAAAACCAGGGAAGTCATCCAGTTTAGATTTTCAGAGCTACAGAAAAAAAATAATAATAATAATAATAAAGTAAAATCTGGAGCATGCCCCTGTAAGTTCATTTCCATTAGTATAGCCTCTGCCCTGGTTAATGGGAAAAAAGGTTTTGTGAGTATGAACAAACACGAAGGTATTTGCATGCTGTTTTTCTATGTGACCATGAGCAGCTCAGAGGTATTCGTAGCATTGAGGAATGCTTGCTTTAAAAAGTATTTTCCTTCCCTAAACCATATGATCTGCACCTGCTTTCTTCAACATGTGTTTAGCTTAGGGCTCCTTATATTACAGATTTCAAATAAGACTATGTGGAAATCACACTGCATCCCTTTTTAAGATCAGAGAGCAAGTCAGGACAAATGTTTTCCTCCTGTTAATTAAATGAAGTCCTCATAGAAAACATGGTATACCTACATATCATTACACCATGTATCTTCGCAGTATGAGTTTCACAAAGTTACAGAACATTTTGAGGGCTTGCTTGATGTTCCCCACCTTTTGCAGGTTAGAGGGAAAGCAACATATATTATGATGACCATCCTTATCTCAATACTGATGCTAATATGGCAAGCATGTTCTGCTTTTCTACAGAGTTTAAATTACCAAGTATACTCACATTTCATAGTGTTTTAATGTTTGTGTTAGGTAAAATGTACCTTAATGTCTTCATGCCAAGAATTCTTCATAAACAGTAAGGTTCTTTTGAGATTTTAGGATTTTGATCAAAAGAAAATGTTTTCCTTCAAAATAGAATAAATACTGGTGTATTAATACATTCTATAACTATCAAAATGCCTCAACGTATGTGTTTCCTTACTGTAGAGTTCATGGAATTACACTCACTGCAAATTTCACCTTAAATTAAGATCTGAAGGAAGGTATGTCCTTTGCCATTCGAACCTTTTATTCTTAGATAAAATCTACCAAAGATTCAAAACTAGTTACATCAATACCAATTAGTGCTCACAATAATTGTGAGTGAAATCCTACTTTCAAAATTAATGTCTCAAAAACACCTGACCTCACTGGAGTCAGGATTTCACCACGTTATTCATACCTGTGCCATCAATGCCTAAACTTAATAATAGAAAAGAGAAGATGATTTTCTTGGCACCCAGAGGACTGATAACCATGGTTTAACAATATTTCATGAAATTTAGTCAAACGTGGTTTTCATATTCCCTGTGCCTGAAGAGCATGGTATTAATTTTCCAGGCCAAATCTTGAATACGCAAAATAATTTACATGCTTTGTAACTATTAAAATACTCCATTACCAGGTAACTTGAAGATAGTGCCTGCATATCTGAAACTGTAAAACAAAGTGAATTATTTGTTCAGGCCTTAACACATTCCAAGACCAAGTATCTCAAATACAAATTATCTGTTAGCGTACTTTAAATTGCTAATTGGTTGATTTGCATTTAAATGAGGACCACATGTGAAGTTCAAGTTAGGCACATTTTCAGAAAACAGCAGAATCCTCTGAGATGAGAAGAATTTTAAAGTGTGTTGCAAAGCTTACTTCAGTTGAAGTGGCCAGAAAGTGAGTGCTATTGTAAGTTGTATAACCAGCTACCTGCTGGTCAGACACATTCTGAAAGTATCTCTAGTCAGAAAGAAAGATGGAAACAATAATTCTTCCCATGTCACCCTGTCCTGTTCCATGCCCTAATATGTTTTCAAGCCAAATTTAACTTTCATGCAGTTCTTATGCATCAGATGATAGGTGCGTCTGTCTGAAGCAGCTCTTTCAGAGTTTGTCAGAGGTCTCAAATAGGTATTGGAACTTTTTCAGCCTTAACATGTGAAACAGTTTAAAATCCTTGATGGCATATACCCTTCTAAATCCTTTTTCAGTTAAATAGATGTTAAATAGAGAACAACACTGCTCATGAACATGTTAACAAACATGTACCAAACTTACAATGTCTATTATAGCCTTAAAAGCAACTAAACCGTTTATTCTAAGAGACATGTGGCTTCCCAATAATAATGATAAGAAGTCTTGTTTTAAAAGTAAAATTGGGATGGTCTCCAGAACAGAAAATCTAGAGGGTAGTGGGCTTCGGTGCCTTTGAATGTAAAAGCTCGTGGAAGGTTGCTGCGAGGAACTGTTGTGGTTTTGGCAAGGGATAAAATGTGGTGAATTCAGTTCTCCCTGCAAAGACATATACACTAGGTCCATGCAGACGTTGGAGAAAAGTGCAGAAATAATGAAGGTATGATTTTAGGGTGAGAATTATGTTTTGGTCTACGTATGGAGGAAAACAAAGAAAATTGCTGGAAACCATTATTCCAAACCATGTGTTCTCCTTTACAAGAAGGGCAAGATGGAAATTTAGGAGTAAGAAAGTCTCAAAAGGAAAGAGTGTTTGCAATCCTCCTCTATTGGCAGCAACTCTCTGAACATATGGTATGTCTAAGACAAGGTTCTTACAAACTCAGAAAAAGGATGACGATGATGAGTTGCATACACTGGAAGAACATGTGCTTTCAGTACTGTTAGGTGATGAATAGAGAGAATTATATTTGCAAATGATACCAAAGCCTGCTGCCCCCAAGCACTTTGGAAGACGGGACAAGAATTTAAAGTTACTTTAACAAATAGAACAGGATTTGCAGAAAAATAGGTGCAATTCGATGAATGCAAGGTTTTGTGCTTAAGTCAGAATAATCAACTGCACAAAGTCACGTTAGGAAGCAGCTCACCAGGTAGAAGAGACTCAGAAAAGACTGTAGCGAGTCATGCATTTGACATGAGTGAGCTGCTCTGCAGACAGGCTAGAACAGTGGCTTTAAAATTGTAGTGAATTGTGGCCTCCTGTAAGTTTTCTGGTAAATGTACGGACCTCCTCAGAAATTTCATATGGATGCACAGCTTTTTTAGTCAGCCTTAGAGAATAAAAGCAGTTGCATAAAGGAATCAATACATCTTTCCCTAAGTCTGCTATGGACAGGATAAGAAGTACTGGGTTTAAATATCACAAGGGATATTTGGTTTCTACATTTGAAAGATGTTTTAATTGCTGGGGTAGTTAAGGTATGGCTGGGTGGACATGAGAGGAACATTCTTCAAGGTGTTCTGCTAGGAGAAGTGAACCAGAATGAGGAACTACAGACTGAGGCTCGAGTAGCTTAGAGTGGTTAGGACAGAGCAGTCAAATGTTTTTTTGTACCAGTTTCCCCAAAACAAACACAAAAAACTTTGTTCACACAAACTGCGTTCTCCCTAAAGTTTGCAATGAAGCTCTCGAGAGTTTTGCTTCTGTTGGCAAGTGTCTGTGAAACCACTGAGAAAGCAGTGTGCCTCATCCCCTGCTACTGCTTGGCTGTGCAGGGAGTAACCTATAATGTTCATCACACTTCGTTAGCACAAATGGCAGAAGTGTAGGTGGCTCATTAAAGCTTCCCTGTCTCACCATGAAAAAAAATGTAATTTTTTTTTTTTTTTAGCTTATTTTGTGTATGTAAGACCTGAGAACTTTCAGATGCCCAAAAGCCATGTTAAAAGAATATCAGTAGCAAAATCAAAAATATAAAGCTGGGAGGCCATGAGGCAACACTCATTTGGTCCTTCTGTCATTGTCACGATTAGAAAAGAAACAACATATATAGTATCAAATACATTATAATAAAAATATAACTACATGGAGTGCTGAAGGAGGGCTGTCAGTTCTGTACACTGATGAAGGAAGAAGAGTATAAAAATTACTTCTTTAATTCTTCCTCTTTTAGCTCTCTTCTCTCAAATTCCTGCCTTCTGTTTTCTTTAGGAGGGAGAGGCTGTAATGTAACAAAGAAGGGAGGAAGCTGCTGGTGTCAGGGGAGAGGAGGCAGGGGTGCTGCTCACACTTTCAGGGTAGAGGAAGCAAAAAATAAGTTTTTAATTTGGGCAGACCATGAATGACATTGCTTTGATCACATTCTTTTGTATTTTTGCTTCACATCTAGCAGTGCTATGAGGTCAAATTCTGCTCTTGCTGCAAAGTAACTCCTGTGGAGCTGTTGAGTTGATGCTGTAATGGGCTATTATATACTACAAAAAATATGTGGTATGTTGTAGTTTAGTGTGTAGATTACAAAGATTATGGTGGGTGAAAATGTCTTGTGAAGGGGTGTGGCGGCTTCACACTGCTGGCTAGCTGAGCTCCACCACGCTGCTCTCTCACTTGCCCTCCGCAAAGGAGCTGGGTTAGAAAATACAATGAAAAAGGGCTCAAGGGTTGACATAAGGACAGGGAATCGTTTACCAAGTACCGGCACATGCAAAACAGATTTAGCATAGGGAGATTAATGTAATGTATTGCTTATTGCTAATAACAGACTAGAGCAGTGAGAAACTAAAAGCAAACTAAAATTCACCGTCCCCCATCTGCCCTCTTCCACCTCCTCCCCCTGAGCAGCACAGGGGAACAAGGAATGGGGGTTGCGGTCAGTCCCTGACAGTTCATCTCCTCTGCTCCCTCACGGTCCCTCTCTGCCCCTGCTCCCTGTGGGGTCACTCCCATGGGATGCCGTCCTTCTGAACTGATCCTGCAGGAGCTGCCCACAGGCAGCAGCTCTTCAAGAACTGCTCCCACACGGCTCTGTACCACAGCGTCCATCCCCCAGGAGCAAACTGCTCCAGCACGGGTCCCCCAGAGGTGCTCCAGCTCCACCTGGAGCCCCTCCTGCCCTCCTTCTGCACTGACCTTGGGGTCTGCAGGACTGGTTCTCACTCCTCTTTCCCAGGTGCTATTGCACAGCAGTTTTCTTCCCTTCCCTAAATCTGCTCTCCCAGAGGCCCAACCAGTGTCACTCCCTGACTCAGCTCTGGCCAGCAGTGGGTCCCTTTTGGAGCCGGCTCTGCTCTGGCATGGGGCAGCTGCTGGGCTCTGCTCACAGAGGCTGCCCCTGCAGCCCCCTGCTACCAAGCCCTTGCCATGTAAACCCAATGCAATAATAATAACATAAACTAATAGAAATATAAATTTGCTATACAGTATTTAGAAACATGTCACTGTTACAATCCTTTATGACAGAATAATCAGAATAATGCAGTGCTATAAGTACCAATTAAGGAACATCAAATCAATGGGTATGTGACTCATGCTGATTTAAACAGGAACTGATTGGGATAAATGGATTTAATATGTACTTTTATTCTGTGGCTATTCTTCCTTACCTAGAGGAAGTAGCATATGAATAATCTAAGGAAGACAGTGACTTACATCTCTGGTAGGAGACTAATGGGAGACATTAAATTTAAAAATAAGAATAAAAAAAGGTCTGGGTTCTGACTGGTTATGAAATATGCCATGTTAAATGTGAATTTGCCTGACTGTTACCACTTCTTTGTAAAACACTTTATTTGCCACGTATTTATATGCAAATCTACACCCATTGATAATACAATTTATATTTTATATTGACTGACACTTACATGTTTTTGGATTTTGACTGTCCTAGAAAATGTACAAATTTTATACTTGTTTTTCTTTACTCCATTTGAAGCTATATTACATACCTCTTGAAAGTCCCTGCTTGAAATAATACCAAAATTCTAAATTTCACAGTCTTAAACCCTGCAAGAAAACTGTTGTGCATATGTTGTCTGGTCTGTGGCTACTTTATTAGACTCTTTAAGGACTTCACATAACCCAAATGTGCCAGATGTTTAAATATCACAAAGAGGAGCACCTGCTGAGATGCTCCATCCTCCAAATGCCACCTAGAATTCTCTGCACAGGAGGGAAAATGCTTGTATTTTGTATTTCCACACAGAACTGGGTTAATCCCTGTTCCAGTTGCAGTGCCATAACCATAAGGGACATAGTATGGCTAGTGAAACTTCACTACAAAGTTGTACTACTTCTGGTCACTCGTTTTCTGCTTTTTGATGCTAGGATGCTGCATGTTCACAGAGCAGTTTCTAACGTTGTCCTTAATGTCAAGTGATCATGGGTAGAAGGACACTGGGATGTAGAACTTGGTTTCTGCACATTATAGGTTTATGGTCTGGTACTGACTTCTTGTAAGACTACTGGACACACACACACACAAAGCAGTTTCTGATTTCCTTTTTTATTTTTTTAAAGCAGGTTGTCTTTCTGAAGGGTAATAGTATGAGGGGGCCTATTCGCGAGGACTGTTTTCTGTTGCCTAGGAGGTTTTTCCTATGTTCCATTTTGTTACCTATCTGTATATTTGTGGAGAGATTTAATGTTTCACTGGTGGACAGATGCATTCCCCAGACAGACCTAATTGCTTCAATTTTATGGAAAAAGCTTGATTTTTCCTCCACACTTGCTGCACTATTCTAAGAGCAGCTGTGTAGGAGCAAGGGGAATTACACTGGATGAGTAAGAGAATTTGATCCACCCTGAAATGCAGCTGTATCACTTTTCTGTTTGTTTGTGGTTTATGTGAAAAGGTAGTTACTTTGCTCCTGCCTTCTAATGTTCTTTAATTGATGTTTTCATCTTCTTTCTTTGTCTCCTTTTAACCCTGTCATGATAGAAAACAAACAGACTGTGCAGTGGACATCTGACATTTTCTTCAAGCGACAGGGACTAGAAAGTTTCCAACTCCTAGTTGTAGCAGTGACTGTCTTCTCTGGGTCTACATATCTCATCACCTTCCTCCTTGGGCTCAGGAAGAATTTTTTCCCATTCAACCAAACTGGAGGAAATGATGTGGCTGGAAATGTCTTTCTTACCTCAGATACACAAAGCTGAGGGTCAATAGCAATTGACACACAGCACTTGCCAGAAAGGGTTCATTGTCCAGCACAGTTTTAGAAAAGGACAGATTTTGAAAGTGAGCCTATATGGGCTCTGCTGGGAGATCTTGTCCACAGCAAAAATACGGAATTGAATCTGGCATTGGTGACTCCGCTTTGCTTGTCCCTGCTGTAATGGTCTGCAAGGTCCCATCACCTCATGTGCAGGTGGCTGCATTTGTTAGACTGCAGTGGACCAGTCCTACATGGTTTTGTTTAATGTATTTGTCCCTTTAACACAACTGCAGCTGATGTCTGTTTCCTAGAAGTAAGGAGGGAACATGCAACCTGCTGTGTTTGATGTATCAAAAGTAGGAGCCTGCTGCTTTAAACCCATCTTGTGCTCTGTCTTTCATTCATCCATCTGTCCTCCTCAACATTTTTTATCCTCCTCAAGTGTAAATTGTGGTAACTTATGAAAAAAAGTCTTGCTTTTCTTGGATATACTGTGTTATTTATTTTTATACATCTGAAGCCTGAGTTTGTCACCTGTTTTTCCAAATCAAGTGGATCACCATGCTACTAACCCCACTACACCCTCTTCAACCCTATATATATGGTCTTAACTTATTTGCATAATCAGTGTGTGTGCTCAGAAGAATAACTGTGGTTGAACTGAAGCAAAAGGAAATTATTCCTCTTAAAAATACTGTTAATGCAATCAGAGTTAAGATAGTATGCTGGTTATGCTGTCAGAGCTATACGTGACCCGCAAATTAAAGATCTTCCAGTATGGTCAGTGTTTTAAGCTCAAAAGCTAAGTAATTACTCTTACGTTGTGTTGAAAATTGGATTTTTTAACTAGCTTTGATTATATTTTTGTTATACATAAAAATCAAAGCATGTAAAGGGAAGTGAAAGAAAAAAGAAAGACCTAGTCTTAGAAATATAGCACCTTTCCTCTGCAGACCTCCTTTTTAAAATACTATTTCATTGAGTCATGAGTATGTTTGCTGAAAAGAGAATTTCTTGCATTTTTAAAGGCTGTGAAATACATTTTCATTCTGTAATGTAAGACCTCTCATGTCAGGAGCACCTGCTTGATTTGCATGTGAATTCTGAACAATTCCTGTTTTATGTGACACTTCTGAAATGTCTGTCTGTTTTTTTTTTCTTTTTAATTCCCAAGCTCACTATTTGGATAAGATAGTGAAAGGTACTGTATATTTGCTCTTTGATGACATGCCTATACCTACATGTATATTTTAATATCCGAATATATAGTGACAAACGTACCAGATTGGCAAAAGAATCTTCTCTCGCATACATTCCATGGATTATAGATTTAATTCATATTACTTTCAACTCATCTCAAATTAAAAATGAAACCTGGTTTATGTTATATCATGACATTTTATCAGTTACTATACCTTTTTGTACAAACTGTATACGTGCATTAGATTTTGTTTGAACCAAAAACTGAAGATAGTATTCATTTGCTGTTTGGTTTGTTTCTTTGTGAGTTTTGTCATTAGATCCCTACCTATGAAACAGTAAAAATTTAGGAGGCAAAGCAAAGCAAAGCTCTTGTTATAAAACAAGTGTCATTAGTTCCAAAGAAGAGATTAATTATAGATGTGTGTTTACATGTAGATAGAATCAATAGAATAATGCAGGATTTTAAGCTTCAGTTTATCTGAATGTAGAAAATCTATAGAAATCTATAGAAAATTATGACATGTATTTTGTATGACACTAGAAAAAGATTGTATGCAGCCTTTTCAATTAAAAGGTTAAAGGATGCAAATGCCTAACATGAAACAGCAAAGAGTTTTGTATCTTCAGTTATGGTGAAAAATTTATTTTAAAAAATGTTTAAACTATTCCTACCCCTCTTTCCCTGAGTATCTTCTCTATTCCTTATTTGTGTTTTGTTTTTGTTTTTGTTTTTGTTTTTTTCATTAAAATATGGAAATATTCATGGCAATATCCAGGCTTTCACACGATAAGTCTTGAGTGTACCCAGTTGACTCCTAAAATGCTCTGTCAGTAGGGCAATTAAATATGTAAGTCTTCCATAAATTAAACAGAAGAAACATTAAGGAAAAAATAGCTATGTGTACATCAGCAAATACTATTAGCAGCTACAGTCTGAAATAATAAGAGTAGCAAGACTAATTTCAGCCTAGCTTGGTAACACATAACCATAACTGTAGCATCACCATACATCCTCGTAAGAGGCTCTTCTGATTTTCTGCCTTCCAAGAGTAATTTGACAAGAGCTAAGCACTCCGTAACTTTTTCCGAGGGTGTTTGCAATTTGAAACTATGTGGTTGAAAGGAGTCAGTAAATTCAAAATTCTTTAGAAGAAAAAATAAACTATTCCTTCTGAAATACTGTTCTGACCTCAACTAAGTTTAACCAGACCAAGTCAGTAGACTAGTCAGTAGACTAGTTCATAACAACAGTAGTTCCATCAAGTGAAGTATTTAGCCACTTAGCTTTCTTTTGATAAAAGTTTACGGAAAATTGTGTCCAAAAATATCTGATTTGTAGCCACTTTCTTGTAAGATACTTAGTGCCATATCTGTACTTGCTTCTGTCAGTGTCTTATCATAGTCATAGATAAGGAACACCAAAATCTACATATTTATAGTGTTGTCATCCTCATACAGATCATGTTGGCTGCATGCCAGATTCCATCACTAGGAAGTGACAGCTACTGTTTTCTTTTTTCTTTTTCTTTTTTTTAATGTAATGTTAGACTGAAAGCAATTATAGATTTTGGATATATTAAATTATTTTAATTGTTTCCCAAATTTTCCCTCCTTGGCCATAAAAGCAGACAAGATAGGATATAAAGGTAACAGCACAAAAGCCTTAGGGAGATTGTCACAAAAAATCACTCTCTGCTATCTGTCTTGAAGCACGTCACTACCGTGTTTTTGTTCAGTCTATCAATGTTTTATTGTGGTCCTTATGGTATTTCATTTTGTCCGTCCTAAGTAATCAAATACGCACAGCTACTACATTTAGTTGGAAATCCTGTTGGTCCTGTCCCATCCGTATGCAGCCTGAATCCTAATGTTTGTTAGAATAGATGCTAAGCTGCTTCACTATTTCCTGGGCTTTGCTTATTCTGTGAAAAGGAATGTACTTCTGGCATAAAGTATAGTCATTAAAACCAGCCTATACTTTGTGCAGTTTTTAACGCACTGTAATTTCACATGAATATACGGCAACTCTGAGACCAGATAAAGTTAATGTTCTCTTTTATTACGTGCCTAAAAACATCCCACTTTCCTACTTCATAATTTGGAGGGATTTGTTCATAGTAACAGGGAGTTTAAATGTTTTTGCCAGTAAGTAACCAATACTGCATAGAGCAAATGACAATACGAGCACAGAAACATGTATTATTTTATACAGCTGTGTTTGCACTATGCACTCATCTCTTGTTACCCTGCCAAAAAAAAAGAAAAAGAAAAGAAAAACAAACTTAATTTTGTCTGGCCTGCAGGTATTTAGAGGATTGATGCATTTATTTCCTGCCTGTACAGGTAAGTGGTGTCTCAAGTGTCAGGCCAATCAAAGATGCCACTTTGTTAAGAATTACATTCCCCAGGTAATGTTGCTGTTCCACTCCATGTGCAATTACAGTAGTTGTGCTGTTATAAAGGCCTGTTCCCAGTAAGTGTCCCTTGTTTGTATCTTTTATTTGACTGAAATAATTGCAATATTTTAATCACCTGTGGTGTTCTTCTTTGTCTGTTTCAACAGAGGGCTGCCCCGGCTTGTGCAACAGCAACGGAAGGTGCACGCTGGACCAGAACGGCTGGCACTGCGTCTGCCAGCCAGGATGGAGGGGAGCAGGCTGTGACGTAGCCATGGAAACTCTGTGCACTGACAGTAAGGACAACGAAGGAGGTAAGGTGTCACAGAGTCATAGAATCATAGAATGGCTCGGGTTGGAAGGGACCCTAACTCCAACCCCCTGCCAACAGGGGGTACACCAGCTGGATCTGTAACGCTGGGGAGGGTGTGCTGAGAACCAGAGGTTTTACAAGCAGGTGATAAAATGCTGCTATGAGAACCGTGCTCGCATTTTACTAGCTCTCATGCCTGTAAGAATACTCTGAGGTATGCACTGCTTTTGTACGGTGTATCAGCAAAGCCTCCCAAGATGCTTATGACAGGTGAGATAGGTGCTTAGAAAATGATGGGTGTCACCTTAGTTTTCCTGTGGTGTTC
This sequence comes from Oxyura jamaicensis, assembly GCF_011077185.1. Taxonomy (NCBI): domain Eukaryota; kingdom Metazoa; phylum Chordata; class Aves; order Anseriformes; family Anatidae; genus Oxyura; species Oxyura jamaicensis. The sequence goes on from NC_048896.1 coordinate 36,349,151, forward strand.
TTTTGTAGTGGAGTAAAGCACCACCTCAACTTAGTGAACTAAATTGGGGAGGAAATAAAAAGGAGTTCACGTTTGCAGTGACCTCACAAGGAAATTATCCCAAGAGGAAAGGCCAAACAGGGACTTTACATTTTGACCTATGATACTGGAAACAATTGCTTGCCCAGTCTACAAAGATAGCCTGTGAATACTCAGATAATTGACAGGACACTCCCAGAAGTCTTTTCTTTTTCTTTTTTTTTTTTTTTTTTTTTGGCTTGTTTCTCTGCAGTCTGTCACTCAGGTGACAGGTAACAATCTGTAGTAAGATGCAGGCAGGACTGCTGACTTAAGGAATCAATCTGCAATCATTGGGGTAGGGTAGGGAAGAGAGAGGGACTGTGACTGGCATGACTCCAGAATCACACACAAAACCAAGACTAAATGTGAATGCAGTCATATGGTAGGTCAGCATAATACTTTTGTTCTTTCCTCCATCCTCCTCTCTCATCAACTCCTTTTTTTTTTTTTTTAACACCTTCAGATCCACAGCAGAGATAACAAACTCCATTAGGGACTCCGGATCAGCCATATGTCATATATGGCTGACTTTGTTTTGCAGCTTAAGTCTACATATTCCTTTGCCATTGTTGATTGGCTGTTTATTCTCATGTCCCAATTGCAGTTGGGATTTTAGAAATCACAAACATAAACAACAGTAGCATTTACTTCCTTGGACCCCCCCCGCGCGGCGGGGGAAGTAATATGGTCAAAAGAGTACTGCTATTTACTGCTTTACATATCAATGGATTTACTACACTTCTCTGTTAAATATTTTACATTCTGAGTGAACTTAGGATACTGAAGAATGTGATGCAATCTGGCATACAGTGAGCTAGTGTGAAGCTGAATTTCTGCATGTATGAAGGGAGCAAGAGGACTGAGTTATCCATAGCATTTCCATGCAGAGATGTGCTGTTCGAAGAATGAAGTTCCTGTGGGCTGGGAAATTAGGAACATAAGGAAGAAAGAGAAACCTTCAAGCATGAAAAGAGACAAAGCAAGAAGGAAGAAAAACTAGGTTAGAACATAATCTGGAGGAAAAAAAGATAGATGGTAGGAAAAAAGTTGAAAGCCCAGGGTCAGACTAAAACAGATACTGTAAGCATTAAGGAGAATAGAATGGCATTATGTATCAGAAAGTGAGCGGGAGAGTCAACAGAGCAGTAGGAGGAAGAGGAGCAAGGTGAACAGGAATGCACATAAACAGAGCAAGACAAAAGGAGATGCTCCTTCAGACTGAAAACAATAATAGGTGTTTGTGAGGAAAAGGGGAAACAGGAATTGTAGCAGAAGGATCTAACAGGATGACTTAAAGTTCATAAAGAAAGAACAATACTGCAAAAATAATACTCTACTGCTAGTATTTGTGTTGCTTTTTTTCTCTTTATTTTTATCGTGACTCTCTTTACAGACATTATGCAGCTATGAATGAGGAGGGGATTGGCCAAACAGTTGTTTTGCTATGATTGTCCCCTGTAATGCTCTTTGTCACTGACATTTCTCTTTCTTTATTTTATTTTTGATGTACATGCTTCTATAAGGAGCATACTCACTTGTGTCCTTGATTAGTGGCTGAGGAAGTGTGTTAGAATATAACAAATTAAATTAAAAGTTGGAAGCATACCCCAAAAAAATGGGAAAGTCCTTTTTACTAGAAACCCACCCAGAAAGAGAAGCACTGTTTCTTCCCTTTCCAAGAATATGTGCAATCAGCCCCCTGATCTCTCAGGCAAGCCATTCAGATTCCAGAGAGCTGCAGGTGACGGCACGCGGATGCCTCTGTTGTATTTGTTTACTCTGCAACGTTAGGTTATCTGAGCACTTCTGCTGAATTTATACTGATGACTGCAGGTACCTTGATTTACATCTCACTAGGCTCAGTGGTAATATAATTGGAGTTATCTTAGTTGTTAGCTAATTGAGATACTGTGGTTAGTGTTAATGTTTCATCATACACTGGATAAAATATATGTAATATATTAATGTGAGTATAATTCATTAATAACAGTGTCTGCTGCTCCGCTGATTCTTAACTCTTTCTTTGACTGATTGTTCAAATTCCATGAACATGAGCATCCCAACAAACTCAATGGGAAAATTCTTCATGAGAAACGTTAATGGCATCAAAGCACTCATCCAGATACTACTGAAATAAGATGGGCTGATTACTCATCTTCTTTTTAATACAGGTTTTTGAGAGTTTTTAATACAGGTTTTTGAGAGTCCTGCAAATCATTTCCTTTCCATTTAAGGATCACAGTTGCTTTATTTTTTCATGTGTTTGATTTGGGTAGTCTGTTACAGGTTTTTCTTTACATTTTAGCAATCCACAAGGAATGTGTTTTCAACAAGCAGACCTTAAGCTGAATTAAACTCTTAATGACTTCGTGGGGAGAGGAGAAGTCAGAGTTGTCTGTGGGTGGAAGGAGCCTAACTTCCTTACTTGGCAAAAAATGTGTCACTATTATACTTTGACAAAGTGGGCCATGTTTTGTCATCACTGTAGGAAGAATAAGCTGTTGACTTTTTAGTTTAGGTGGGTCTTTATTGAACAGATTCCTTTGTTAGGCTTGCTTTTTATAAGCTCCTATTCAATTATTAAGAGTAGTTAAAGGTTTCCACCAGCAGAATTGAAAGGATTATTAACAATCTTTTATTAGTAAAATTAAAATTAATACTATTATAAAGCAAAGCCTACTTAGCTCTATACTACCGTGCTTTTGTAATGACTTGCGTAGGCTAGGATGGCTGGCTTAGGGTAATCATTGTTGCAGGGTAGTACAAAGTCAGACTAATTTGAGTATGCTGTAGGTATGTTTACAGAGATACTGCAGTACTAACATTGAACAAGATACTCATGTGCTGTTTAGGAATAAATCAAGGGCTATTTCTGCTTTTGTGTGTTTTCTGACCAGCTGCTCCTACATGCAGTCAGATTTGCTGTCTATACTTGAGTCAATTTGTTACACCCCGTTGTAAAACTGAGGTACATGAGCGTAACAGAGTTTTGTTAATACAGTTTTCTGTCCATTCCCACCTCTTGCCTTCCTGTGCCACTGGCACTGAAACCATCATGCTGGGATGGCCAGCATCAAAGCTCCAAAAATGGGCTCTTCCTTTGCAGGCACTGAATTTCACATTACAGAGATTCTTTGTTGCCTAACTGGGCAGTTGACTTACTTACCAAGAATGTGATTTACATAGGTCCTTGGCCATGATCTCCACGTGGCACTAGCAGAACATGTGTCCTGGAGTTACTTTGTCCCACATGTTGTCTTCTGTACACTTCAAATTCCATTCAAAAGTAAACATGCCCGCTGATACATCTTATATTGTAAAGATCCAGAAGCACAGGAATCATGTCTTGACTCTTCTCATTTATTTTTTGTTGTTGTTTTTTATTAGTCTTTACAAAAAAAGTGATTTTGTCACATCCATTGCAATTCTGTGTATTTTGGTACAAAGGGAAAAGTATCAGTAGTTGAGATTTTTACACCTAGACTTCAGTTTTGAGGAAGAAAACAATAACATAGTCATTATGTCTGCTGTGTATAGAAGCACCACTTACATCTAGAACAAAAAAAAAAGGTACAAAATAGCCCTCTGAGACTGAATGATTGTCCAACTGGCTATAAGAGTTTATATATTCTTTATAATTTTACTATTGCATTCGAGTGATACAACTGATAAGCTCGTGTTAAGCTAAGTCATATTTTTCAGGCTAAACAGCATTCATCGATATTTTGCAGAGCTATTTCAGAAAGGAAATTTTACTCTGCTTCACACAGTGCAATAGAGTAGTCAACTTAGTGGTACTAGATAGCTCTAGCCACATATGTACAGAGAAAGAATGAAAAATGTTTGCTCAGGTTATAAGGAGCCAGATTCATAACCATCCGTCACTCGCCTGGGCAAGTTGCTGATAAACTCCACAGAAAAATAACAAACAGCATATCCCTATATCTTGGCTGGTGAAAATGAGATTCTTTCTCTGATTGATGTTAGCAGAGAGGCTTGTAAAAATGCATTTCCAGCTGATTAGTTCAGAAGGTGTCAATCTCGTGCAGTTTTATGACCTGCAGACTGTACTCCAGATGTACATTTGCTTTTTATAAACTAACAAAGATGAATGACTAAATTTGAGCATTTCTTTGGCAACTGCATGAGATATTGCCTGGGAGACCATACAGAGATATAAAAAACCAAAACTATGCTTTTAACCATCAGTACCCCCAGCTTTGACACTGATCCAAGCTTCTAGAGCTAAAACCAGCAAGGGAGCTCAGTGCTTTAGCTGGAAAGGGGTTTCACATTGTACAAGAGTGAGACTAGGAAATCACAAGGAGCACAGACCATGTGAGGTTGGAAGGGCCTCCGGCTACCATCTAGTCTCACTGCTCAAAGCAGGGTCAGCCAGGGCAGGTTGCTCAGGGCTCTATCCAGTTGGGTTCATCTCCAAGGATGCCTGACTGCACAGCCTTCCTGGGCAACCTGTTGCAGTATCTGGTGATTCGCAGTAAAAAATATATATATATATTTTAAAAAAATAAAATAGATCTGATGTTTAAAGAGAATTTCCTGTATTCCAAGCAGTGCCCGTTGCCTGTGGTCCTTTTGCTGGGCACCACTGAAAAGAGCCTGACTCCATCTTCTTTGCACCCTCCTTGAGGTGTTCACATACATGGATGAGATCCCTCTCAGGCCTTCTCTTCTCCAGGCTGAAGAGTCCCAACTCTCTCAGCCTTCCCTCTTAGGAAAGGTGTTCCAGTCCCTTAATCATCTTCATGGCCCTTTGCTGTAGCATGTCCATGTCTCATGTCCATCCCTCTCGTGTACTGGAGAGCCTGAGCAGAACCCAGCACTCCAGGTATGGCCTCTTTCTGACACAGCCCAGTACGTCATCAGCACCTTGGTGCTGATGGGGTGCATTGCTGGCTCATGTTCAACTTGGTGTCCACCAGGACTCCAAAGGTCTTCACAAAGCTGCTTTCCATCTTGTTTCCCCCCAGCATGTACCGGTGCCTGGGGTTGTTCCTTCCCAGGTGCAGGACTTTGCACTTCTCTTTGTCAGACTTCATGAGGCTCCTGTCAGCCTGCCTCTCCAGCCTGGGAAGGTCCCTCTGGATGGCAGCACAACTCCCAGGCGTATCAACCACTCATCCCAAAGAAAATCAATGATATTTCTTTTCTCTGAAAAAAAAAGTTTAAACTCTGATATACTTAACAGGGACCTTTTCATCCCTTTTATTTTTCTTGAACTGACTTCAATGTCAGCTGAGTTAAATAAGAATTTTAGATGTGCAAAAGAATAGAAATCCCAGCCCCTCACTGTTTTGCCAGTCTTCCAGCCAATCCACACAGCACGGCAGTTCGAGGAATACCTTTAGAAGATCTCTGTTTACTTACACTCTTTCAACGTATGATTGAACAAAAATGGATGATAATTTTCCCTGCAGAAAGTTTTACTATAAAGCTACATTCTATTGTGAGAGAAGCAGTCACGGGCTTCCTCAGAGTGCTGCATTGGTGTATTTTTCATTTTAGTGAAGCAAGCAGGCTCCCTCTCTAATATAAATGGAATAATAAAATGTTTCAACTATTTCAGTCTTGCTGTTCTTTTGGGGAAACAATTATCAGTGATGTGATACCATATTACATTCATCTGGAAATTTTCTGTAGCTGACATTTCCAGGCTCATTTTCCTTACGACTTTACTTACAACAAATTAGTAGTTATCAATTTGATCTTGATTTTAATCTTTCACCAGATTAGATTTCCAGTGATGTGACAGATCTAATGCTCATTATATGTGAATATTTCAGCACATAAGCATAAAAGCACCCATGTGTTTAAATCTTTTTATAGTGGCCAGTATTCCTCATCATTTTATTCAAAATCTAAATGTTAAGTACAGATTTTGTTCTCATATACATTTTCATGCAAAATAGTTGTGGAAATTGCCTTTGCCACTAGCAACAAAACCTTTCTGCCAAAGTATAAAGGAATTCACCTTGATAAATGTTGTGAAATATTTAAAGCTACTCGCAGCATAGATATGCTAAAAAGTTCAGGAAAACAGCAGAGTGGGAGTTACTTGTTTCTTTTCTCTAGCAAGCCAAAGAACCTCAGATAAAAGCTACTGAGACCCACCTAAAATGTTTAATATTTATAAGTTAGCAGTGTGTGCAGAGCCTGAGTTGCCTTCATTTTCTGGTTTGTTCCACATGTTTATAGAAAAGTATCGAATAAAGACATTTAATTTATGCAAGATCCTGAGTGCATTTAGCTTGCTAGGATTTCCATGGGAGTTTAAGAACTCAGTGGAAACAAACTTACATTTCTTTAATTTAGAGTGAATGCATTAAATTCTTAATTATTAATACTCTTTCATACTGTGTAATTTTTTTAATCTCTCTGCTTGCTGATTCATTCACATACAAAAAGGCAGGAGGAAGAGTTTGTTCATTGGTGTGAATTTCTGCCAACAGATGGGCTGGTTGACTGCATGGATCCTGACTGCTGTTTGCAGAGTTCTTGCCAAAATCAGCCTTACTGTCGTGGGCTACCTGATCCCCAAGATATTATCAGCCAAAGCCAACAGTCGCCATCTCAACAAGCTGCCAAAGCATTTTATGACCGGATCAGTTTTCTTATTGGAGCAGACAGCACTCATGTCATACCTGGGGAAAGTCCTTTTAATAAGAGGTGAGCGTGATTCATCCTTTACTCATGAATACAAAAGCAATTAAAGAGCGTGTGAGATGCATGCTAGGAGAAGATCCACCATGATTGCAAATTTAATGGAGTGGACTTTCAGCAAAGACATTTCCTCTTAATATATCAGATTGCTTATTTTATCTCATTTCCTAAAAAATTCAAATTGCCAGTGCCATTAGGTTGCAGCAGGTGTTTGCCGTACATAGTACCTGTATTCTAACAGGGCACTTATTAATGATTAAATAAATCTTTATTTAACCAGTAGATTTGGGCTAGCACAGTTGGAAATATATCAAAGCAATGAAAACACTTCAGAAGGAAAAGCAAAGCTACACTTTTTAAACTGAGCTCACTAAATAATATAAATTATGAATTAATGTAATAGAACTGTTAAGTGCACGACAGTATAATTGCATAAACTATTTGACTGGTGCTCTGCGAAGCAGTAATGACCTGAAAATAAACCAGTAACAGGAAGCAGGTGTCTCGGATCTCACTGAGTGAAAGAAGATGATTTACACTAGAACCACTGCGTTTGCAGTAATTTAACAGCATTAATGTGTTTGGGCACAGCAGTTGATTAAAAGTTGTTGCACAAATGTTCCTTATTGCTCTTTTAAATTTTGTACTTTGTAGTCCCTGCAGTTTTACAGATTGCTTTGATACTAATTGAAAAGTACATTTTTCTTTAAGAACCTGCCAGAGGTATGACTTACAGAACATCTAGAGATTGTAAGTTCTTAAAATTCTTCAGTGTATTACTGGGCTTAGTAACTCAGTACAGAGTTCATACAAAATGAACCAAAGTAAACTCAACCAAATTAAAACAAAATGATAATCTGTAGATGTTGAGGTATGTGTTTATACAATGTCAATTATGTAAAGTTGTAGATGGGTTGGAGGCTCAGGAGTGATTTTGTTAATTAGAGTTGATACCATGTTGAGATGTATGTTTGTTTGCTGTGCTAGCTATTGTTCATTCAAATAAGAACTAAAAAAAAAAATTGTAATTTGATATTTTTTCACAGCCTTGCATCTGTCATAAGAGGCCAAGTATTAACTGCTGATGGAACTCCACTCATTGGGGTCAACGTCTCCTTTTTACACTACCCAGACTATGGATATACAATCACTCGCCAAGATGGAATGTGAGTACACTTTGAAGCACTTCTAAGACATCAAGACAGTAAATACATAAATAAAGAGCTGCCTGTAAAAATAAACCAGTAATTAAATAATGGAAACAACAGACCTGAAAAAGTGGTTAACCAATTCTGTACTTTTTACGTTCTTCAAATAAATACAAACTTACCATATATAGACTTTGGAAGTAGAAGGCCATGTTGAATTTAAATGTAGCACCCCAAATTCTCCATTCTCTTAGTGCGGTATTGTATAATGTAATTTAATTGATTTCTCCATTGTTCCCAGTAGAGCTATTCTTTCTTCAGATCGGTACAATAGGATGAAGAATCAATCAGTAAAATGGAGGCTGTGGATAGCTGTGGGAATTTGCTCAACAGCTGCCCCTATTTTTTTCTAGGTTTGACTTGGTAGCAAATGGTGGTGCCTCTCTCACACTGGTGTTTGAGCGATCGCCATTCCTGACACAGTATCACACCGTGTGGATTCCCTGGAATGTCTTTTATGTCATGGATACCCTGGTCATGAAAAAGGAAGAAAACGACATTCCGAGCTGTGACCTGAGTGGATTTGTGAGGCCAAACCCCATTATCGTGTCATCGCCTTTATCTACCTTCTTTAGAATTTCTCCTGAAGATAGTCCTATCATCCCAGAGACACAGGTAAAGTGTATTACAAACAAATTGTGTTTTATCTTAGGCTAGAATTAAGTAACTATAGTGAAAAGAGTGCAGATTAATTGTTTTTAAATAAATAATTCTGCCTAGAATGTGGTTATTTTTAGACCAATTTATTTATTCAATGTGATAATTTTTAAAATTTCATTTAAAAATCTACGAAAGCTTGGTGCACACCAGTGTCTGGTTTTGTATTTGTTTGCATCATTAAAAGGACAGAATGTCTTCATCAATCAAGCACTGGCCCATCAAAATGGACACACTGTAGTACATCAAACTTCTTAGACTGCCCTCTTGTACTTCAAATGTACTTCAAAACAGAAAATGAAAAGTGTTTTTCCATTGTGTCAGAAAGACTCATACAGTTCAATTTATCAATTTATTTTTAATAGAGAGCATAACACTCCTATTTCTTTTTATACTGAAAGAATTCTCTGTTTTTAATGCTAAGGTCAGGCTTACAAGGCAATGAGCGTGTGTGCTAATGTACATCCTCAGAGCCTGTGATGTCCATAGTAAAACTTAACAATACCAAAACCTTGTTTGCAGCTGAAAGAGCTGCAAGTGGAATGCTTTTTCTCTATCATAGATTGTGTTATCTCAGATAACTGATCACTAATGTAGTCTTCCTCAACTCTTAAAGCAGAGTTGTGTTTCAAGTAGTATTTATGTCATTATTGATTTCTGATAAAACTTATTATTGATTTCTGATAAAACTTTTCCTACTGAAACAGCACTCTTTCTCCTTCCTCTTTCCCTCTCTTCCTCTTTCTCCCACCCTCACAATGTCATAATTACATAAGGCATTCTTTTTCACATTCACTAATATCCTTGCATCCTGAAGGGAAATATAGAAAATGTATTCAAAAGTTTTTAGAGTGTTTAAGAAAGGAGCAAAATCATTAAGCAATTCATGGAAGGAGCAGGTTAAAAGTAAAGATGTAAGGAAATTACAACTAAACAGTCATACAAATCAAGACCATGCTAGGAAGTTGTTGCATTTATCCCATTTATCCCATCTTTCCATGCCATTGTTAGTTGCAAGTCAATTAAAAGAAAGGATTTGCAAAACACAGTCCACTGAAAAACAGCTCTGACTTACTTGTTTTGGCAACAGATGATAGATTCATTTCCTGAAGTGATGGCAAATGGCTTCGATAGATGGTATATAAATCAAGAAAAAGTAATAATAGAAAAATGTCAGAAAAAAAAGTCATTTTGAGAGCAGTGGGACTAATGAAGTCTGGATTCCAACTAATTCCCACTGCTATAACTGCAGCTGTCTGCCATGTCCAGTCCTTCCCCCACTGACTGCATTTAGCCTGTTTCCCATGGAAGTGCCAATTTGGATACTAACTTCCCTACCCAAATCTTTTGTTTAATTTTTATTTTATATGGTTGTTGTTGGGTGTGGGATTTTTTGTTTGGTTGGGTTTTGTTTGTTTTTGTGTTTGTTATTGTTGTGTTGTTGTTGTTTTTCTAAAATCTAAAGGAACTGAGTTATCTTAGTGATTTGTACTGTTGTTTCAGATTTGGTTGAGATCTGCTACCAAGGTCAAAGGGTGGGAGATCTGGTAGGCAGGACTAGCGGCTCAGTCTGATTTCCTTGCAAAACCAACCAGAAGAAAAGGTCATATTCTCCTTGAATACTAGGTGCTAATGGGTGATTTCTGATGAGGAAAAAAATGTAGTGTTGCTGTGTATGCAAAAAAAAATCCGGAACTGTGTAAAAAAAATCAAGTATTTTCTTTGATATACTTCATTCATCAGACATATGTAATGCCCTGCTTCAGCAGGTGGGAGCTGCACAGCCGTGCCTGGGAAGTACTCTTTAGGGTCAGATTCCCCTCAGAAACACTTCATGCACAACAGTCTGTCTCCCAAAAAATTCACCAATCTGATAAAAGATGAGCTGCTTCAGATTCCATTCAAAACTGCCTGTTCAGCTCCAGAGGAACTGCTATAAATCTTTTCATTTAAACGAGGGTGATACCAGTTTAAAGCATGGGAGGCTGGCTGAAGGCATAAGGAAAGAAAGCGTTTTCCGTGTCTTGCAGTCAGCATCAGTCACCCTGTTGGTGCAGTGTGACAGCACTCACTGTCACATAGAGGAGAAAATGATGTGCTGCTATAATCATCATCATCCCTTGAAGTGCTTCATCATCCCTTGGAGATAATGTTTCCAAAAGAGTGTACTTAGTGGCTTATGAATCCCAAAATGATCAGAGGAGGAATTAAAGTCTGTGCCAAAGAAGCAGCACAAAAGAAAACTGAGAAAAGAGGACAAGTACGGGGAAACAAAGAATGCAGTAGGTGGAGAAGTGATCACAGACCCAGTAGATCATTTCTCAAGATGGATGATAATAAATACATGTTAACTAAATTTGGACTACTTAGACATAATTTTTTATCCGCTTTCAGTTGCAAGTTAGCATGCTCTGCCTAGACTTAACTAGCTGAGATCAGTCAGCATGGAATGAGAAGCTAAACTACACGCAGATGAGGGAGATCAGGTTGTGCTGGAGCTGCTTATACGTATTAGGTAATATCGTTGCTGTCTTTTTCCTAATATAATAAATGTCTGTATGCCACATATTGCAGTGTGGTCTGGCAGAAACCCACACGTGAGTCACAATGAGTTCTGAAAACTCCCAACTCAATGAGTTCAGTTCTGAAACTGAGTTTTAGTGGCTTTCCTTCTCCTACACTTCCATTATTCACTGTTACGTATGCTTGCAAGGCTCCAAGATGCCTTCTACAGGTCCTGAGCAGCTTGCTTCCATCACCTCAAGTGTGTGGGTGAATAAAGACTGAAAAGTATTCCTTCAAATTGTATGTTTTTCTTCAAATTGTATGCTTATGTGTGTTTAGAGAGAAGTGGCTTTGACTGCATCTGTGGAGTGTGACCTGCATGATTGAGGGAACAAGGCAGGTTTGGAGACCTACATTGTTAGGGGACCAATTAGTGAGAGGGAATGCTTTGGTTTAATTCCAGTGTTGCCTGAGTGAACCGCGGATGAGTTTTGTCAAAACAGTTCAAGATTGCACACTTTTTTTTCTTCTTCTCTGACTCTGTTTTACTATTGGCAATACTATACAGTGGAAATTGGCAGAATTTCTTCACCCAGAAGAATTAAGGGTAAAATAGGGGCCTCAGGGCTTAATAAAATTATTATGTTTGTAACTTCAAGATGTCCAGGTTTTCACCAAATAAATTAACCTATTTTTTCATTACAGCTTGCAGTCTAATAGTATGCCTTGATATTTCAGTCTTACGTAGATGCTGTATCCTGGTTTCACTTAGCTAAATCTGTAAACTCTGAGTTTGTACTGAGAAAACAATGAAGATTACTTCATTGAGCTAAATATTTCCATTTAAGTGTCCTTGTTTTTCAGCAGTTTATGTAATTTTCTTCTCTTTGTTTTCTGTTTTAGACTTTATATGTGCCTCTTGGTTTATGCTTTTACTGACACATTTTAGCCTGATACGTGTATGGTTTTTTTCCACCCTTCTCTGTGGTATCTCAACAAACAAGCATTTTTTCCCCTTTTCATTTCTCCTTGCTTTATGTTGTTAACCCAGGGTTATGTCTCTGTAAGTTCATTCCAGATCCTCAATTCTGGGGGAAGATGTTTTCTTAAAAGAAAAAGATTTTTCCATCTTGAAATGAGCAGCTTCAGCTTCTGCTTAAAGAAGTGTAATTTTAGTATTCTTTGGTCTCAAGCTTTGTGCAATAATAGTAGTTGCCAATACCTTCCTGTGTCTAAACATGCCCTCTCGGACCACGATGATGTTACATTTTAGTACAGCAGTTCAGCTCCTTACATCTCTGCAAAGAACCTTTCTCCGACACTAGGACTTCAAGTTTGCATACATTTATGAATTATTTTCTCAAATTCTCTATTGAAGTTGCTCATTTGACAAAAATACTTGGCAATACAGCAGGCATTTTCCCCCTAATTGAGTGAAAATTCCCAGTTCAGGGTTCTTAATGCTATCAGAGCATGCCACCTGAATCGCATCATATTGTGGAGCAGGAAAGCATTCCAGAGCCTGGACAGCTTTAGTCCTTCTGGCCACAAGAGACGAGGAGTCCTGCACAATTTATGTGACTCAGTCACCCACTTGAACTTTGAGGAGAGCAAACTCTGTCTTTGCGAAAATTGAGGTGACCCTTATCTCAGTCCTGTAGGTTAAGTATTTCACAGCTTCCCTCCCAAGAAGCTTGATCATCCGTAAATAAAATGTCAGCCCTTCGAATGTGGTGGGGGGGCTATAACTCAGTCCCCGCAGGGTGTCAGCATTTCTGGAGGCAGTTTGATACTCTGTCGGGAAAAGGTAAAGTACAGACAGATTGGTTGTGCTGGCGATTCCTGATGTGACTTTTATACCCAGTGACTTTCCTGATTGCTTTACAATTGATGTGTTGTCATGGCTCCCATAGGATGCTCTCTGCTGTGCCTGATGATTTAACGTTTCAGATGAACATTAAACTGTTTAATCCTCTTTGTAATGCTTGATTCTAGGAGAGAGATTGAGATGCATAACCTTACCTCTAGATTTCTAAAGTTCGCAAGAAAATAAGTTACTACAGGGAATATTTTATGGAAAGAAGGAAGTTATAAGTCAGATTTCCAGCAGATGTTTGAGGCTTCTGCAGAAACTAATAATAGGGGTTCATTTTTTTTTTGTTTTAAACCTCGCTGAGAACTGCGTGTGTCCTACTTTCTAATTTGATAGTAATCCAAATACACAGTGGAATTTCTTGGAAATTGAAACTTCAAGGTGTCCTCTTTATTGTCGTTATCTCAGGCAAGAGTATCAGAAGACCACCTAAGTGTTTAACACTGCTCTTCCACAGTTGAAGTTGTAAAAGAAACAGTGGTCTTAACAGGAGACCAGTCAAGTCCATTAAATTGTGTCCTATTACAAGTGTATTATTTCTTTTTCTCCTCTTGCTTACAGAGAACTCCATCTGTTAGACCAGATTTAATGTGCAGTAGATGAGAGTCCCGCTGATGTCTTGAGGAGGAATTTGTCTTTTGTTCATTGGTGTTTTGTGTTGTTCCTTCAAAGTCTTAGAAAAGGAATATGTTCACAATTGCTTTTCTCTCTGGAGAGTTTTGTTTGTTTGTGCAGAAAAGATTTTCTTCTCATCTGGCCTAGATACCGCGTGTATATTGGACTGAGGGAGAGCAGACTAGATTTTCAAACAGAATTGATACAACTCACCTCCTTCCAGGTGATGGTACTGCTTGTCATTTCAGTGATGCCAGGTTGATGGTGGGGGGAAAAAAGAAACTTTCAAAGATTAAGAATTAAGAATTTCATTTGTCTGGTATCTTCCAATGCCTCCTTTATTTCCCAGAGCTCTGTTACAGCCTTGCTGGAGGTGAAGAGTCCTATCCCTACATATATCAGACTTCAGTATCCGTTCATGCCAGACAATGAGCCAAAATACTATTTCTGATTCGTTGCTGCTGTTGTTAAGGGAAAGGAGGCAAATGCAATTAATAGTATACAAATCTATATACCAGCAGTAGCGCTAACCCAGGTAATGTTGCATCATCTGGTGCCCTCCTCAGGACCATAGAACCACATATTTTGACGCTACCCAACCCAGTCAGTTGTTTAAAAGCAGTAGCATAGAGAACACTGGAGAAAACCTGAGCTACAGAAATCCTGAGCTAACATAGCACTTCTTAAGTAGCCAGCTTTTGATCCCACTGAAGTCTCAAGCTTAATGTCAGGGATATTTGTTCTCTCCCTGAAGTCTGCTTTCTACTGATACTAATTAGTGTTTGGTCTTCAGAGTTCAGGACCAGGAGACAGGTAGCTAAAATACAGCTTTCCAAATGTACTTCCCCAGGAGTACTCCTTTGACACCACAAAGGCTCCGGGTTTGTGACTCAGCATCCTTTGCCCTCTTTTCCCCCCACAGAAACATTATGTTTATAGATGTGTCTAGATACTTCTTTTTCCTTATTTTCAATAAGCAAGGATAGTTGGTAGCTGTGCAGCTGAAGTGCTGGCTCTCGGTGTTTAGGGACATGATTCTAATACAGTTTTATGTCCCAACTGAGGTATAGGACAGTATTGGCTGTCTTCATCCACGTTACACAGAAACCTTCCACATCCATCCATCAGCCACTAAAGCTCCCCAGCTCAGAGGCAAAGACAAGGTAGAGGGGGGGGAAGAACCTTTTAAAAATAAAATTGAATCATTGCACCTCTCTGAAATGAGAAAGTGGTGAGCTGATGTCTGAGTAGTGAATATTGATCAGGAAATATGGAATAGCTTTCCCTGAGGCATCCTACTTATCTCGGTGAAATAAATGGAAGAATACTCTGGTTTAAAGTATTTACAATCCACAGATAATGCAAATAATAAACCACCTAAAAGTCCTTCCTGTGTTGCACTATTACCATGTGAACTTCAGGAGCAATTAGACATCCTAACCTAAATCTGAAGCTCCACAGTGTTTTGAGGCTCTTTTGCCTTTATTACGTATCCACAGTTAGGATATGGACAGCAGCACAAGAAGGGGCTTTTTACACTTAGAAGATGCTTTTCTGCTGGTTTTAGAAAAAGCACTTTGGAACGTTCTTCCTCTTCTCCATATCTCCACCCATAAAAATAAGACATCATTGAAATCCTTCAGCAGAATGTATGAACTAAGCAGCTTTGGTGTAACAAAGATGTTAGACTTTGCTTTTCTGGGGGGGGGGGGGGGCGGCCCGAGTGAAATACTGTTCTTTATTTGTTTTTATTTTACATATTAAATGAAGGCCAGATTTAGATGATACTTCATAATGGATTGTCGTGTAGCATCACATCAAGCGCCCTTTTACAATATCTGCATTGTTATGTTTAATTTCCAGATCACTCACATATTGCCTTTTTTCTTACCGATGCTTAGGTACTTCATGAAGAAACAACAATACCAGGAACTGATCTGAAGTTATCATACTTAAGCTCCAGGGCTGCAGGATATAAATCTGTTCTGAAGATCACTATGACCCAATCTGTTATACCATTTAATCTAATGAAAGTTCATCTTATGGTGGCAGTGGTGGGAAGGCTTTTCCAGAAATGGTTCCCCGCATCTCCAAATCTGGCTTACACTTTCATATGGGATAAAACGGATGCATACAATCAGAGAGTCTATGGATTATCTGAAGCTGTGGGTATGTGTGTTAAGCAAACTTTGTTTTTTTTTGCATTTTTGCTATTGTCTTGAAAATACAGAAACGCATCTGAAATACCTGTATCCATTAATCAGAAAATCTTGAGCATAGTAAGATAAGAAATAATAGTGGATAGTAAAGTATATTAGACAATACAAATCTAAACTTTAAATTATGAGAAAAGCATGCTTCAAAAGGAAAAAGAGACTGCTCACTGTCATTTTTCACCCATAGTTCCTACCCATGAGTAACCCTCAGCCTAATAATATGGTATGGTGTTCAGTCTGTGCACTCCCCATACTTAAGAGCACAATGGCATTCTGACATAATTCACAAAATGGGTTTCTTCTGTACCTGTCCTCTTCTAATTCTTTTTAATAACTAAAATTATTTTAATAATCCAAGATTACTTTTTAAAGTGTTTTGAAATTCTGTTTAGTATTTTCAATACATCTAAGGAGGCCGTAGGGATTTTTAGGTAGCCTGGGAGAGCAGAAGAACATACACAGTTTAGGAAATTACATTCTTTAAACTATTCATCTGAACAAGCTTCTATATTTAATGAGGAAATGTACTGTTTTTTTCAGTGTCTGTAGGCTACGAATATGAGTCTTGCTTGGATCTGACTCTCTGGGAAAAGCGTACTGCCATTTTGCAAGGATATGAACTGGATGCCTCTAACATGGGTGGCTGGACATTGGATAAACACCATGTTTTGGACGTTCAGAATGGTAAGGAGTTAAGCTTCCTTTTGCTAATTTTAATACTCAGCTGCCTCTCAACTGCCCTACACCCTAGTCATCTCATTTTACCTTTTCAAATGTTTGCTTCCCTATTTTAAAAAAGGGAAATTACAGAATGCTTTGCATGTGATAAATGCTTTGCTTCCTCCTACAAATACATATGCATTAATAAGTGCATCTAACAGTGTCATTCTATGTTGGATATGTTCTCCAAAGAAGCCACCCCAAAAAAATTAAGGGATGCTAAGGAGACACTGTTTCTAAAGCAATGGTAGATGTCACCGTTGTTATTGGCACTAGCTAGATATATGTTAGCAGTATCTTGAACACTTTTTTTTCCCAATGATTAAAAATTAACTGACAATAGCAGGCGTTCCTACCAAACCGAGAGGTCTTCACTCTCAGTTCTAAAACCTTCAATTATATGGGGGATTTTCCCCTTCAGGTCATGACATCCCCAGCCACAGCATGACTGCTGACGGGAGCATTTAGTGCATGGTTACAATCTATTCTGGAGGATGAGCAGTTGTTTCCACTGTCCTCTCATTTAAACCCTTCTCTGACGTACATCCTCCCCAGGATGCGTGGTCAGCTCGATACATTGCAGGTGACAAATGACAGTGCCTTCAGTCAGTGAAGGCTCCTTATGCCCCTCATTATCAGGACAGACTCCAGTTGCCAGTGAGCAAGTCCTCTTTAACCCCAGTGAAAAAATGAGGAGCAGGACACATTTAACAAGGACCATGCCTTGCCATCAAGGTTGATTTGTCCAGTTGCCTCTCAGTAACTGCCAGGTGGGTGCCATGCTAAGGATACGCCAGCTGAACACTGAACAGGAGGCAATGCGTAAAAATTGCACTAGAATGTGTAAGAAAGGTAAAATAGACAAAGTTGCATAGCTTATGGTGAGAGTTGGTTGCACTCAATTTTTGTGGAAAGGAGGTACTCAGAAGTAATTCAGTGGGAAGAATATCACTTCTGTGGTACCCAGTGTCCCTCAGAGGTCTCCTGCTAGTGCATCAGTTTATTTGCTGTGATATGCTAATCATCACCTAAAAGCCTTGCTTCTGGCTAGTAGAAAGAGGTACCCAAATAAAGGGAAAGGTGTCGTTGTACCTAATTTAAAAGTGGGTGGGGAAAAGTGCAAATTCCTGAAAGGTAATTCATCTAAAAATGTCAAGAGCTAAAATTCTAAATATATATATATATATGTATATATATATGTACATATATATGCGTGTATATAAGATCAATTCTGTTCACAAGTTGAATTGGTGGTGGCTTTAAATTATTTTCAAGAGTACATCTGACAAGTAATGACTTCTCAAAGTGATGTCTGTCTAATTGAATAAACGAAGTGGAGAGTTGTAATGGCAAGGTGGGTGAGCTGGAGAAATTAATTCAGAAGAGAGTGCAGATGCTGTTTGTACGGACATCCTAAGCTACTGCAGTAAATAGTCTAATGTGCATCTCTTAGTCTGTGATAATAGAGGAGAAATGTGAAGGACCAATTTTTCAAGGTAATGACAGAATAAATCAGATGCAATAGTGCACTGTGCTGACTTGTAGAATTCCTCTGATGAAAATTATAGAACTCAGCTATTTCAAGCAAAATTATGGTTCCATGATTGTCATAAATGATGTAATCATAGGAGAGGGGATTTCGTATACTCCTAATGCATTCTGGCTTTGACTATGCATGAAAAATACATTCTCCTTCTTTTGATTTAGATTACTTATTTAGATTACTTGTCATTAAGTTTCCATAAACCATTTTCATTCTTCCCGATTTGATCATGTTTATTGGTCTTATGTTTATAATCTCCCAAATTTTATAACATTAAAAAGTAGTGAAACCACCTAAAGCATTTAAAGGGCAAAGTGTTTTTTCCTCATATCTTTCAGTATAAAGAGTGCGTTTTTGAGGTGAGGACTGAAAGAGGAGTACATCTTAAATTTCCTCTAAGCACCTCAAAAGACAAATGTATCCCTCAGCCCCAAATTGCCTTTGAAAGTGTATGGACAATTGATAAAGCATTTATCACTGTAAAGTACGAAGTGACACATGGTTTACATGGATTATACCATGGAAAGGTAAATTGTGATTTATGAGTACAACCGTAACACCTGACCATTGGTAGAGTACACCTTGATGGATTCATTGAGGTCTATAATACAAGAAGAATCTGGCAACATTTTAACATGCTGTAAATTCAAACATTTTTTCCAAACTGAAGATTTAACATAAAGCATGCATTTTTCTTCTCAGATTTTCTATGGAGGCTATAAGGAAGAAAAATACTGCTGGCACATTGCTTTGTCTTTACAAAATTACTGTTCCTTTCATGCCTCAAAGCAGAATTAAGTTTAAGAGACAGGTTGGCCTGGCACCACATTTTTTGTTGTTTTTTTTTTTTTTTTTTTTTTTTGACATTTTTAATAACTGCCTATAACCACAGACATGGTATTGAGGCAGACGTTATTGCCAGAGGTAGATTTTTATTGTGAGCTGAGTAAAGAGCCTTTTATAATGTGGCAATCTCCAACTTTTTGAAGTAACTGTTTAATTAATATTTACAATTTGCAGGAGTAATCTGCTTTAGATTACATTTGACAACATATTCATAATTAGTTATAGTAGGGCATTAGAGATGCAATCTGCAAATACATTTTTTTTCCTTTTAATGATATATACACAGCTAGAATTTCAGTTATTTCAGGAGAATTTCTAAACAGATGTTTAAAATACATTTTTAACTACATTTTTTGGACATGATAATTTAATGCTTTGTGTGTGTTTTAGTGTATTTGTGACTTTATTAAAACATTTGTAGTTCATGACTAAGTTCTGTTACTTGTAATGAAAAAAAAATATGGTACTGAAACAATTAGGAGCCCATTAAACTGTACTACTCAAATAGAAAGAAATATTCAGAATATCTACGCACCATCTCATGTACATACATTCAAGGTTTTTATAAACTTTGTTGTTGTTGTTGTTCTTTTGTGGTATTTATATTATCTGCCAGGAATCCTCTACAAAGGAAATGGTGAAAATCAGTTTATATCTCAGCAACCCCCAGTTGTCAGTAGCATCATGGGCAATGGAAGAAGACGCAGCATCTCCTGTCCAAGTTGTAATGGTCAAGCTGATGGTAATAAACTACTGGCTCCAGTTGCCTTAGCTTGTGGGATAGATGGAAGTCTTTACGTTGGGGATTTCAACTATGTTCGGCGGATATTTCCATCTGGAAATGTAACTAGTGTTCTGGAGCTAAGGTATGTTTTACTCACATCTTGGACCTTTAGAGTTGTGAATTACTGATGCAAACTAAAGTATGGAATGGATTTCTGACATTGTATAAGTTAGAGCTTCCAAATGCTTTTGAAGCAAAAAAGTTGACTCAAAAATGTTAACGTTTGAAACAGTATTTAAAACTGAAATGATAAAAATTTACCATGGTAAAATACCCTTAACCCTGTAAATCCAAACTGTGAGAATTTGGTCTTCCCAGAGTAATTATTCTGTGGATTGAAAGAGTGAACCTACATAGTCAACATGAGTGGACCACTTCACTAATGATAGATTTAAATGTTTCCTTCTTTTCATCTTCTAACATCCTTTCTGAATATTTTTCTAATAATGTTTTTCTGTTCTTTTTTACTTGCTCCCACCAAGAAATAAAGATTTTAGACATAGGTAAGCATTTCTTAAAGAAGATTTCTATATTTCTAACTGTTCTTTTTTCCTTTTTAACAAATGAATGCTTATAATGGACAAGTCCTTTCTGAGACATATTATTAGGAAAGAGGAGTATTTTTCAAAAATAATGAGTTCATATGTTTTAGTTATGTCAGCTGTCAGGCTGCATCGTCCTTTCAGATACAAGCTCCTATTTTCTCATCACTCTCTGTCCACAGCCAGGCTTCTTTTTATGCTTGTATGTGCCCTCCTGCACTATCCCCTCATATCTTCTTGCTCCTGTTCCTTTGCTCACACTTCCGCTGTTTCTATCAAAACTCATTCATTAGTCAGATCCCCCAAATACAATGAGAACAGCATATAACTGATAGAAGTGTTACAGAAATAGAAATTACAGAAGTATAAAGTGAGTTCATTTCATTAGCCTTTTGATGCTGAGCCTTTTCAAGCTCACATTTAACAGACGCTTTTGTTTAAATGTGAACTTTTCTTAGTAATGAAAGCTGAAATTGTCACGTAATAACAAGACTCCAGCAGTTCAGATTGTGAAGTACATGAAGATTCCATAAGGCTTGTCACAGAAACAAGAGTAATCAGAGGGGTTGTAGTGCAGCATTCATCTGTCCTGGCATAGGTACAATAGTGGCAAGAACAGAGGAAAGGAAGGTGGATGCTTAGAAGTGCTTTGCCACAGCAGCTGTCACTGAAAAGGAGACAAAAACAACGTTATGCTAAAGCCTTGTTGGATACATGAAGCCCTGCAAGACTTTGTGTCAGACTTGCTAAGTACAGGGCTCAGCAGCCCTGCAGGGTCTCTTTTGCTACTTTTTTGCTGTCAACCCTTTTCCTTCCTCATTTTTCAACAAGGAGAGTAATATCTCAGTTCTCCTTTAGCCCATTTTTTTTTAATTCACTTAAGTCAGAACCTTCTTTATGAGGACAGGTTTTATGTTCAAAAAATTGTTTCAAATGGGTTAGGCAAAAAATTCCATGACTAAATAAGACATTTGCATCACCGCTAATAATCAGAAATGGGAGGTGATGCATAGTCTGGCTGGTTTGAAGTTATTTTCCAGGTGTGACTCTGAGGTAATCTGGTAATTTTAGATTTCATTGTTAAGTTTAATTTGCATTTGTTGCACTACGTTTAGAAGAAATCCCTTGTGATAACACAAAGCTGTGGTTACAGCTGTCTAAGACATTGTCTGACAAATGTGTGGAATACAGAGTAATACTGAAAATGGGAATTCGGAATGGACAAATGGGATTAAGGAGCTGATGCGCAACAAGGTGTGTTCTGCAGTGATTTAGTGGTGACAACCTCTCCTACCTCCAGCAGAGCTGTGGTTACAGTCTCAGCTGTGGCCTTTCAGAAACAATTTGGTGAGGGCAAATGTTGGAGCTTTTCTTCTTTATTCTTCTATGTGTGCATAAGCTCCAGGCAGTGACATTGGAATCATACTGCACAAATTAGGGTAACGGCATCTTCATAGGCTTGTGTAGCAGCTACAAAGTGGGGGTTCCTCCTGAGGTAGGCAGATGCCTTGAAGACGATGGACAATGAGCACTGCAGCAGTGGTTGTGGAGCCAGCAGGCAGGGAGATGTTGAGCCCAGTGTGCAGCCCAACACAGTCTACTTGAGTCTGAGTTTTCTCTCCCATCACAGACGTTTTCCCAGTGTGAAAACTTTCTTTTTCAGGGTTTTGCTGCTCAGGGACTTCTTAAGCCACAAGTGTTCCTTTATGTTGCATGTCCCCTGACAGCTCTTTGTTCTATTCATTTATCTGATATTTTTTAAACACGTAAACTTTGAGCATCCACCAGATCCTGTGGCCATGGGTTCCCCCAGCTTGAAAACACACTGTGAAACAAAATAGCTTCTTTTGCCTGGTAAAACAAGCATTCACAAAGTTAAACAGATGACAAGCACTAAATACTAGCCTAGAGCTGTTACCTGCTCAAGCATTCACCTTTCCTCACCTACAGACATGGTGGTTCAACACAGAGAGCAAGTCTCCCACCTCAAGGAGCCTGTGCTCTAAATTAGGGAGACACTGCAGGTCGAATTTATTCTCTAATGTACCAGTGACCTAACGTTTTTTCAGTCTGAAAGCTGAGCTGATGTCTTTATACACCCTGCTGCCTATGGCTGATTAATGCTGATAGGCATTCATGGAAGTAATTTTTAGAAGGACTTTGAAGACAGGGAGGTCACTTGTAGGCTATGGTGATATCCTGCAGAGTCTGTAGAGAGACAGAAAAAAGTTTTCGTAGACCTAAAAACAGCTTTGAGGGCATATGGTTTAGATGGCACACAATGAATGGGAGAGTATAGATGAGGGCCAGAGCAGGAAGAGTAGTGTTTTTTTAAATTCTGCATGGAGAGTAATGCAAGCAATCTGACAGCTGAGGATTTAAAAGAACAGCATAAGCAAGATAAAGCAATGAGAAACAGATCATAACAGCAACTAAATAGTAGGCAGCACTTACAAGTAAGTTTTTCTAACATTTTACCATTTTGCATTAAGAAAACCAACAACAGGAATGGGAAATGTACGAAGTCTGGTCACTGAACAGGCTTAAGCTGTGTGCACACATGCACGTATGCGTGTGCTTTCAATCATTAGTACTGTTGATTAAGTGCAGATAGAACAAGTTAATTTGTAGTCGTTTGTCTTTACCGGACCCTGTGTTGGCATGTAACCGCTTGTTTTCCAGAGCCCTGTGCAGCAACCGGGCAATACTGAATGAGCCGAGAAGTCACTGGCTCTGCATTTTACATCTCTGTTCTTGTTGTTATTGGTAACGTTTCAAGCTACAACGAAATAGAAGAATCTCTGCAGCTTTGCAGGTGTTGGATACTTAACCCTGTGCTATTTTAGAGGTCTGCATAGTGTGCATAAATGTCTTCTGTCTAGGAAACATGGTTTTCAGTGGACAGTGATCTAGTTCCTCAGATTGTGCCTTGCTCCAGAGAATTGGTGGCTTGTTCCTAACAGCTAGAGCTACCTCAGCTTTCTGACCTTCCCTTGAAAAGAAATACCAAAGTTAAGCCTGCTGTATTGTCTCAGAAAGAAACCATTAGACATTACTTAAGACAAATTGGAGAGTTTATATTGATTCGATAATAATAGCCTATGCGCTCCCAAACCTCAGGGTTGTTGGGATTTTTTTGGATAAAATTAGAAAATATCTTTAAATTGTCATCTGAATTCTTTTAATAAGGATGCACTACTTACTGCCAGAACTCATCCTGACTAAGAAGGGCTGTATCATTTTTGTTGGAATTAATAAAACATAAATATTTTCATACATATGAAGAGAGCAGATTTAAAAATTATTTTTTAGAAATTTTTTTTTAAAAAATGTTAGGCATAAATCATTTAGTTATTGATTTGATGACTATTCCAACAACTGAAAAATACAATTTAGGCAATGTTAAATGAGTTGAAGAAAAGTACCTTAATTTAGATATTAGTAGCATAAGGAAGGACTTTATTTTAAATTACAATGAAATAAAATTTAATTCACGTTTTGCTATGTGTTTATACGTGAAATGTCTGCAAAGTTTCTTAAAGACCAGAGTAATCATATAAATGGGTATAATTTAATTTGCAGCCCATGGAGATATAAATAATTTGTACACTACATAGTGATGATATAAATGACCTCTTTGTAAATTAAGGCTCAGAAAATACCTTTAAACTACTTAGTGCATTGGCAATAACAAGTTTCTAACAGACAGAAATTTGAGTTAAGGCTACACTTAATTGTTTTCAGACATGCTCTATAACATTCAGCTCCATAGCAGGGCTTTTTAAGGGGTGCTAATCACTATGTATTTGATTTCATTAGTCTGCTTCACTTGATTTCTTCCTTCTGCACCAACATGTTTAAACTCTTAAAACCAAAGAAAATCCTATTTATGCAACACATTTTTCTGTGTTTTTGTAATTGGAGAGCTATAAAAATCTGTCCCTGCTAAAAGGCATCGTTTGTTCACAAGTTGTTCCTGTTGGTCTCTTGTTGCTTTTTCCAAGTGGCAGTACATAAAAATGTGTTACATTAGCACAGTTATGTATTTACAAAATGTGAAGTACAGTGTTCTGCGAACAGATGTTTGGATATCACCAAGACTGGTAGATACGTTTCAGCAGCGCTTTTGCAAACATCAGAAGTGGAACTGACTGTTCTGACACTGATTCAATCCATTAGGAGAGCATCTGAAATTACCTCCTGTGTTTACATGACCTTATTTCAGTTCTTCATGCCGTAAATTAGGTCAGGAATCCTAACTGCGGTGGGTTAAGTTTCTACGTCGTAATATATCAACCCAAAAGGTACTCTCCAGGGTAGGTTTTTTCACCAGCAGGGGAGAAAAGACAGTAATTCTCAATTATGCAGCGCCAGTGGAGAGGCAAAGTGTATGTTTCTGGGAAAATGGTTAGCAATATATATTTTCACTGTAGTAAAGACTGTGTTGGCATAGTTAGTGGTTTTGTGCCAATGTGTACAGCTGTTTGAAATATGACTCTGTGTTAAGGAGAACGGAAAAGCTCCGCTCGGTGTTCTGGTGGAAAAGATGATATTTCCTAATGCGTTAAATCATGCATATCACGTCTTTGAAAGCAGTGGATTAAACAAATACTTATGAAGGATGTCTTATCTCTTGCCTGCGAACTAATAATGCAAACTCTGCCTTATCTGTTTATGAATTATATAAACCGTGCACCCCAGCAGCCTTATGTAAATTATAATAGATAGGATGATAACGGCAACAAAGTGTAAGCTAGGGTTGGGGTCATGCTGCTAAGTTTGAAACTGAACCAAGGTTTCAGTCAACACCAGTTCTAAGACTCCACTGTTTTGATGTGGCCTATTAATGGCGTTGAGAACTGTCTCTAATTACAGCATCATAGACAAAATCGAATTTTCTGTCCCAAAAGGATGACTAGTCTAGGTTGGCCTGCCTCTGACACAGGAAACAAATGAAAACCGAGAAAAGCTTTGGGGCCATGACCTCTGCTGCATAAGCCCAGAGCACCAGCATGGTTGTTAACTATTTATGTATTAGTACAGACTGTATATGAACTGAAATCTTTTCTTCTTGGTCCGACGTTGGTGCAATTAATTACAGCACGAGCAATGTGTAATTCCTTTTTACAGCAGCAACCCAGCCCACAGATACTACCTCGCAACTGACCCCGTGACAGGAGATTTGTACGTTTCTGACACAAACACACGCAGGATCTATCGGCCCAGGTCACTCACAGGTGCAAAAGACCTGACGAAAAATGCTGAGGTAATAGGAGGAACCGGGGAGCAGTGCCTGCCCTTTGATGAGGCAAGATGTGGTGATGGAGGCAAGGCAGTGGAGGCAACTCTCATGAGCCCTAAAGGTAAATATGAAAGTTCAGAGATGGGCATGATCATGTTTAATACAAGAGTTGGTTCAAAAATGTAGTTTCGAATAATTTTTCCCAAAGGGCAAAACCGTTGAGGAAGAGAGCTGCAGGAGAGCCGGGTTAATTTTATAGTCAATATGTGGCTTTCATGGTTATTGAGCATTTTAAGATGCTTGTTTAGATTATGTGTTTGGCAAACAATGGTGAAGATGTAAAATCAGTGTTGCGTGTGTTCCCACTTACCTAGTGTTTCAGGTTAACTTAAATGCTAGGCTTTTTTCTGCCCTTAATATACATATCACTACATACATACCACTCAGGCCCTTAGTTACAGAGAATATATTAGTACAAGAAACTAATTTTTATTCTCTTCACTGAAGGAATAGCAATCGACAAGAATGGGTTAATCTACTTTGTTGATGGGACCATGATCAGAAAAGTGGATCAGAATGGCATAATATCCACGTTGCTTGGCTCCAACGACCTGACCTCAGCACGACCTTTAACCTGCGATACCAGCATGCACATCAGCCAGGTATGCGTTAACAGCCGCTAATTCGGAAAGCAAATCTAGGGCTAGAAATGCAAATGCAGCTTCCTTGCCCATTAAAATAAAAGTGGGTGGAGTGTGTAATGAATATTTAAGAGCAGAATTTGTGGAGAAATAAACCTATTCCAAGGATGTGAATATCAGTGTATTCTCCTAGCTATAAATGCTGCTCTATTCAATTTTTCTGCCCATAAAGTTCAGTTTAGTTTAGAACAGCAAAACCATCAGCAGGAAATGTTAAGTCCAGTAGTAAATACTGGAAGAACGACAGATATGTTAGAATTGTATTGGCATGTCAGTGTTTTCTGAATTACTAATAGCCTACTACAGTGAATGAGAGGATATATGTATATATAACAGAGCTTTTTTTTTTTTTTAAAATCTCAACAAGTTTGTGTAGGTAAGAGGAGATGTCATTAATGCTGTGGTTAGAAATGGAGTACAGTCCAGTGTTTCAGTCTGGAATGTAGTAAGTTATTTTTGCGGGTGCAAAAATAAAAAAAAATGTCTACTGTCCATGCACACTAGACTGATAGCTGTCTCTATTTTTATTTATGCATTGGTGATAAAAACAAGTATAGCCCTTATTGGAGGGGAAATTTGACCTGTATTATACTTCCAAGGCTGCTGTTTTTTCAATGAAGTAGTCATCTGGAAACCTGTCCCCTTGCCTCCCTGAAATCTTTCATTTGCTGCATTTCTTTTTGCACAAGTCTTTTTGTCTTGATTGGCTACAGCAGATGAAAAGTATCCTTACAGCGTTATCTAAAACAGAAGGTGAATTCATTCATTTCATTTAAGGTGCACTAGTTAACTGTGTAGTAAACCACTTCTCTTTGTTAAGGTTCGTCTGGAATGGCCTACAGATTTAGCTATCAACCCAATGGATAACTCCATTTATGTTCTGGATAACAACGTAGTTTTGCAGATCACTGAAAACCGTCAGGTTCGCATTGCTGCAGGGAGGCCAATGCATTGCCAAGTTCCCGGAGTGGAGTACACGGTGGGCAAGCATGCTGTACAGACCACATTAGAGTCAGCAACTGCCATTGCAGTGTCTTACAGTGGGGTACTTTACATTACAGAAACTGATGAAAAAAAGATTAATAGGATAAGACAGGTTACAACCGATGGAGAGATCTCATTAGTTGCTGGAATTCCTTCAGAGTGTGATTGCAAAAATGATGTCAACTGTGACTGTTACCAGAATGGAGATGGCTATGCTAAAGATGCCAAACTCAATGCCCCTTCCTCTTTAGCTGTGTCTCCAGATGGCACGCTGTATATTGCTGATCTGGGAAACATTAGGATACGGGCTGTGTCAAAGAACAAACCCTTATTGAACTCAATGAACTTTTATGAAGTTGCTTCTCCAACTGATCAAGAGCTTTATATCTTTGATGTCAATGGTACTCACCAGTACACTGTGAGTTTAGTCACTGGAGACTACCTGTACAATTTTAGCTACAGTAATGATAATGATATTACCGCAGTCACGGACAGCAATGGGAATACTCTTCGTATCAGACGGGACCCCAACCGGATGCCAGTAAGAGTGGTCTCTCCTGATAACCAAGTCATCTGGTTGACGATAGGCACTAATGGATGTTTGAAAAGCATGACTGCACAAGGACAAGAGCTTGTTTTATTTACCTACCATGGCAACAGTGGACTTCTGGCAACTAAAAGTGATGAGACTGGATGGACCACTTTTTTTGAGTAAGTACATAAAATAAAGCTAGGTGCTGTATTGTTCTATTGAGCTATACAGCACCACTTGAAATATTGCTGGAGACTGGTAAGTAAATGTGAAGATGACACTTGATATCAAAAAACACTGAAAGATGTTTTTGTTTTCCAGGCTGTCCACATCTATCTTATTTATTCTAAGCATTGGGTATGCATAATCTTAAATTCATTATTTTCAATTTCTGTTTTATACGTTAAAATAATTGTGAGACAACATCTCACTCTTGTCAACAAAGTTGTAACTCAGACAACTACAATTTTGTATATTTGCATGAGAAACTAGATTTTTTATCCTTTTTGCTCATTAGATTGACATTGTTCTGCAGCAAATACTGACAAGAAGTGTGCTTCACTGCTAAACATTTTTTTCCTTTATTTTTTAATATCTTTTCTTATTACATGCCTGCACTGTCTTTTACCCAGAAAAGGCTGGGTGGATTTTTTTATTTATTTTTTTTTGAAGTGGTGAAACCTTGTGTTTCCCTGAATGGCAAATATCCAGGACCATCTCCTGGATGACATGACAAACTTTCACACAGGTGGACCCTGGGCGGAGGAATCTGAGAAGAAAAAGCAAGATCTTGGGAGAAATACCATTCTTGTAGGAATAAACTGAAAACAGAGACCACCAGCAATGTGTGGTATACACACATGCAAACACAACAGTGAGAGATACTAGACTTTTAATTTTACCAACCTCTGAAAAATCTTTTAAGTTAATCGTTTTACCCTGTGTAAGTCATTAAATCATCAATGCCTGTTCATAACAGCCAGATTAGCAAAAAGTTTTACAGAACCCTCAATTATATCGAATGAGGAAGGTCATGACAATTTATAGATAAACTAGTAGAACCTGACAGTTCAGATAGTGCCTTTAAAGGCAATTTCATCCCCTAATGAACTGGACTACAGACTGATACGCCAAGCAAAACATTTCAAAAATACAGCTTAAAACACAATTTATTTTAATAAAGATTGATGTAAAATTAACACTGATTTTTTTCAGTTATCTCAGTCAATTGGAAAATAATGTGTGTTCTTAAATCACTTGAAAGACAGATGCCATGGTTGGGTAAAAATGTGTCTGTGAAGGAGTGGAAGATGTAAAGTTAGTACGATAAGTAAAAGCATTAGAGGGCCCTCAGTTGAAATATTCAGGATTACAAAGGGCATCATGAAAATCCAGTAAGTCATTCTTCTTCTTTTTTTTTTCCTTCTTTTCTCCTATCTTTTAGATGAAATGCAGTAGCAACTGCTGCCAAGGTCAGGGCCTGAAAAAAGCTTTCAATTCAACACACATGATAAAGAAAATAAAGTGCTGGTGTCAGGCAGTGGCAGCAAAGCCAAACATCTGTGTTCTGAGATAACTTCACATTTATGTCAGTGCACATTTGGCTGAGGCAGTACACAGGAAGGCTATGAGCACCTGTATCTACTCTCCAACCTTTACATTTGCCCATCAGAGACACGAGAGCAGCAGGTGCTGCTTCACTGCATATTGTGTCCTGAAGTGGAGACATGGCTAGAAGTGCTGATTCCTAAGAAAGACAGCAGGTGGAATGGCGCTGCTGCCAATTTTAAGGTATTCTTACAATAAGCTGCAAGTTGGCAGGGCTTTCGGAGTGGGCACGTTACCAAAGCATTAGCGCACGTCTGTAATATTTAATTGTGCATTTGTGCATCGCTGCGCATCTTTTTAGGTCCTGCCAAGAGGACACAAGCACAGCGAGGATGCACAGAGGAATGAGACACTGTTCAGTCAGGAGGGCATGTGTTCTCAGTCCCGCGAGTTAGCTGTGTCCTATATGCTGAGACCAAAGCACAGCTTCAGATGGGCTGTAAATACTCATCTATTTCCACAGAGAGTAAATCCAGTATTTAACTGTGACACACTAAACCCACTTGTTTCCAGCATGTGATTTGAGTAAGGCAGTCAATTTGGGGGATAGCGAAGTCCCTTACTGAAATTAAGGCATCTGTTGGGTACAGCAGGCACTTCAAATCATGCTGGCATTCATACTGAATAATTGAGGGCCCAGAGTTTTAATCAGGGCAGTAATTTCTCACCACGATGTGTGTAGTTTTTGTGTGCCTACCGTGGTGCACTGCAGAAGCAGCTGATGGCTCCTGAATGTATCGTCATGGCATATGCGAGATCACAAGAAAAAAGCAGATACTGTGTTCAGCAGTAAGCATTTTAAAGGCCTGTATTTTTCCTCATAGGAAGAATTTAGGCTACTGTGTGTCATGAAATAGATAGTTATTTACTGAATTTGTAAATAGCCCTCTTTCACATCTGGTCTGCTTTCGTACAGGCTTTCTGGTCTGTGTTAGGTATGTCCAGCTGGCTTACACAGAACCCAAAGGGCAGGCTATTCCCCTCAGAAAGTATTAGTATTATTTTCAAGCTGCTGTTTATGTGCTTCCTAAACAATTGTCTCAGACCAATGTCTTGTTAGAAGTCCCAAGCTGAAATAATTATGGAGAGAGCAAAGCAATTTCATTCACCCCAAATCTGCCAGTGTATTAGGCTTTTGCAGAAGCAAAGATATTAATCTCCTCCCTGTATCCATGGTGAAGAAGTAATCTGTTTAATTGCAACAAGGAAGATTGAGATTAGACATTTGGAAAAACTTCACTGTGAAGATTTTGGAGCCCTGAAGCAGACAGACAACAGTGACCCCATACCCTTCGCAGGCTGTCTTTAAGAACAGATGAGACATCTTTGAGGACTAACTTGGGAAGAACAGATCCTGCCTTGGGGTAGGGGCTGGACCATCTGACCTCTCAAGGTCCCTTGCAGTCATGTTTTCTATGATGCTCTGTACAAGTTAATACCAAAAATAAAAAATTGTGCTGATTATGTAAAGCTACAGGGAATGAGCAAAAAAAACACCAAGTTATTTTTCTTGCCAAAACAGCATTCTTAAAGACATCCACTGGGCATCAGAGCTGCTTACTGTTTTTGGACATAAAATCCCCATACACTAAATTTGTGTCTGTGTACTTCCCTTTTGAAGAAAAAGCAGATAAAAATGAGACCATTCTGCATCTTTTATTCTGGGATCAGCAAACATTGCTTTGACTTTGCTTTTCAATGGTGGTGATTTGTAATAGTAAATCTGACTTCAGCTGGATTTCCAGAGGCTTCTGCATCTGTTGCCAAAGTGGAAACCATGCATAT
Source organism: Oxyura jamaicensis (assembly GCF_011077185.1). Lineage (NCBI taxonomy): Eukaryota > Metazoa > Chordata > Aves > Anseriformes > Anatidae > Oxyura > Oxyura jamaicensis. The sequence continues at coordinate 36,380,253 of NC_048896.1, forward strand.
TGTATAGGGGTTTGTGTTGGGGTGACATGGTATGTGTGTGTGTGTGTATCTCAGCCCCAGCTTTTGGCATTTTCACGTTGGTAGGTACGTGTGGGCTAAAAATGCTTCAGCTGAACAATTTTCTGTTGAAAAAAATGAAGTCGTGTTAAAGCTATAAGGTTTCCCTAGGATGCCTGGATAGGAATAAGAAATGAGGAGAAGAAATTGTTCTGACTTCCTTGTTCTATTTTGGTAATAGCCAAATATTTCAGTTTCATTGCTGGATACATTTTCTTTTCATATAGGAGTTTATTTATGTATTTTATTTACTTTATTTACTCTATATTATTACTCAGCTTCTCAAAATATTTTGGGAAGGAAATAAAGTTTATATTCCATTGTGAATTTAGACTTTCTTCCAACTCAGACTTAAAACTTTTTAACTGTTAGAATTTCCAATGGAATAGAAATGTCATTTTTCAGCTGTGATTATGGCTGAGTTGTTCCACCATTTGGTGGTCATGCATCTGTTTAAATGGCAGAAGTTATAGTGGAGTAAAAATACTGCATTTCTAGTAATAAAAAGATCAGTCTTCAGAGCCAATTCAGTAATAGCTTTGTTAACTCTTCTCTTGTACAAATCTGTACAACTGCACCATGGATTCAGTTCTCAGTGATGCGGGAGTAGATTTAAGACAACTATTTACATTTTTGTTAATTTTTTTAGAGCAACTTTTTAGTGAAAAGATGAACCTTTGAAGAAAATACTGCATCCCAAAATTGGCAGTCAGTGCCCTGGCACAGATTGTAGCATCTTTTCATGTTCTCCCTCCTCCCTACAAACTCAGTTACACCAATATCTGAGCCAAAAAGAAGTTTACTTTTTATTTTATTTCATCTGGACACTAAATAATCTAGAGTTTATTTTATTTAGTCTCCACTTTGCCTGAGGGAAGGACTGGCATACAGAAAATATTTGTTTTATTCTTTGTATTTTTCAAAGTGAAAATTACAAGTGCTTGTAATCAGAAGTAAACTCCTAAGAAGCCCTGAGGTGCCCCTGTGCAACTGGCTCAGCGGTGCAGGAAGGCAGAGCCCCCAGCCTGCCACACCACGTCTCCATGAACGCCCTGGTGTGCCAGCACTTGCCAGCAAAGTCTGCTGAAAATGCTTCAAAAGCCCACCTAAAAAAAGAAAAAAAGCAAAACAAAACAAACAAAAAACAACGCAGTGTGCATACAAAGTGGCAGCTGAGTGGTCTGTTCCTCAGACAGCTTAGGACGAGTTGTGGTCAGCCCAGCATCAGGTGGCCGGGATCAATCCCTCTGCAGTCCCAGCCTAGGTGTGTCTGCAGGAACCTTTGTAAAGAGGCAAAGCGATCAGTAAGTTTCCAAAGGCAGTAGATACTACAGTTCCACACATCTACATTTTCTTTCATTTATGCCTCATGCCCCCGTTTCCCTGAGAAGTGCAGACAACATAGCGATCGCCTTTGGCTTCCTCTTCTCCCTTTAGCTAATCTGAGATAACTTTGCTCCCTTAGCTGTGAATTCTTTCCAGTAGCCACTGATTATTATCTCTTTCCTGTCTTCTCCACTCTTGCCTCGCTCTCCTTTTGGGAGCAATGTCAGCAGGCAATATCTGATCCAAACTAAGATGCCTCCTCCTCTTCCCTGCAATTTCACTCCCTTTCTTCAGAGTCTCTTTTTGGCTCTCCAGACCCTCCTCCAACTGCATTTCCTTACTTCCTTACCTTGTACTTTGCTCCTTCCCATGTCTCCTGTCATTTCTCTAAGGCGTGTTTGGCTTCCCCACCTTTTCCTTTCCCAGAGGTGCATTTCTTCTCAATCCCCTCTTGTATCTCTTGACAGTCCGTCCAATGATTCTCCGGGCACTTCATGCCCTGAGCTCATTTGTCTTCTCGTTTCTCTCTTCCCTCTCGCTCAATTCCTGTCTCCAAGGGAATGCAACAGAAATCAAAGAGAGTGACATTAGCAGGCAGAGCTCTTACAAGTTTACTTTGCTCCCACAGTTAAATTAATGAGCTTTCCAGCCCTTCCAGAAAAACGGTGAAATTGTGCAGCCTGTGAAATCCTTACAATAATTTTACAGGCGAGAGAGTTGCAGGTGAAATGTATTTCCACTGTGTGCTGCAGAGTATCATGTTTTACATACGATGCTTTTATTAACAATGTATTCATTGCTGTGGTTGCCTTAAAACTGCAGCATTCAGAGTAAGACCCTGCCTCTGGCTTGGACTTGTTTAGTTTCCCCGTGCAGCCGGCACATCATCTGTAACTGTCGGCATTTGGCAACAGGGAACAGATATTTTGCAGTATTTCTCCTGCTTCGTCTTAATGGCTTTCTTGTGGAGTCTGACTTGGGAATACTGAGATTTTGCTTGCAAAAAGTCTAAGGAACTTTAATGAAAAGTTAAATTTAGAGAAAAGCAAATGTTTAATTTCAATCGGGTAAAAATTATCTCCCAATAATAGTGTCAATTCACTTGCACTTTTACGGTATATTAAGGTGTTCACAATTCAGTTTCCATCAGTAATATTTGTATACTGTTTCTAGTAAATTTGTGGGGCTTTATTTGTGTTTCTACTTGTGTTCATTTTTCTATCACATTTGTGTTTCAGTGGTTTGGATATCAGAAAAATGCCTACTCTTTTTTTCTTGCAATTTTGGGGCTTTCATTCCAATTTGATTTTGTTTTCTTAAAATACTAGAAATTGTACAAAATGGTAGTCTGTTTTTTGTTCTTTTGTTGTTTGTTTGTTTGTTTTTTTAACAGCTCTAACCAGTGTTCTCTGAATGTCCTTGGTATCACGGTGGTTTTTAGATATTTTTCTCCTTTTACCATCAACAGCCTTCTGTACCTTTTGCTTTTACTGTTGCTTCTTTGTGCTTCATCTGTCCAAACTGCAATGGCTTTGAAATAACAATATTCATCAAATCAGTTTTGTTTCACATTCCTGCACTGACTTTTGCATCCTCACATGAGCCCTTGCTTGCAAATCATGTCTTACAAGTGTGATAACGTTAATGTTCCCATATTATGTTTTCTCAAGCAACTTAATGCATGTTCTCTTAATTCTTAATTTTCTCCTAAGTGTCTTTTTTGGGATATATTCTAAATATCTAGTCCTTGCACATGTGCCTCTTTATCCACGATGCTTCTCTGAGTCCAGCAGGCAGTACACGTATTACTGTCTGAAAGCACCTTTTAGGAACTAGCTGGTTAGTCAACATTTGGTGTTTCTCCTCCTCTCAACATGGAACAGACTGAAACTCTGGTAGACATAACCTTCTCTCACCATTTCATATAGACTCATGGAAGCAAGGCTGGCCAAAAAAAAAAATAAAGCATTTCCCTCTATTCAAACTAGGCAAATATTTCCTCTGCCCGGAGAGAATTCATGGAGAAAAATACCTAGCTGATGTGTTCAATTGTGCGTGGCCACAGCAAACTGAAGAATATCCTGTGTTTTAAACCTTCTCTTAGTTAACGCTGGTACTACACACACAGAATTGAGGATTCATGCAACATGGATTTTCTGAGGAGAGCTTGGTGACAGTTGTGCTTACTGTCTGTCTGTGTTTCTCTTTAGATTAATTGCTAATTTATTTATTTTTTAATTTCTAACTTCATTTTGCTGAGGACAGAGGTGGTGATCTCACAGTTTTCTCAGCAGGAACACTAACTCAACTTTACAGTAGATTTCATAATTATAATACAACATGCTGTTACATAGTATGATAAGGGTTATGCTATCAGTGGAGCACACAAACTTGCTGTTTCAGACTCATCCTACTAAGTAACAAAGCAGACGTTAAAAATAATCAATAGCAATGTAAAATTTTTCAGAGGACTTCAGCTTGTCCCCTAATTGCTCAGGTATCAGTAGCAGATCTAGTTTGATAGACATTTACCCATTCTTTTTTTTTTTTTTTTTTTGAATGTTTGCTATTTCTTGTCCTTAGAACAAGAAATCCTAAGTAATAAAAGTAGAACTGAGAAACCATTGAATAGGTAATAATATCAAAATAGCAACACTGAAGACACATATCATTATTACATCCTACGTGCATGAGAAAAAAAGAAGTGCTTTGATTTCTGCCAAGAAAATCAGCATATGATGTCTCTGTGGTTTTGGAAAGCACTTAGAAGTAAAGATAGTTCAGCAAAAAAAACAGCATCTTTCTTACTAATGACATAAATGTCCTGTACTGTCAATCCAATCAACTCTGTTTAGGCTTCTGAAAGTATCCATTTCACTTCTGGCTTTATCAGGAGCTTAAGAACACCATTTGTTCAGTTATCCCCATGGTAGTGTTCTCGTCCCATGTTCATTTTCTATATCAAGCACAAGTCAGCGAGGCTGGAGCCAAGCTCGCTGTCTCTCCTTACACTCACTTCACCGGTGCACTGAGCGTTGAAGGGCAGCTCCAAACTTCACGTAACAGCTGTGTTTTCAGTCCCACAGTATCCAAGCACAGTCCTCGTGTTCAGGCCTCCCTTGCACTGCTTCTTTCACCAGCTGGTGCTTCGTTCCCTGCAAAACCCCAGAATGCCTGTCTTTGGAAGTCATTCTGTATTAGGTTGTAAAGATGGTCAATCCTCCTGAAGATTTTGGTCTTCCATTGTGTTATTCTGATGTTGCAGATGTTGCCCATCATTTTTGGGTCTTCAGCCATTTTTTCCAATTTTTCTACAGTCTGTGTCCATCTGCCTTTTCTTTCACATTTCTCCTTCATGGGTTTCCTTCAGGAAACTCCTCCCTGGAGCAAACTGGAATGGCATCAGTCCTCCAGTTTCGTCCTCCTCCTCCTCCCTTTTTTCCTCAGGTGCCATTGCCACAACACCTCTCAGAAGCAGTAATTTGTGGTACAACACAAAGTAATTACTTGTTTTTTTGGGCCTGCTTTCCAAAGGAGGCCATATTTTCAAAGTCATAATGCTTACGCCTGTTGGTGGTCAGCGCTGAATTTATTAATCTGAATTTACCATTTACTGATTTGAATTACTTTGAGCTTACTGTTCTAATCAGGTTGCTACGGTCTTCATGAAAACGGGCAATTTGGATAGAGGAGGATGTCCTCAGTGAGGCCAGAAAGATCAGCTTTTCAGGAAGTCTAAGTCTAGGCACTGAAAGCCCTACCCAATTCCCCCAGCAGATGAGAAAGTCTGTCACTTCAGAAGCCTGCATTGGCTGGGTAGGATTCGTGCACCAAGGCAGTAAGGGTGCTGTAATAAACTAACCACAGAACCTGAACTTAGCAGAAGTTTTTATTATCTTGGCATTTCACTATCCTAAATAATAATAATAATACAGCCATATAATTTTGTGTTCCTTTTGCTAAGTTTTCTTTTCAAACATGATGTAATTTATTGAAGTTTTATTATGTCCAAGTTACAGGTTGTACTTGCAACCCTGTAAAAACACCCTGATAGTTTTTACCTTTTAAAGTGAAAAATAAAAAAAAAGGGGGGGGGGGGGGGGGGCGCAACAGTAAAGCTTATTCTGCAAACAGCGTATCTGACCAAAGAGACCTGCCTTACATCCTTTTTTTCTTGCCTTACATCCTTTTTTTCTTGAAAGGCCTGAGCACTCAGCCCTGATACTATAAGCAGACCTTACAGCAAGGGCCAATCTGTCAAACAAAGTCTATGCACACCAAGATCTCTTCTATTTGAAAGGCCATATTCCAGTATTTATATCAGCAGGGCGCACTGTTTATTTGTACAGCAATAGACGAGCTAGGCAAGAGGGGGAGGAGTGTCAGAGGAACAAAACTTGGGCCTCAGGGAGCCCCGAGATCAAAGCCTGCAGGGAGCTGCCGCAGGACAGGCGCTTACCCTGCACACCCCAGCAAAAACCCGGGCCCAGGCCCCACGGGCTCGGGGCAGTGAATGCCTGTTAGAGGGAAGCTGAAAAGCAAGGCATGAGCATTGCGGTCTTGTAGATAAAAGCCTGGCTGCAGGTCTGTGGCTGCCTGGCTACTGTTGTTTAGGCTGATCTTCATATGGATGGTCCCCATGCTATTGGCTTTGAATCTACTGTGCTTGGTTGGAAAGTGTCAGCGCTGCTGAGGAGCACCCCCAAAACCCTGGGAAGCATCTTTGTCCCCAGGAGACTCCTCTAATTTAAGACACAGCACCTCCATCCTGCTGCTCCCACTGCACCCCCTTTGCCTTACACACACCAGTTTTTCCTCCTCTTCCGAAAGCACCAGCATCGTTCGCACGAGTTACGTGCCCAGACTCTTGTGCATGTACGCTTTGTGTCAGAAATGAGAGGTACGGCAGACTTCATGGTTTGTGAGTGCTTACAAGAATGTAAATGGCAGGTGCTTATCACAGCAAACAGCACAGCGCTGGAAGACTGCAACACCTGCTTCTGATGGAAGCAACGGGTAAAAAAGTTTGGCAGTCTTCTGCCAAAAAGTAAAGATAAAACGATGATAAATTCAGGTATTGCTTCTTTCACCGCAAAGTACCATTCCCCCGAAATACCCATCTCTGGAAGTCATTTTGGATTAGGCTGTAAAGGTGGTCAATCTTAGGGAAGCGCGAGCACCGAACTCCTCGTACTTGTTTTCATTGTTGTGCGATGAAGTGGAAAATGAGCATCAGAAACGTCTCGGCACGGAAGGGAGCAAGCTATCGGGAGGAAAGGTGTTGATTCATTTCTGTGAGCTCCTTTCCAACAGACACATTTTCCGCAGTGATTTTGGTTTAGAGTATGCCTGTTGTTTTGCAGATGAGTTATAGCTGTCAGGAATGGCCTATTTAGGTGAATTGTTCGCATGTCTAGTATATTGAATGCCAGTTTACAGAAAAGACCGAAAACTATCCTTTTAACGTTATGACAAAACAGACATACACAAAAAAAGCCTCAAATGCTGCGGCTATAACAGGAGAAGGTGAAAAGAAAATTTGTCAATCGCTTTCAAGCTGAGGAAATGTCTTCATTAAAAATGGGCTGAAACATTCATCCTGACCAGGTTGCTAAGATAAAAAACCATTACCTGAATTATTTAACCAGCTGTGCAGTTAGACCAGACTATCCCAGCCGAAGCTGGCCCTTCTCGGTGGAAGACAGGCATCAGATAAAGGGAGAGGAAAAGATGGCCAGTTGCTTGAATTCAGGCTTGAGTTTTCTGACGCTTGTTTGAGCAAGACAGAGAAATTCAGCTGATACTTAACAGACTTTTAATGCCTTTCCAGTCCCTGTGAGTTTGCATTTTTCTGTCCAAATTCCATTTTAAAACCAAGTAGTGACAGATAAATTCCCATCCAGAATTGGATTTCAGGCTGCAGTTTACTTAAGTGCTTCCAAGCATCACTTCTGGACCTATTTTCTGTGATTCGTATTCAGCTACTATTTTGTCAGATAAGTACAGCAGGAGTGAGATGGAGATGGAGGTAGAAGTGGAGAAATAGAAGCATGAGAGGAAAAGTGAGGGGAGGCAAGATAAGAGACCTTTTTCATATACTTAAGGTTCTGTAAGACTGGTAAGAATACTGATATTTTTTTTCTCATGCTTAACAACTTTCCAGATAAGAACAAAGGAATAAATGTTACCCTTATTAGACGGTAGTCCTTCATTTAAAAAAATAAAATCAAAGCTTTTGTCATAATGTACAAGTTTACCAACATATATCAAATTGTCATTTACAACACATATGCTCCCTTCTTCCCCTCTTGCTAGGTAAAACAAGCCAATATTAATAAGACATACAAATACCTCATTGTTTATAGTTCTTTTTTTTAATCTACCTGTTATATTTTAAAAATTCTAGTTTAATATTTCGTGTTTCCTGATCTATTTGCACTGTGAATTCACAAGCAAGGTGCTACACCTTTTAAGTTCTAATACAAACTGTGCAAATAAAGGAATACGTGCAAACAGTATTTAAATTAATATTATGTTTAAGATAGCAGGTTATAATGTATGCGTATCTGTAAGGCTATAGAATAAAGGCCAAAAAAAGACAGAATCATTTGTCTGTCCATACATCTGTAGGTTATTTTCAGTTTGTGCATTCCTAGCAGGATCATTCAGTCACTCTTGTTACAAACAAAAAGCAAAAAAGCATATCAAAATTGGGAAAGCAACTCAGAAATAGAGTGAAGGGGAAAAATTACCTCAAGCTCATACTGTTGAATTTAAGAGTCTTTTCTTCTCTTCCAAAAACCCACTTAATAGCTGAAGATGGTCAGAATAGAGCTCCCAGTAACTTGGCATTGCCAGTTTTAAAACAGGAGGACAGGAAAGTTCTGTATCAGTGACAAAATGATAACGAAAGGGAAGCTCTATAAACTATGCGTTTGATTCCTTGTGATCAGCAAGATAACTATTTTATTACTGTTTTAGCAAAGCAAGGATACCCTATCAAGGTGGCTTCTCCTTAATGCAGTTTTCAAACTGCAAGTTCACTTTTTGGAGGGACTGAGCTTCAGGTAAATTATTGGAGGCTAAACATGGCTGAAAGAAGGTATTTGCAAAACGACAAACATTCTTCAGTGCTGAAGACAGTAGTCTTCATTGTAAATGTGAACATAGTAGCCACAACAAGCTCAGTGAGACATTTCACTGCCAGGTTAGGGTGGCTTTTCAGTATGTATCTGAACGCAGTGATTATACACCTAAACCAACAGCACACTGTACTGCAGAAAGTGAACTTCGAAGTTTCTGCTCTCACCCACCAATAAGCAGCACGTTGATAGAAGAGGCTTCCTGTGAATAACATGAAACAAGTAGGGTAATGCTCCATGAATTTTCTAGCCACTCTTGATAATTCAAGATGTATAAAGGAAATGCCTGATGTTCTCAGTGAGTATATAACAGTACTTTTCATTCTACTGTCAAAATTATACCTCTATATTATGAGGTGTATTCATGCCTCATTCCTCTAATACAATATCCCAACTAATAGTATAATCCATAACCAGTCTTTAAAAAAATACATAATATACATTTGCACTGTATGTCTTGTTACCTGAAATGTACAGGAACCAGTGTGCCTTGCTCTTAAACCTGACATGTTTACAACAGCTGGAAAAAAAATATATATGGAATTTATTTTGTTACAGGAATATGCTGCAGAGGTCTGTGGAAAAACAGTATCAGTCATAACTTAGCTATTGGCTTTAGCAGCAGCCTTTACTATACACTTCATTTCTATAGCTCCCTATTTTATGTTGAAGTAACTTCCAATATAAAATATTAATAATGCTCCGCAAGCTGGGGTCGAGCTAAATGTGCTCCAAACCACGATACAACTCACATGAGAAACAAGTCAGAAATAAAGAAAGTAGGGCATTTCCATCTGTGACAAGGATTGCCAGGAAGTTATCACTGCAAAGTGAAAATTGTCCTACATAGACTAGGACAGAAAATGGTCTGGGAAGGAATGTAATTAAAACTAAAGAAGATGAACAATGGAAGAGGGACTTCCAGCAGGTGAGGAGCGAAAGGTCAAGAATCTGGGAAGCTGATAATCATTATCTCTGAGAATTTCTCACTGCAGAAGGGGAAAACTAGCCAGCAGTGGCAGATCACCCTAAAGAAGAAAAAGAATTTGATCTAAGGGGAAATTCAGCAAGTGGTGGTGGCAACTGTCCTGCCCCTGCTGCTCTCTTCTGTAGTTATTGACCCAATATGAAGATCATTATGTTAATGACCAGAACGGGGTTTATAGGATTAAAGTGCATGAGGTAATGCCCAGTAAGCAAGTTTTTGTTTTAGATTCTTGAAATGTTTATGTGCAACCTGCTCTTGAGGAATTTAAGAGAGAGGTTGAACGGCTTTGCCTGGTATAGGAGGCAGATTAGAGGGCTCAGCAGTAACATGTGTGCCTGTGCTTGTGTTTGGATGAAAAGATCAAAGAGGCTGTGAAATGCCAGATATAGGTGCTTGCCCTCTAGACTTTGTATCTCGTTCCTGTTAGGGCAATTTCAATATTAGAACACAAGGCAGATAAAAGAAATCTCTCGCTCTAAAACTGACAATCTTGGATGAATAAATTCACCTTGGCAGCAGAACGCAAGGATATTTGGATGTAATAAGAAACATAGCATAGGAATGCCCAAAGGTATGAGTGATGTTGCTATGTTGAGCATTGATAAGGCTTTCATTGTGGGCAAAAAGATATCAAGTATAGAAGTAAGTTTAGTATTCGATGTGCTGTGAACAGAATGAAGGACACACATTACAATCCATCATAAAATGGAATATGTAATAAATTGTAGAAAGACCTATTTCCTTTCTTTCTTTTTGTTCCTGGCTATAAAAGTATGAGAAATCCTATTCTTACTTTTCACATTTCATTCACATTTTCTTCCAGCACTAGGATGCCTGAACCAAGCAATCATGGCTTTTAAGATTCTTTTAGCTTTAAAGTCATGTTTTTAAGAACATGAATGTGTAGCATGAATTTTGCTGATCTTTGAACTCTTCCCCTCTGTAATAATATTAGCTGCTTATTCCAGGCTCATGTCGTGCTTTTTATGTATTTGTGAAAGAAAAGAGACCAGTTCAGGAACTATATGCACAGACTTAAAAAAAATAATATGGAAGCAAGAATGCATAAAACAAGAATAGCAATGTTCAGCGCTGCATACTGTAGTGAAGCCACACACTCTACTGAAAACTACAGATGCATAGTGCTTCCCAGCTCCAGTGCTGTACTCAGAAATATGCATAATTAATTTCTCGTAAATGTTATGATTCGATGGATTAAATGTTCTTACAGAGAGATCTTACCTTTTGTAACTTCAGGAAGCATTGTTCCAGATGAAAACTGGCACTTGGCTCCTGGAATCAAAGGACACAAGCAGCTCCCAGAAAGATAACTTGATACCATTTTCAAGCATTCTTCTGTAACATGAAAAATAGAAAAGGACAGTAATTGGAGAATATATGTTCCCCTGGGAGTTCAAAAGGGAAGTTGTGCATGAAAAGAAAATAAATTTATGGAACTGAAGGTCATTAATGGGCTTGCAGTCAAATTTATGCACAAGGAATGTGTATTTGTTTCAGTTTCTTGCATAAATGCAGCATCTCAGCTTGCCAAGTCCCGTATGGGAAAAACAGCCAAAACTAGGGATAGAGACACCCTGGAAGAAACCCTGTTTTTTGAAATATACTTAACTTCAAGAAATAAGTTTCCCCACTTGATTTCCCTGGCTTGCAGAAGGGCTTCTGATTTTTAAACATTCTTTCCTTTTTCCTGTTGCTAAGTGTAAGTCTCATAAACAAAGGAAATCAACTGTGTTAAAAGGAGGAAAATGACTGTGTGCAAAAAGCTGTCAAATCTACAGAGTAAGCAAACTGGAAAAAAACATTTCTAAACCTAATCCTTTCAGTTACAGCAATCCGTGCAGCACTCATGATGCATAGAGAAAGTAAGGGTATTGTGGGTTAAAACTGTTCGGAGTTAATTCTCCCAATTTAAAAAAGAGTTTCTGTAGCCTCCGTGATATTCGTGGTGTGTTTTGTTGTTGTTGTTTGGGGGTTCTTTCCCAGAGGGAGCATTTTGATGCTAATGGCAATATGAAGTGCCTCCCATGCTTTGTGGATCAGCAGGATCATGTTGTAGGTACTTGAGGAGAATAAAGCTTCCTTCCGCTTCCTACTGTACAGTCATGGTAGAGGGATGCACAACTCCTGACATCAAACAGGTCTTAGGTGGGCTGAATCACCCTTCAGATACTTGTTCTCTCCGTTGCAGACACAGGGAGGCTCTAATTCTGAAAAACACGCCTCAGCTGGACACCTGAGCTGATGAATCCAAGCTGTAGTATTTGAAGAGCTAATCTCAAAGGCAGTTGTATGACCTGAAGCTTACACAGTGCCTTACCTCTGTACACTGTGACTGCAGTGTCTGTTTGGATTTGACCGTGGTCTTGGTCCTGTGTTTCAAAAACACGTTGGAAGTACCCCATCATTCGCTGAATGCTTACTGGGGTCTCAAAAAGCACTGCTGCCAATAGTCTGCACGTCTGACGGGATCACTTTGTCTGGTTTTTCACATACACAGAGCTGCACATACCTCATCAATGGTATTAGTAGCTGCGGTACACCTAACACAGCACAGGAAAAGGCACGTTTTACAAGTCCTAAGTCTATTTCAGTCATAGACATTGTATCTACCTACCTACTCTTGAACGGATATGTAACTATTGGTTTAAAGAAATTTCAGTGGCACCAGAAAAAAGCTTTTCCTGCATGGCTTGTGCCACAGTGCTCAGGCTGTGATCCACAGGCAGCTATCAAGTTACACACACTAGTTGCTATGATTTCCAGCTACAAACAGCTTAAGTAGAATAAATACCACCCGAGATTCTTCCTCTTAATAATACAAGGGATGTTAAGCATTCAGGGCCAGGATAGCGGGTGGTCCACATAATCAGTGAATAGGAAGGGCCAAAGGGAAAGACTGTTTAGATACCCTTTTTATGAAAATTTTTGAGGATTCCTACAATAACAGAAAAAATCTATTCCACTAACAGGGAGCGAGTACATAATGCTACGGAATTTAGCACCAACAAATACTCTCCCTTTGAAACGGTGAATTAGATGTGCAGCAGGATCTGGTCACACTTCAAAGAATCATATGCAGAGCTGAAGATCCATCTGTTTGCTCTTGCTATCGCCATTGAGGCTCCTGTATGTTAAACAGTCTTTTGACTACTTCAAAGCATGTTTGAAGTCTTCGCTGTGCCTATCCTGTGCACAAAAAGCAAGAGTGCATTAACAATATGAGTAGCTGGTATTTGTGTTCATTTTGCTTGTAAATGAAAACAATTTGTTCCTGCTATGTATCATTTTTGGACTTTTTTTTTTTTTTTTTAGCTATGATAGTGAGGGCCGTCTAACAAACGTTACATTCCCTACTGGAGTTGTCACAAACCTTCACGGGGAAATGGAAAGGGCCATTACGGTGGACATTGAATCGTCCAGCAGAGAGGAAGATGTCAGCATCACTTCCAACTTATCATCAATTGATTCTTTCTATACCATGGTTCAAGGTACTGTATACAAAACATTTCTCAGCAGATACTGACCTGAAAACTCTTTTCTTCTGGTACAAACAGCTCAGATGAGATGCCTTAGAGGGAAACCTTGGAGGCCTAGTGTTTGGAGGAGGAGGTGTTACACACATGCTTTTATACATATATAAAAAGAACTGTTCAGGGAAGGAAGGAGGTACAATTAAAGTATAATTAAATGTTTTCTAACCAAATAGTTTTTGCAAACAGTTATTGGAAGTAGTTAGAATACCTACTTTGCATAAAAAGGGAATCTGGAAAAAGAGTGTGAAATGGATTGTGAGGGAAATGGGTGTAAAAATAGCATGAAGTGAGATACGAGCTTTATAATAGCATGTGACGTCCCAGCAGCCACATCCTTGCAAAAGTCACTAGTCACAACATGCTTTGGATGTGGCCAAAAATGCCAAATGAAACAGCAGAGAATATGTTTTGTGCAACTCCAAAGACTATACTCAATATACAAAGAATATAAGTGGGATTTTTCGGAGGCGTTCAAGTGACATCCCAAAGTTGTTTTTGCTCTCATGGGATACACATGGATGTGACAAGGATGTTTTCATCAGTCTCACCGTTGGTGTTTATTTCCATCAGGTCAGTAGGTGAAGTCAAGATTTTACATGCATATATTGCTTAAGGAGTAGGGGACAAAGGCAGACTTACCCCACGGACGTAATGTGTGTTTCTCTGTGTGGGTTTTTTTTTTGCATTTTCAGATCAGTTGAGAAACAGCTACCAGATCGGCTATGACGGCTCGCTCAGAATCCTGTACGCCAGCGGCCTGGATTCACACTACCAGACAGAGCCGCATGTCCTGGCTGGCACTGCCAACCCGACAGTAGCAAAAAGGAACATGACCCTCCCAGGGGAGAACGGGCAGAACTTGGTGGAGTGGCGATTCCGGAAAGAGCAAGCCCAGGGAAAAGTCAATGTGTTTGGCCGAAAGCTTAGGGTAAGCATGCAAGCATGTGTGGTGTCTACTGCATTCTCATTAAGTGAGAGGAAACGTAAATGCATTCTTGTAGGTATTGCCATCCAACAACCACAGAGTATTTACCGCAGATAAGCTTACTGTAGAGTTGAAAGTTGTTGCTTTTATTACTTTATATATTGGCTCTTTTTCCATATTAATTGCTCTTTTCTGCAGATTCTGAACTGTTCTTTTTAGCCTGCAATGCCTTGAAATGACTCAGGATAAAAAGAATATTTTTACTGCTTTCCTTCACTTTTTATTTCCAGCACTGAACTCACACACCTGCTTTTGAATCATTTTAAATTAGTCTACCACGAGGTAGCGTGGTCTTAGAGTTTTCTTTCCTTTAAATTTTAAATAAAAAATGTACTAATACTTATTTCTGGTAGAAAGCGTGTAACTGTGTGAATGTGTATGGCATATTCCTCTAACATATGTCTTTACCATTTTGTTGGCATTTCTTCTTCCTATATAGTGTGTGAAATGTAAGTAGGAAGCAAACTATGATTTATGACAGCTATTTGGTAAAGACAACATAGATTAAGCATTTAAGATTGGGTTGCCAGGAAACCATTTCGAGACCACATCGGAGGTCTGACATACTATTAGGACTGAACTCAGTTCTTTAAAATAAGGCCTAGGCAGTATATCAAATAAAGGTAAGTAATTTCAGACCACTTGACTTCTGAGAGGTAACATGCCATTTTTTAATTTTAATTTTTTTTTTTACTTTCCTTTGGGAGGGAGGGAGGGAATGCTGTCATGCGTCTTTTATTTCTCTCTACCACTTGCCCTGCAAGAAGAATTGATTTTTTCCAAGAAGGAAGAATGATTATGTACAATAGCTGCTGCTCAAGAACAACATACTTGTACTTAGCTGTGGTAGCAATCTTACCGTGGATGAGGGAGAGCAAAAGGAACCCATGCTTGTGGAGCTTATCCCTGTGGTTCTGGTTCCTAGACATCTCGTTACATAGCAAGCTGGGATAATACACCTGCCAAGTAATTCATGAAGGAAGGCTAAGAAAATAAATAAATAAATAGATAGATAGATAAATAATCATGCCGATAACATGATTGGTTTTGGTATTGGAACAAATCTTGATGAGTCCAGTTCTAAAAAGCAAAGCAAATTTTTGTCATTCGGATGCAAGGGAGGTTAAAGAAAAGTCATGGGCAACTCTGACTTGGAAGAGTTGAAAGAAGGAACAGCAAAGAGGGGAAAACCTAACATGAGAGGGGGGAAGTGAGAGATCATAAATGAGGACAAAACAGTGGTAATTAAAAATGTATATGCAAATGTGATAAGTAGGGCAGGCAGAGAATGTGGGCTAGCAAGAGAAAATAAAATTGCTACCAAATTAAAAGAGGGAAGATATATTTTTTTAATTGGTTTACTTAGGAAGATGCTGCAGAAATGTTGCTTAGGGGTAGGTGGGGGGTGGCGAAAGAAAACAAGAACTGAAAGAACAAGAATAACTTACAGAGCTCATCATTTCCATCTACTGATATGTCAGTAACATTTTGCTGCAGAGAAGACAAATGTAGACAAAAAACAGTGACAAAATGTATTGCCAGTAAATGTACTCATATATATGACACTTTCGCTGCATTATATATATGCAGTATGTAACAACGTGAAGTACACTGTGGTACTCTCTTGTGTTTCTATCTTGTATTAGTTATACCCACTACTAGTAGTCTTCATAAAGAAATTAGTAACTGGGGTTTTCACCATTCCTGAACTCGACAAGCCTCTGTCAATCTAGCTTTTGTTCAGATGTGTTCCGTGTGTGCTCTCTAAGCTAGCTTTGTCACCGGACCTGTACATCTGTCTTGTAAGCTGGTCTTTGGCAGAGGTGCTGGCAGTCCTCTTCAGGGAAGAGCCATTTTGGGGCAGTTTACTGAGGCCAAGACAGACCCTCACTTACCAGGTTCTTAAATAAAGGAACTCACACGAGTTCTTTCTCAGGGGGTGCACCTAGAGAGGACAGGTGACACCAAAGAGGGACCTCACAATACGGGTTTTTGCACTGTGTCCTCCAGACAAGCTCCAAGTCCTGCAAACATCCCCAGTTTTCACATCACCTCTTGAATCTCTCTGTAAGGCACAATATGCCCCTGCTCCTAATGGGGAAATCACTGTCTGGTTTCATGCTTCTCAAGGAGCCACTGGAAAGAAAACCAGGAGATAGTGCAGAGCAGGATAGCTGGACACCGTAATTACTGAAAGAGCAGGACAGCATATAGGGGGTGTCAAGAGACTTGGTTTTGTGTCGTCGTGTTCGTTCACTGAAAAATTCCTGAATTACTGTTTATATCATAATGAAGCCCAGAATTACCAAATGTATTCAGAAGTATGATTGTTTTAGACACAATAAAAATGTTTACACTTTGCTGTAGAAGCATTCAACCAAAGCTAATTTGTCCTTCTAACTGCCACGTGTATTACATGATCATGCAAGCACAGGCAGCTTCACCCAAAGCTCACGCTTGAATGCAAGAGCTCTGTCAGCAGATTTTGGAAGCATGAATCTGGCTACAGAAAGAGGCACTTCCTTTCTTCTAGTATCCAGCCCTTACACAGACCCGACAGATGGAAGTGAGAATCAAGGGATGTTATTATCCCATTTAGCAGATAAGGCAGTGAGACAGCTAGATTAAGTACTTTGCTGTAATTTACACCGGAAGGATGTGCTTAGCCAAGAAATTAACCACAATTGCTTGGACATCTGCCTTAACCATAAAACCACCCTTCCCTCTTTGCCAGTTCAGAAATCAGAAGTACCTATTCTCACTTCAGCATCTAACCCTGAGAGGTAGACAAGAAAATTAATAAAACTCATAATTAAATGTAAAATAAAGAAGGTAAGATGGAGAGAAAGGAAAGCAAAAAAATCGGAGAAGCAAAATGGGCAGGGAGAGGGAGAGATGAGTGCAGGCATGCGTGGGAGAGAGTGAGAAATAAAAGCCAGCAATAAACAAGATTTAAGTGTAAATTTAGGCAAATGGTTGAATATAAATGTTGGAAAACTTAAACAAAAAATACCTGAAAATGAAAAAGTAAAAAAAAAAAAAAAAGTTAAACTACTTTTAGAATCAGTCTTGTAGCATTAATTTTTCACAGCAAGATGCCGTGTTAAAAATCTTAGTTATCAGTGTTTCATCCTTACCTGGAATAACTAAGAGGCACAGCAGATACAGAAATGGTTTGCAGATGAACAAAGAAACCTAGAGACCTGCTTGAGAACACTAGAAAGCAGTTACAGAAGATGAACAGAGAATTGAAAAAAAGGCCAGTATGAGAAAAGAAAAACAGACGTTTTCATTTCACAAATACGAAAAAGGAAAGCTGATTCAATGAAACTGAAAGTTAGCATACTTGAAACACTAAAACAGAGGGCAGGTATTCCAGTTTTAAAGGTATTACATAAAACTCACTATCCATCACTGTTGTTTACATATATCAATTTATAAATAAATAAATAAATCTGTTTCAAATTAAAATAGGTATAAACCTCAAAGCATTTATAACTGTTTTGCAGTGGTTCTGTAGTATTCCAGTCATTTATGGCTTTAACTGGTCAGTTAACTAGGCAAAGGACTTAAACCTACACTGAAGATTTCAGCATAATAATACATTGTGGCTGTGGATCGTACACTGAGTTATATTTCCATCTGAACTAGAAAGGTGAAAGCCTGTGTTCTAAAAAGTGTTTGATCTTAATTTGAAGATTAAATGTGCTTTTGAAGATCTTAAATTTGTATTTATTCTTTTGAAAAATACTTGCTGTGGAGGATTAGGACTCAGTTCATTCTTAGAGTTTGATAGTCATGACCTGGAGCAGCAGTTGCTGGGATATGTCGTAATAGTTTGCTAGATACAGTTTGGACTGCCACAAAATAAATAGTTAGCTCTCTGAAATGGCACTGTTTATTGAAGAAGTTTTCCTTGCATATTTTTAAGTATTTTCTTAACAGTTGACTAGGCATCAAGAAAGAACACAAATAGCAACAAATTCTGGACCATCTCTTCATATAATGAAGCCTTTTAAAATACATGCTAACGTAGTGCATCACATTTATGTTAGGAAGTTGCTAAAATAGTTTATATACACAGCAAATCAATCACTGGAAATGGTATTTAAAGAATAGCTAGCATTTTGTGGAAATAATAGGTGGGTAGTGTTTGAACAGCATGATTTATGATGTCATTTTGTTTGTTTTAAAAAGGTTAATGGCAGAAACCTCCTTTCAGTTGACTTTGATCGAACCACAAAGACAGAAAAGATCTACGATGACCACCGTAAATTTCTGCTGAGGATTGCCTATGACACGTCAGGGCACCCCACGCTGTGGCTACCAAGCAGCAAGCTGATGGCTGTCAACGTTACCTATTCATCCACAGGGCAAATAGGCAGCGTACAGCGAGGGACAACCAGTGAAAAAATAGAGTATGACGGACAGGGAAGGATAGTGTCTAGAGTGTTTGCTGATGGGAAAACTTGGAGTTACACGTACTTGGAAAAGGTAAAGAACATTCAGGGTTTTAAAAATGCTTTGAATGTGCTAAAATTGTGCAGCATCTGATTGCTGTATGCAATGTAAAAACAGGTAGCGAAGCGTATTTCAATTACTCTTACTTATCAACATGTGGTTCCTATGGGAATGTTTTATAAAATAGATATGTAACCGTGCTCTAGCTAATTGTTAAGAATTGATGACTTTTTAAATTAAGCAGCATCTGTATTTACCTTTTATTTCAAATGCTTAAAATAAGGTACAGGAATTAGATCTCTGCAATATAATTCAGTTGAAAATCATTTATTTGTAAATTATTCACTTCTTTCTTCGCTACCAAGAAAATCTTGTTTTTAAATAGTTGTGTCTGTCAATTTACACTTCCTAGATGTTGTAGCATAGAAATAAATAATAAGCATAAATCAGAGATGTTCATTAGATATACTGATTACTGAATGATAGCTCTTCCTCTAGAAATAGCTGCGAAAATTCCCCTTGTGAGATCTCATGCCTGCTTCTACTGAGGCAGATAATGATGGAACAAGGGGGAATGGTTTTAAACTAAAAGAGGGGAGCTTTAGATTAGATGTTAGGAGGAAATTATTCTCTCAGAGGGCAGTGAGGCCCTGGCACAGGCTGCCCAGAGAAGCTGTGGATTCCCCATCCCTGGAGGTGCTCAAGGCCAGGCTGGATGGGGCTTTGGGCAACCTGGACTGGTGGGAGGTGTCCCTGCCCATGGGAGGGGGGTGGAACTGGGTGGGCTTTAAGGTTCCTTCCAATCCAAAACATGCTGTGATTCTGTGCAAAAGCAGAATCAATTTCTTTGTGGGATTTAAATTGTTCCTATTGAATCTGTTGCTCAGCAAATACTGTTTGCTAGTCATTGCAGACATAATTTAATTCAGATCTATGATACATAATAGCCACACATCAGAAAAATGTTAGAATAATTCTGAGTGGCTCCTTCTGATATAAATAATCAAACAATTCTTTTGTCTATGTCTTAACACGTACAGAACACAGTATTCAGAGATCTCAGGCTATTCAAATTCTTCAAAGTCATCTCTAATTGTAGGGAAGAAATTGTATCTCCCATATGTTGTTCTCCTCCTGAGTTAATGGCTCCAAGACAGTTTTTCTTCTTCCCATATTAAACATGACTTATCTGAATCCATTGACAATCTGCTGTTTAGCTGTGAGTGCTTGATAAAAGAGTGATACAGTCATAACAAGTAGCAAATTATGAATGTCGAACTACTAATTACAGAACCCCTTTAAATTAAGCATCCAAGTAAATTAGGCAGGGAGATGTTAACAACATGTAAGGTCAAGGATAACTCAATTAAAGAGGAGATAATTTTCTCAAGTGGGAATGTCACATTTTTGCGAAGAAATAGCATCAGTATATGTGGGGGGGTACTCCACCATTTGTCACATGGTAAAAATCTGTTCTTAATTTTCAGTCAATGGTTCTTCTGCTTCATAGCCAACGGCAGTATATCTTTGAATACGATTTGTTGGATCGGCTTTCTGCTGTCACCATGCCCAGTGTTGCTCGTCATACCATGCAGACTATTCGCTCCATTGGCTATTACCGGAATATATACAACCCCCCTGAAAGTAATGCTTCTGTTATAATGGACTACAATGAAGAAGGGCAGCTCCTTCAAACTGCTTTCCTGGGGACAAGCCGAAGAGTATTATTCAAGTACAGACGGCAGACCAAGCTCTCAGAAATTTTATACGATAGTACAAGAGTTAGTTTTACTTATGACGAGACAGCAGGAGTCCTGAAAACAGTAAACCTCCAAAGCGATGGCTTTATCTGCACCATTAGATACAGGCAAATTGGTCCATTGATTGACAGACAGATTTTCCGCTTTAGCGAAGACGGAATGGTAAATGCCCGATTTGACTACAGCTATGACAATAGCTTCAGAGTGACTAGCATGCAAGGTGTCATCAATGAAACCCCATTGCCGATTGATCTCTACCAGTTTGACGATATCTCCGGCAAAGTAGAACAATTTGGGAAATTTGGAGTTATATATTATGATATTAACCAAATCATCTCTACAGCTGTAATGACTTACACAAAACACTTTGATGCACACGGTCGCATCAAGGAAATTCAGTACGAAATATTTCGGTCACTAATGTATTGGATTACAATTCAGTATGATAACATGGGACGAGTGACAAAAAGAGAAATTAAGATCGGGCCATTTGCCAACACCACGAAATACGCTTACGAGTATGATGTAGATGGTCAGCTCCAGACAGTTTATCTGAATGAAAAAATAATGTGGCGATACAACTACGACTTGAATGGCAACCTCCACTTGCTCAACCCCAGTAGCAGTGCCCGTTTGACGCCACTTCGCTATGACCTGAGAGACAGAATAACCCGGCTAGGGGACGTGCAGTATCGATTAGATGAAGATGGATTTCTGCGTCAGAGAGGTACCGAAATCTTTGAATACAGTTCAAAGGGCCTTCTTACTAGAGTTTATAGCAAAGGCAGTGGATGGACAGTGATTTACCGTTATGATGGACTCGGACGACGAGTTTCCAGTAAAACCAGCCTTGGACAGCATCTCCAGTTTTTTTATGCAGACCTTACTTACCCAACCAGGATCACTCACGTATACAACCACTCAAGTTCTGAAATCACATCTCTTTACTATGACCTGCAAGGACATCTTTTTGCCATGGAAATTAGCAGTGGAGATGAGTTTTACATTGCATCAGACAATACGGGGACACCACTGGCTGTTTTTAGTAGCAATGGTCTCATGCTTAAGCAAATTCAATACACTGCTTACGGAGAGATCTACTTCGACTCTAACCTTGACTTCCAGCTGGTAATAGGATTCCATGGAGGCTTATACGACCCACTGACCAAGCTCGTCCACTTCGGAGAAAGAGATTATGACATAATGGCAGGCCGGTGGACAACACCTGATATTGAAGTCTGGAAGAGAATTGGGAAGGATCCAGCTCCTTTTAATTTGTACATGTTTAGAAATAACAACCCAGCAAGTAAAATACATGATGTGAAGGATTACATCACAGGTAAAAGAAGGTTACTTAAATTGCAAGACTTGCTCAAACTTTTCTCCCTCTGTATTCATATAATCTGGAATCTGTTTATCTGGGTTACAGACTGAGGGTACTGTGTGTGGAGGTTTAGTAAAGAAACTCGCAGGGAAAATAATTGTTCAGAAAAGTACTAGGCATTTAGGACCAGATCAACAAAGTGATTTTAGCTTGGTGTGCTAGGCCTATAAACATCCAGTTTAGACTGAAATGTACAATTTTGGTGAAGTACCTTGGTATGTTGTTGGAAAAGCTATTTATGAGAAAACATTAAGCTCTCAAGAATGAAATGAACTACAGCAAACATGCTCATCAGGAATGGTGAAATAGCGATTTTGAAATATCTTGTCTAGCTTTAGACATTGACTTAGTTACCTAAGAGAGATGGAAATACACAACATATTATTAGATTTAAGGCTTAGTTAACTACGATAAGAGATCTATTTGTGTCCTACACAATCCTTATGATGCCCTAGTATTAGACTTGACCCAAAATGATATTTCAGAGTATCTCAGTATACAGAGGGGTTGAGTTTTCCAAAGTACATTTCAATGTACCAGTGCAATACGTCCCTTTCTCATCCACCAACTGAAGTGTAACACCAGGTTGCTCTGAGATCTCAGTGTACTGGGAGAAGAAAGGGGAGTTCTAGGTTCTCCTTCCAGAACTGTAACATATTGCCAAGTGCTCTTATAATGAAATAGATAGACTTCTTGAGCAAGTACAAGAGCAAGATCCCCTCAAGAACACTCATGAGATTCTCCTTACATTTGAATTAGTCAGGTTTTGTTTTTTGTTTTTGTTTTTATGGATCAGTGCTGTTGGGCAGTAAGAAATGTGTATTTGTGTACCAAAAACAAGAGGGAGTGAGAATGTACAGTAGCAAGGGCAGGAGGAGTCTTTCTGTGACCAGTTAAATTCATGAACACGGCAGAAAGTATTGGAAGTACTGGAAGTACATTGGTTGATATTTGCCAGAGTGTGTTTTTGCAAGGCTGCTAATGTAAATTGGCTAAGAAAGGGAAGGCCAACAGTGATATGTAGTCCAATGACTACAGAGGCACGACCGAGAAGTACAGAGCAGGACATCGAAAAAATAGTACAGAATTCTCTTTTGGCAATAGAAAGCTGTTGACATGCCACTTGTACAATCAAGTTGTTAGGGAGCGTCTATATGTTTTTTGTGGATCTAGAGGTAGCAATGTGTATTGTTTTCCATTAATCTACGTACAGAAAATAACGCATGTCACCAGAAGTTTCTGAAAAGTGCATGGCTCAATCAGAATCATTTGAATTTTTGTATTTGAATAAATGTGTATTTTACACAGACAGCACTAGAAAAAGGAGGAGCTCAGCTCCACTTGGTGAGGCTACCACTCAGAGAAGCATACGAGGAATGAAGTGGGTTTGCATTAATTTAAAAACCAGCAGCTATTAACAGGGTTGCTAACAGGCTGCCTCAGAGCAAGGATGATAGTGAACCTTTGGATCTGGCCTCTTCTAGCAGCATGTGCTATAGGGGAAGCAGTTGCAAACAGATTGTTTGTGGCATTGAAGATGATGCACGTGGTTCAAAAATTGCCCTCATAATCCAGCTTTAGTTCTCCTATTAACATCTTCCACATATGGAATACATAGATACATACTGCTTATACAAGGTTATCATTACAATGACTAATTCAGCTGGCTGGCATTTTTAGATCCAGAGCCTCATGAAGCATATCATTTATCTGGAAAGGTTATAAATTATTTTTGGGTACATACTTCTATTTAAGATTTGGAAGAATTTTGTTCCTTCTTCCACTTGTGTGGGGTTTTCTTAAATAAAAACTACTAGACTCAATAAGGAGCACTCTGCCAACTTCCACCAAGCTTAAGATTTGTGAGAGATAGGGTAGAAAGACAGAAACTAGCAAGGCAGAGCACCCATTCTTACCCAACAATTGTTAATTAGTTAATTGCTGGCATCCCTAATTTATTTATTTTAATAGAACATGAAGTGTATCATAAATAATGTTATCTAATGCTAACTTAGTGTTCTGTCTACTTACTGACACAATTATAATACATTTCATTAGTTTTTAATTTCATCAATCTGACTTCATCCGGAAGAGGGGGAGATTTCTCTTGAATCAACATAAATTCAATGCCAAATCATTTAAAATGTAATTGACTGTAAAGGTGTTATTTCAGATACAGTTTGAAGACACTACAATAAAACATATAGAACAAAAGAACTGGATGTGCTCAGCAGCACTTTTTTGCTTGATTTTGATGTATTGATGATGAAGGTATGACAAAGAGAGTGATCAGTCTGACCCTGAAATCCCAGTTAGTTTAGGCTCTATTGGAAGGAAATCTCACCCAATCACGCTCCTATATTCGTTCTGGAAGTCACCGAGGCCTTTAAAAATGCTGAAACCTGCAGTACCTTTCAAAATAGCCTGGAACACAGCAGAAATTTCACGTAAGCTTAGGACTTCAGGTTTTCTACATCAGCTTGCTATTCTAGCTGTAGCACAAATCTAAATCCATGCATAACAACGCAAAGACTGTTGAATAATTTTCATATTACAGGAGGAGATCAACTATGTCAAAAGCTATTCCATATACAAATGATAACAAATAATTGCAAAATATTGAACAATTCTAACATTTTTTTCTCTCTCTTTTTTATAATTCTCTTTCAGATGTTAACAGCTGGCTGGTGACATTTGGCTTCCATCTCCACAATGCCATTCCCGGTTTTCCTGTTCCTAAATTTGATTTAACAGAACCCTCCTATGAACTTGTGAAGAGCCAGCAATGGGAAGACATACCTGTAAGAAACAAAGCTAAGCACACAAGTAGAAGGAGATAGAGTGTTCCCTCCTATTCAGCTTTTAATAGGCATGGATAATCCGGCCAGGGCTACTTGCTAACTTAAATCTGAACAGCACTTTTCAAACCTCTGATTTTTATCTGTTTATTTTCAAAATAATGTAAGAAGTTACAGATGATGTTCTTTCTTACAGATTTGCTAAGCTAGGTACAATTCTAAATAAGCTTTTTGTTTGCTTTCAGCAATAATAAAAATGCAGAAGGACAATAATCAACTAAAAGAAGTTTAAGACCCTTTAAAGATGTCTGAGTTTCCTAGCAGAAACTACAGAGATTAGATTTGTACTAACACTCTGCCTGAAGGCAGAAACTGAACACTGTAGCAAAAAAATAGACTGTGAAATAAACAGAAGAACAGGTGATATAAATTATGCATACCAGGCACCACTACAATTTTACTTCTCTTTAATATTAACCATGTTTTATATGTAAAGATAAAATATTGAAAATGAAATTACCTGAGGTAAAATCCATTACATTACATAAAACCAAAACTCCAGGTGCTTATGAAGTTCTTTTGGGAGGAAGAAAATGAACTTCAAACCTGAAAACCTCTTAGAATTTTAAATGATAAAAGAAATGCATGTAAAAGTTAAAATCCAAACCCACTATTAAAGAAAATGTTGTTTACAAATCAAGCTTATTCAGAGATCAAAGACCTATGCCCTTTAAAATCCTACAGTTCTCAGTTAAGAAGGAAGTGTTAAAAGAGACAGTAAAATGGGTAATCTGATCATGAGCAGTCAAAAATCATTCTTTTTTTTACAAGAATCATGACGGAGAACTTTACAAGATTAAAACCTTCCAAGCCAATTTAGACCCCAAAAAATCATTTAAAAGGTGGCCCAGCAGAAGGGAATATATGGAAGGGAATTCTGCATGCATGAAGTGACCCGCTGTCTGTATAGTTTAATAGCCAGGGACCACGTAATGGGGAAAGACCGTAGAGCACACCACGTCCATGAATAGCAGAAGCAGTAAAGAGCGTTGCTTGTACTCTGGGCTGTTATCAGGAGATAAGAGACCTGTCATCAGGCACTGCTGTGAAGAACCATTAGAGGCTGTTTATTTAGATCTCAAAGCCTAAAAATCACAATTAACCAGTACTGCCAGGAAAAGGGCACCAGGAAGGGAACCAGTCTGGCCAAAGAGATGGGAGCAGCCAGCTAGTTGTCAGAAACCTTCCTTCAGGACAGGAGTGCCAGGGAGGCACGTGAGGAGTGCCAGGGACATGCAGCGTGACAAAGGAGGAGGGAGAGAGAGAGAGGTGGGAGGAAAACAAAGATGCAAAACTCTCAGGTAGGAAGAAATTGTAACTTTGGTATTCACTGTTGAATAAACAAACACAACCAGGAGCCAGAAGTAAACATAAGGAACGCTTAGTATTTTGAAATGTTTTAGGGAGTGAGCTGTACACAGCTCTGAGGTTTTGCTTCAGAGCTCTGAGGTTACGTTAAAAATAAACAAATTTTGTCATTAAGTTGTTACAGCATCTTGCTGCTCTCACTGATGAGTGTGCTGGCTAGAATATATCTTGTGCTCAGTAGCTTTCCTGTAGTGTAGGATTCAGAACAGCTGAAATTCATACTTGTTAGCAAGTGCAGACAAGAATCTGCCACATTTAAGGGGAGTTGAGAGCCCAAGTCAATTTGAATTCCCTCAGGAACTGTACCCTCCAGAAAGCTGCCCCTGTGGCAAGGCAGAGAAGCCTTTGCAAACCTTTTGCCAGGCTTTGATTAGCAGCAAGGCTGAATTAAGATTGCAGAGCCTGTGTTAATGACTCCTGCTTGGTATCCCATCCAAAAATTTTGGAAGAGTGAACAGGCTTATGCTTTATTTGTCAGTCAGGAGTTAAGTGGGTTTAAACAATATTTTACTGAAAGGAAAAGGGGTCAATTGGAAGATAAGCTGGATAATCTACAGAAACTAACTACTCCTTTTCAAAAGTGCAGCCAAAGCTATTTAAATCTTTCTCTCTGTTTCCTGCTGAGACAACTGCTAGGGCAGCTGTCTGCTCTCCACCTCCGTCAATACGATCTCATTCACAGCTTGTTGTTGTTAAGCCCCAGGGTTAGACAGATAGGATGTGCCTGTTCTGCACAGTGGTAAGGTCTCATCCCAGCCACAGCTGACCCCATAATGTGAGCTGCCCCGCTGTCTGGCCACACTAGGTAACCATTCCTGCTGGCTGCTCCTACTTTTCTTGCCGATGGGGCTAACCACAGCAGTTCTGCTGACAGGTCCTGGTCTCTGGCTGTCCTCTCACCTTACCAAGAGTGCATCTAGCATACTGGCCTACACGTAGCTCTTAACAGTCAAACAAATTTTTAATACAGATTTTCCTTTCCTGGCTGTCCCATCATGTGCTTTTGCACCTCAGAACTGCAGCTGTAATTTCCTCCCTTTTATGGCACACCTACCTTTCCAACAAGAACACCCTAGATAAGGGAAAACATGAAGTAATAAGTGAGCATATTTTAGACTTGCCTGTTGGTTATTTTCATTCATTGCCCCTTTTCTTTGCCAGCTGTCAACAAAGCTTTTTGCCGTATTCAGGATTACGCCCCTCTGAAGTTCTCTGGAGAGAGACTGCTCGTCTCTTTCAGGCCCCAGCCAGCATGCTGAGACTTGAAGTGAAATGGATGCTCACGTAGCTGGAGTGGCTGCAGCTTTTTCACACATCTCCTTTTGTCAGTTTGTGCCAGTATTTGCAAGAAAAGGCATCCGTCCCCAACACTCCACTCCTCTGCTCCGTACCATTTACCTCCTCCCCCTTCGCCAGAAAGCCTATCCTCATGGTTTGCCCCCTTCCTTTACCAGCTTCAGGGGATATGAGACCCTCCCTGCAGTTTGGCCTTGGACCGCAGCTCCTTAAGAGACTGTATCTCCTGACTCGGTGTAAAGAAAGGCTTGTTCTCCTTCTAAAAGCACAGCTTCATGACTTGCAAAAATCTCCTCAATTTAGATGGAACTGTGGTAGACAGGAACCACATTTGAACGGGCTCAAAGGATGAGCTAACACCGTAGTAAGACAGCTCTTTCCCCTAGTAAGTATTAGTATTGCAAAAGTCTGTCCTGTGTGGCCCGCTAAGTAGCCTGTGAAATAAACAGTGCTTTTGTGCATGCGCAGGTTCTCAGGGAGACAAAGAGAGAAACATTATCAAACCAAATAGTCTTGTAGCTCAGCAGAACAAGCAGTATGCAGATTTAATTAACTCCTTGGCACTGTCAGTTGTGGCATATCCTGTTGTCGTCCATGGGCAGTGCACCAAGAAAGCCTGCCTGTTTGGCATCTAGAGGGCTACAGATGGTTGGTAAAACTTCTGTTCTTGTTTACAGCCAATTTCTGGAGTGCAACAACAAGTGGCGAGACAAGCAAAGGCTTTCCTTTCCCTGGGAAAAATGGCAGAAGTGCAGGTCAGCAGACGGAAATCCAGCGGAGAGAAGTCGTGGCTGTGGTTTGCTACAGTGAAGTCTCTGATCGGGAAAGGGGTGATGCTTGCTGTCAATCAAGGGAAAGTGCAAACGAACGTGCTCAACATCGCAAATGAGGACTGCATAAAAGTGGCAGCTGTTCTGAACAACGCCTACTACCTAGAAAACTTGCATTTCACCGTTGAAGGAAAGGACACGCACTATTTTATCAAGACCACTTCCCCCGAGAGTGACCTTGGGACACTGAGGCTGACGAGTGGGCGGAAGGCCCTGGAGAATGGCATCAACGTCACCGTTTCCCAGTCCACGACCGTGGTAAACGGCAGGACTCGTAGGTTTGCCGATGTTGAAATGCAATACGGTGCTTTGGCGCTCCACGTCCGCTATGGCATGACGCTTGATGAGGAGAAAGCCCGAATACTGGAGCAAGCCAGGCAAAGAGCCCTTTCCAGTGCCTGGGCCAGAGAACAACAGAGAGTAAGGGATGGAGAGGAAGGCGCCAGGCTGTGGACAGAAGGAGAAAAGAGGCAGTTGCTAAGTGCTGGAAAGGTACAAGGATATGATGGGTACTATGTACTCTCTGTGGAGCAATATCCAGAATTAGCAGACAGCGCTAACAATATACAGTTCCTCAGACAAAGTGAGATAGGAAAGAGGTAACACACTGGCTTAGCTCAGGCTGCCAAAGAGACTGTGTACCAGTGTCTTCTAAAAAGGAGACCAAACTGTTTTGCTGCATTACTACTTGAGCCTAAGCTTACATCTTTGCTCAGATTTTTTCTGTAGCACAATCCGAATGGACTCTAAGGAAAAGAGCGCCTTCCAGAAGAACGATACTGCTAATGACAAAACTTTTTTTTTTCTCAATGACCTTAAAGGTGATCTGCTTTAAAGAATATGTTTACATATGCATATCGCTGCACTCAAGTTGGACTGAGAAGTATTAAAAAAAAAAAAAAAGAAGAAGAAAAAAAAGAAAAAGGCCTAAAGATTTTGCAACAGGCTGTCTGTTCCTTTGAGGCACTGTATTTAATTAAGATACAGACCCGTACAGTGTTTCCAAATGTTACTGAATTGTTGACCTTTGCTTACCAGAAGTAGTCTCTCTCTTTCTCTCTCTCTTTTTCTCTCTCTTTCTCACTGCATAGGATGTGGTATATATCTGTTAATTTTAAAACGTGGGGCAAAAATTACTGTTTATAGACAACCCAACTGCTTTAAACTGTGCTGCTTTCTAAAAGGACATTGGCACAAGTGACTGATGCTACCATGGGAATTTAATAACGGATTTTACAATGCTAACATGGTTTGCCTTGGGGGGAAAAACGGCAAGTAGAATCCTTGTTACAGATAAGCAAAGGAAACCCTGATTTTTTTGTAAATTATGTGAGACAAGTTGTTTATGGATTTTTATATGAATTACAATTTACTGTACATCAAATATTAGTCTCAGAGGAGTTAATTTATGTAAAGTGTTTAAAAAAGTTTATACTTAAAAATAAAATGATAAAAACATGTGCTGTGTGTGATTTTTTTAAAGAAAAAGGAATTGCACCTTTTATGTTATAGCTGTACAGTATAAAGGATTATATTGTAGAGATATAACAGTGATAACTAATGTCCAAAAGTGTTAATATTTTTGTATTAGGTTTAAAGCTGTGCATCTATCACTCTGCTGATAGGATGAAACACTCCAAAGTGGCTGGCTGAATCAGACTGCAGCTCCCTTCCCTCCTGTACCTCTCCTGTCACCCAGGCCAGTGCCACTTCATCAGTCATTGTTAGAAGGCACAGTAACCAAATAAGTCTCGTTTATTATGATGGAAGACTTTAATAGGTTGGGTTTTCCTTGTCTTTTTCAGCCCTAACGTAATAAATGGACATTTATTCATACCAAGTGGGGTTTCTGTTGTTTTTTTAGAAGCTTTGTTTCACAATGGAGAGAATAGTGTCTCAGGTGCTTGGCAAATTGTATGTAGAAGAAGAAGAAGAAATGATGTAGTTTCATCCAGTTATGTCAACTTTGTCTTCTGTATAGTACAGCTCTTTTAGATGTTATAACTCCAGATAGAAGAAGCGTACCTCTGACCTGATGCTACACGATAGCTCTTTAGGCAGGCAGGCTGTTCAGCAGGTTCATTTCCTGGCCTTCAGCTGGCAGATCAAATTCCATTACTGTGAAAACAGAACACGGGGATGGAGAGGAAGGTCTAATCCTAGTGCCTAGTCTGCATCTCAACACCACTGCATAGATTTGGCATGCTCTGCTCCAAGGCCCAGTGTATTTGCTGCAGGACGTAACCGAAGCGTGCAGCTGGCTCCTTACAGGAAGCCTGTAGGGGCATCTATGGCATCTGTTCTACGTCTTGGCTGAAACCATTCTTAGAGCTTTACTCTTATGAGCACTAAATTCAGCCACAAAAACAAATATTTTTAAGATGAGACAAAATTGTTTTGTTTTGTTTTTGTTTTTTTGATGTTCATTGAAATATACACAGTTATTTCTATCCATGTATTATATTGACGAAACATAGTAAGTGAACGTGTCTTAACTATGAATGGTTCAAGTGGATGTAATAAAAATAGTTTTCTAACTGCTTTGTATTCTGAGAGTCTATGGTATTACATACTCTAAATTGCACATTAGGATTGTTTGATAAACAGATCTGAATTTCTCCCAGCCAAGTTGCTACCGAATCTACAGTATCGGTGCTGTTGCTGTATGTGTGTACTTGGTAGAACATACAGAACTAATTACACATATAACGAATGCTAATCATCTATTAGAATGAAAGCACAGATTAGTTGTTAGTCTTTTTACCCTTGAAGCCTTGAGGGCCCTAAATTTAGAGAGGAGGATGATATGTCAGACCCCAGCGGCGTGTCATTGATCTTCGTATTATTTTTGAAGATGTAAAATGCTAGGTGTTCGCAGTTCTGTTGGGTGGCTCTTCCACAGCACTGTATTTAGCATGCTGTAAGTGCTCTCTGTTGAAATAGGCTCATATTCGAAATTATGTCAAATGTTTCTGTTCTGTTTGAATATGAAAAGCTTGTATAACATGTCAACAATGAAATATATCTTCTACTTGATGCGTACCAGTTCCTTCTCCTTTGTTCTGGCACCAATAAACAACAAATTATAGTATCCGTTGGTGATCATTTTAGATAAAGTCAAATCAAGCCAATTAGTGGCCTTGTTAGTAGGTGTAATGAGCCTATTTCTTGCTAAAAAAAGACTTGTGATCTGGACATGCTCCTGCAGGAAATAGTGACCTTGGGGAATATATAAACAAAAGATCTTTTTAAAGAAAAAATATGTATAATTAAAATAAACATATTACAAAAAAAAAAAAAAAGGAGATTCTAAGTATTTTAGGCAATGCCAGTCAAAATGCTATCCTGATATTTTGAGATGTATATTTCGTCTGATTTGTATTGTTCTTTTAATTTGCCTTCTTAACTTTATATGTGTCCTGAATTTTCCACAAATTGATAACTATAGATTGCATCTAGGCTTTCCAATAAAAGCCAACCCAATGTGTGCGTGTGTGTGTGTTTATATTTGCTTTTTAAACCTGTATGTCAGATATTACAGCTGTGCTATCGCTTTTCTGGTTCTGTCGGAAGAAGCAAAGCGATCCAGTTGCACGAGTATTGATTCATTTGCTTCACAGTTGGCAGTGTCTTTTTTCCTCCATCCAATGGCTTAGTCTGCTAACTCAGCAAAGTCAATTACTCCATGGGATCTCTCGGGTGGCCTACTTTAGAGAAAACATTAAATATACCTCACAAAGTCAAATCTTCTATAGATAAGGAAAAGCCAAAGAAAAACAACAAAAAAAAAAATCACTTAGAACTGTTTTCTCTGATGTCCTCCTGAGTAAAAATACGACAAAAAGTATTTGATTAGAAATAATTAGGTTGGCACTGGTAGTTACATATATACACAGAAGAGATCCTTCAATCTGCATTTAGACCCACTTTGTCGAAACTGCTGACTTCAGCTCTACTGTATGTCAGGAGACTGCTTTGATTTTAGTTGGAACAGGCAGATTTCACCACACTTACTTTGTAGTGACAACCTCAAGTTGATAACATGTTGATCCAGCATGAATCGGGTCACTCTGCTTAGCTAACTGTGCCCTAATTTTGTTATTAAAAAAAAAAAAAAAAAAAAAGCCAGTCAGAGAGCTTTGTATGTTCACACTTGGGAGGTGAGAGATTTGCATTTGACAGGGAAAAAAAATGCCAGTTACCACTGCCACTCTTCAGAGGCACTGTTAAAGTGATGGCTGAAAGACTGCAAAAGAAGAAACACTGCATAAAATAACAGTTTAAAATGATTGTCTACGAGAGAATAGGCTGTGTTTGCAGAGAATCCGAGATGACAAAATGTTTGAATTCTGTCTTCAATTGCTGAGTTTAAAACTTGGTGAATTAAAACACAGTTTTGAATCTTTATGCTGTTCTTTTAAAGGCACATCACTAAAAAGAAGGGGGAAAAATCATCTTAAAATGTTAATACCATGGTTTATGGTTACCTGCAGAATGGCAAGCTACAGCTACACATCTGGCTGATTTCAGAACCTTTAAGAGCAAGGACTAGTGTATAATTCTCCAGGGATGGGAAATGCAAAGCAAAGACACTTAGTAGAAACAGCCTCTAAGCAGCTTATTAAAAGCTGTTTATTTGACACTTACTGGAAGCTGCCAGGGTTAAAAATAAGCCAAAGCAGAGAGCATCACACAGCACAAACTGAGCAGCACAGGCACAGGGAACTATCCCTAGCTGCACAGCCACATGCAAACCGACCAGACTGATCAGCTTCTCATCTACAGCCAATTAGTGCTAAGGACTAAATACGCAGTGCTTATAAAATTAAATTGATCTTTGACTGCACACACAAGTTTCTGGGGCTCGTTGGTCAAAAATAAAGCCAGAAACAAACACCAGTTAATTGACAGGGACGTGCCAATTTTCTTCCCCAAGGAAAGAGGCACACAGGTCCATAGCCACCACACTGACGGACAGCGCTTAGGACTTTAACTTCTCCCTCTGAAGTTTTCAGCTTTGTGGCAGGACTGTGTGAGGCAAAATTTAACGGTGTGTGAGTGCCTAGGTTACAACTAAGGAAAAAGTGAAAATACTAGTAATAGCAAAGCCCTAAAGTAAAAACTCCTTCCTCCTAGCCCATTTCAACTTTAATAGTAGTGTAGATAAGGATGCAGCACTTGCAGCAAGCGCCCCACCAAAGCCTGAAAAAATGTTCATCTCAAGAAGCAGAGAAATTGTTGCAGATCCCCAAAAATGTCTTAGGCTTTTCAGGGTGAAAAGATGATGCAAAGGTGTGCTTCCCAGGCCACCTCCTGATCGCAGGATATAACGCAGGATATTGCAGTTAGTGCGGTGAGGGTGGCAGAGGAACAAGAGCACGCTGCTAGCTGCCCATGTGCAGTCTGCCCTGCTTCAGCAACGGGGCGTGCTGGGGATGAGAGGGGAGGGAGAGGGAAGGGACGCATCCTGTCAGCAGCTGGTCTAAAACCCAGCAGTGGGAGCGAAGTCCCGCAGCATCACACAAACACTGGCGCAAGGCTTATCTTAGCTGCATGATTCTTTATACACATTCCTTAAGAAAAATAAAAAAAAAATCAAAAATAAAAAGCCTGGCCTGATTTCTAATGTCACAAATTGACACAATGCTGATCCGTGCAAGGATGACATAAAATGCATCCCCAAATTAAGATAAATATGCTAAACATTGTGCCCCACTTCTAAACAAAGCGTGCTAAACAGCAAAAACATTCCTTTCTTGAAGTACCTAAGGGTCTTACGGGCAATTTGGACGGTGAAGAACGAGCGTAACAACATGGCAGCTCATTAGCCTCATGTTTTCACAAACCCTACCTCATTGTATTTAGTAGTTCTGCAGGTAAACTCTCCTGCTGTTAATTACTATAAATTCCTACGTAAATTGAGTAAGCCTTTTAATTTATTAAGTTAAAATTCTGGCATTGAGGAATATAAATTTCTAGAGACACGTGCAATTTTTTTCCCTAATATAAACTGAGTCAAAGCTCATAGTAAGGTAATTATGCAGCTTAGAGTTAATGGCTCCCACAAAGCTGTCTTAATAAAGCCTTTTGGGATTCAGGAGGAAAAGGAAGAAACTAAGAACAAGGCTGGAAGGCGACAACATGTTTCAACCAGCTCTAGTTACTCAATCACACTTAAGCTGTCTGAGACAGCAGAGAGAGTGCCATGCATTACAGAGGCATGCTGGAAATAATTGCTGTCCCAACACAATGAAGTATTTCCACATTCAGTGCCCGGGAACAATTTTAAAACCAAAATGACAAGAATGGCTATCTAATGGACCAATTAACCGTATCTCAATCAAAACCAAACAAAATCAGTGTATGGAAAGCTAACAGAGAAACCAGTTGAAGAATTAAAATCTGCGAATGGTTATAGGCATGTCATTTGATGCTGTAGAAAAATCCATCCGGTGTTTGCTGAGAAGAGCTATGGGGAAAAAAAAAAAAAAAAAGAGGGAGGGGAAGGGGCACAAGACCCAGTACTAATCACCGTTTTCTGCAACAACAGGGTAGTACATATAAAAAAATCAGTGATGCCAACATCTGCAGATGACAAAAATTGATGGAGTGGTAAATAATGGCTAGGACAGGGCAGTCAAACAGAACAATATGGATCACTCGCTAAAATGAGCCCATTCAAACAAAATGCATTTTAATACAGGCGACTCCAGAAGTAAAGTATTTCAGAATAAGAAATGCAAATCTCGCTATGAAAGGTATGTAGCAGCCTACAAGAAAGCAATGACTGGAAAGAACGAGGCGCGCATAATAGATAAATAACTCATTGTGAGATTCCAGTACAATAGTGGTGGCAATGAAGAGCTCATAGGGGTGGAAAAGCTTAATGAGATTACTGGCCTTGTTAAACAAGGGAAATAGGAAGGCAATGTTATCTCTGCATATGGCACTGGCAACACTACTCTTGCATACAGTTCTGGAGCATGCATTGTGAAGAAGCTGTTAAAACCCTGGAGAGAGCGCACATGGAGACATCACAAATAAATAAATCTGAGGCTTAGCAAAAACAAAAAGGAAAAGAGAAGAAAAAAAAAAAAAAAAAAAAAAAGCTGCTTGCGGGGAGAGTTTTAAACACAACACCAAAAAAAAAAAAAAAAAAGCCAAAGGGTGCCTTGACAATAGACTGTAAGTGCCTCCAGAGAAAAAAACACATTGGAGTAAAGTGCTTCTAAATGTGGGATGGGGGGCAGAAGCGGTGTCTGGGAAGGCAATTCTGATAAATTCACATTTGGAACTAAAAAAAGCAGGGCGAGGGGCAGCTGCTTCATGACCGCTAGAGCAAACTACAAGGGAAGAATTTTCCAGAAGCTTTTGGCAAAACAAGAAGGCTGTTGGAATTACGTTTGATGGATGCTGGTGACGGCAGTTTAGACTAGATGATGGCACGGTCCATTTGGCCCCACATTAGACATGAAAGTAAATACTTTTCAACTCTGGTAAACACCAGGCCAGAGGGTTTGGGTTTGCCTCCCCCTGTTCCCCTCCCCCTTTCCAACCCTGAAATACCCACATTAATTTGACAGACTGAAGCCAACAAAAATTAATCTAAAAGCCCAGAGTTTTTAAATGGGCAGAGCCAGCTTGCAGCATTTTTAAATCATAGCTTGGTTTCCACAGCAGAGATAAGACTTTCTAGTACTCTTTATAGCAGCTGATTACTAAAACTAACTAAAATAAGCCTTCACTTTCTATTAAATTCTTTTCATGAGCGTAGCAGGAGTCAGTACTTCCAATATGCCTGCATGTTTATGTCTCCAAGGTATCCAGAGGCAAGTGTTTAGGTTAAAAAAAAAAAAAAAAAATCCTGTCTGTGCCAACAGTGACTGCACTTTGCCCCGAGCATACATTGCCCTCAATTATTGACTCTCCCTGCTCCTTCCCAGGTGTTTCATGCTCTGTCAGCTTGGGTGAAGGTGGGGCGGCAGCTAGTCATTATTTGGTGCAAAATGAAGAGCTGATGCCTGCAGCATCGCTAGGACGGGCTTGCATGCTAGCGGATTTCTAACCTATTTAATCTACTTTACAACAAACAACGGGCAGAAAATTGCTCTCTCCCGGCTCCATCCCCACTTCACAAAGACACTAAAACGGCGCTCCAAGCTCCATGCCCAGCTCCCTCGGTCCGACACGGTGCCCGGGCTCAGCCAAGCACCAGCCCCGGCCGTACCACCGCGGGGCTGGAGCCGCTCGCGGGGCTTCTTCGGCACCGGCTGCCCTCGTACCTGAGCCCGGAGCAGGCGGCCCGGCCCGGCCCGGCCCGGTTCCCCTCAGCGCGGCGCCGCCATGGCTCGCGTGCCCCCTGGCGGGCAGGGGGAGGGCGGCGGCGGCGGCCGGCCCAAGGGAGCGGCCCCCGGGGGTGCCTGGGCCGCCATTTTGTCGGCCCGGTGAGGCCTGCTCAGCCCCAGAGCTCGCAGAGGCCGGGTTCTCCCAAAAACAGATGAACAAGAGAAATGCGATGGCTAAGAAACGTAACGTTAAGATCCCGTGAAATTAAATTAAATTAAATTAATAAAAATCACCAAGTTGAGATCCTGCTTCACCTTGTGTCAACCTGACGCACGCTTAACATTTCCTACCTGCAGAGCACACGGCAGCAACTGGAAAAGCATCGCCAGCTTCAAATCTAATGCAATACGCAGTTTTAAAACCCACTCTGCATGGGGCCAGGCACTGCCCTGTCGTGCTGACCCACCGCATGGCCCAGTCAGAAATCCCAAAGAGGGGCCCTTTCTGTGGCAAGTCACAGTCCTCACACCCAATGATGCGTAGCTGTGCTAATACCACCTTGTTCCTCTCCAACTACAATAAAAGGGCACCAGCTTGACTACTGGCATATGCATTTAGTAAAATACTTTTTTTTTTTACTTTTTTTTTTTTAAACTGCACAAAAGATACTTACAGATGGCTTTCATCCACCGCCAGTGAAATGCAACAGCACAGAGATCAACTGCTTCAAACGCAGACCAGTGTTCCCACTGCCTCTCGTGGTGTAGGGGGTGTAAGGGGCTGCTATGGCCAGAGCCAGACCCATGGTGGCTGGCACCTGGGCTGTCCCTGGCCATGGGCACCGCAGTGGCTAACGCCAACGCCAGCCCGATAGCCCAGCCAGCTGCTGCAGAGCGGCAGCAGCTCAGCAGGGAGGGAGGAAAGGAAGGGCTGAGTCTGATGTTGTGCAGCAAAGTGTATGCCTGTGTGGTTAATTTGTGATTTCGCTCCCCCATAAATCAAATCAGATGTCCCTATAAATCCTGCTCCTCGGGAAGAAAGCAGAAGGGCAGGAGCTGCATGGAGCAGGACCATTTTTCTTTTCAGTGGCAGCAGCACATCAGTGACACTCAGTGCTGTGCTGGGTCAGGCCTTCACCCTCTGCTAAGTTAATACCAACAACTCCTTCATCTAAAGGGCAGATAGTAACAGTAGAGTCCCCCCCTCCTTTGCACTTTTCTTCCCTTCTTTCCTCCGGTTACAATAGCAATAGCCTCTGAAGGAGCTCTGCTAATTAGTTGCTATTACACTTCTTGGGTGGCTGGAAGAACACACTGCCTCTGACCTCATGCTTTGCAAGGTACCTTAACAGCTTATTACTGCTATTGCACGGCAGCAATGGTTCATTTTATAGTTACTTTGAAAGAGCCATTCCTCCAGTGCTGAGATATAATCTAAGACTAATGCAGAGTCTCTCCAGAAGACTGCTGTTAAACTGTCTATAACCGAGTGTCCAAACACTGCACAAAGCTGTTTCATTTGCTTAACATCGACTCACTAGCAATTAATATGCCTGACATAACAGTGCACTACAAGGCCCATAAAATCTGTAGCAGTAGGGGAGTGAAATGATTATAACATTTTTTTTTCTTTTTTCAATAATACCAGACTACAGTTTGGGCACTGTAATCTTTTCAAAGCAAGAAGCTGAGCTGCATCTGAACAGCTGTTGTTTACTGAAGCAATAATTAGCAATGAACCAGTCAAAATACCTGCTACCTTCTGCAGCAGCTCAGCAGTTACCTGCACCCTGTTCCTGGAAGCAGAGGCTCACAGCTTCACATGTAGACTATCCTTAACAAAAAAAAAAAAAAAGTCTCAACTAACTTTAAAAAAGGAAATATTTTAAGTGGCAGTGCCAACCAGCCTTATGCAATGTAATCTCACTGAACTCATTGTGAGCTGGGAGACAGATTTCAGATTGTAGCAGGTTTCCCTAGCACAACAGTTTTCAGCTGGTGGGGTGCAGATTAGGTGTTAGGCACAGTCCTGCTGAATAGGCTCTGCTGCCGCCTCTGGGCAAGGTCGGCTGCACCCCACTGGGACTGAAACCTCTGGGGAAGCACATGTATAAAGCCATTTACTAAGACTGTGAGTCTCCTGGTCTTGCAGGGCTTTCTAGCTTAGTTTGAGAGCCACAGAACAGCAGAGAGAGAAGAGAGCTGCAGAAGACAAGGGAGAAAAGAGGCAGGCATGGGACATTTTGAGGATGGACCTCTTGATTTCACACCTGGGTGAAACCTAGAGATCTCTATGATCTTCCACTGGGGGAAGTTACAAGCAGAGAGTGAGACATCCCAAAGTAGCCATCTGTTTATTGATCAGGCCATGTAGCTGGGATGAATGGGTTTACAGCCATGAATCTAAGCCTCAGTGTTTTATGTTGCATTTTCCACAGACCTTAGCTCTCTGATATGCCTGCAGGCGGTGTGAGATGAGCATGACTTTGGACTCAAGTGAGGAGACAGGAGCATGCAGCCAAGTTTGGTGTGAAGGGGGAACAGAGGCAGGACCTCACTCACCAGAATCAGTTTAAATGGCTGTCCCATAACGGTTTCAGTCACCTGCATCCTCTCTTGCCCAATAAATATTTAATCTCTTAGCTGAACATGAAATAGCTGTAACTAGAGATTGAGAAAGCCTCATAACAGCAGTAGCAGCCTGGAGCCCTACCCATCTGAGCTACTAGAAATGGAAGTTCAGGTCTCCGGGTCGGCAGAGCACTGGAAGAAGTCTCCAAGGACCCAGGGAGGGCTGCCAGCCATGCCAGGGTGAGCGGGATGCTCCGCGGACAGGCAGCTGCGCCTCTCCAGAGATTCCTTCTCCTGCGTGAGAAGGCTTGCCTGCCAAAACTGATAGGTACATTTCCACTAACAGCTGTCAAATCAGTGATTCCTGATGAGAGAAAAAAAAACATTTTGACAGAAAATTCCTGACCAGCACTGCACAATAAGCTAGAAACTGACTTATCTCATTACACCTGTAGTGCCTCAAAGCTCCCTTTTCTGACTAGTTAAGTTGTCCTTTTGAGATGAATCTCTGATGTTAGAGACACAGGCATCCAACACAGTCAGTTATGAGCTTGAGGAGTTTCAGTTAAATAAAAGAAAATATACTTCAAAGTTTAATTTTTTGTTGGCATTACATTTTTTTTCATGTTATCCAGAGCTCTGTTAGCTGTCATTCTGCCATTGGAAAGCCAACTAGAGTTACTGGGCTAGTCAAGAAAAAAACAGGAAATACAACAGACCAGTACAATTTCACTGGATGAACTCAGCACAGCGAGAAATGGCAAACAGTGTGATTTTAAGTGAAGTCTTCCAGATTGAGACGATAGGAACCTAACTGTCCTTTCAGTGACCTTTACCACCCCAGAGCTGCAACTGCAGAAGTTCAGTCATTTTAAAATAAACACAGTAATATTTACATAAATGTAAATAAAATCAAGTCACAGCATGCCATACCTTTCAGGTCTATTAAGACATACCCCATGTGGTGTTGTGAGGCACAAGGCCAAATGATTTCAACAACCCAAGAAATAGAATAGTGCCCTCAGAGTGGCTGGCCTGGGGTGTTATTAAACAGAAACCTGAAATATCTGTAAGCAGAAGGGATTTGCTTTTCCTCATTCCTGTTGACGTGTGCATAAATCACTGCAGCTCGGTAAAGCAGCACCATTTGTTTTCCAGAGTTCTATTTATTTCTCAGTCAGAGCAAACACGAAACATTCAGCCAAAATGCTATGGATGTGACACTAGCTGACAAACACAGGGAGATGTGGAGCTGACAACCCGTAGTTAAGGAATGCTGGTGAGCCCGGATCTTGCAGCCCACACATTACATCAGATCACACCATGCCTTAGCCCACCACAGCGTGCAGCCACAGGAGCTCAAATAAAAGTATATCTACACATACAAGGTGGAAGTTTTAACTGTACTGTAGGAATTCAGGTGATACAAGACCTAACAGAGGGTTCACACAGGTTCAGTTGCTGTCACTAATGGGATTTAAACAACCTTTGACCAAAACAGTTCCATTGTCAAAATATTAATACTGTACAAAAATTTATAAGACCAAGTAGAATATGACAAACCCTCCACTAAAATTCCTGGATTGTGTTGCTGGGTTAGGAGTTAAAAAATAAACAAAATAAACTAACAAAATTGTGCATCTTATAGTAAAATCCTTTGATTGCTTACCAGTTAACCTGAACAACCTAGTGGTTAATGTCTGAGCATATCCCAACTCAAGGGGAAGAGCAAAGATCATTTGTCTGGGAAGAGCAAAGATCATTACAGAAGGTTATGCTGTGGCATCCAAAGCCTATGTCATGGCACAGGTGAGGTGCAAAAGCAGCCAGGATCACAGCAACAGTGACACAGGCAGCCTCAACAGGCGGGGCAGGGCCCGGCCCTGAGTAGCAGGGAGGAAGCCAGGTGGAAAGCAAATGAAAATAAAAGAAAATACCAGCTAAAGAGAACATGGATTACATAAAATAAACCTTCCCTCAGTGCTAGCAAGGAAAAGGGTCAGGAAGAAATCCTCGTTACCTCCATGTAGCACAAAGGAGGCAATGTCACGAGGTCGGAGCAGGGCAGAAGGCCCTGCCCATGCCAGCAGACATGCACCATCCAGATGGACCTCCTCTCCACCCGCCCCTCAGACACTGTCCTTTCTCCCTAATGTCTCCTCAAGTCAGAACAGGCTGACCACCGGGGATCTCTGAGATGTAAGGGGCTGT
This sequence comes from Oxyura jamaicensis, assembly GCF_011077185.1. Taxonomy (NCBI): domain Eukaryota; kingdom Metazoa; phylum Chordata; class Aves; order Anseriformes; family Anatidae; genus Oxyura; species Oxyura jamaicensis. Next base: position 36,421,329 of record NC_048896.1, read on the forward strand.
CCCGCCTTACAATGAGGACTTCAGACTTCTGCTTGTCATTTCTAATCTACCCCAAGCCTCAGTGGTAGGTAGGCAGAATAGGGTGCTTTTTCCCATCCCGAAGTCACCAAGCTTTTCCCTCAAGTGCTTTGCAAATGGCTAAGAAGACCTGTACACCACACGCTAATGAGACCAGCAAACAAATCTTGCTAATGGTTTCTTGATAATCTGTGTGCCCAGATGGAGCACTTACCACTTGTTTGGACTGGGAAGAATTACTTGAGAGCTCTCTTCCCATTTATTTTAGGACAGATTCTCTCACTGTTCTGCTGGGGAAAGCCAAGATGAAACTGCTCACTCTGCCCCTTCCTAAGCTTCTAATTCAGGCTGTAATAACTCCAGAACACTATTCGTCTGGGGTATTACCCTAGACGAAAGTGGAAAGTTTCCTAGGGTGAAATTATACAATTACTGGCCCACTGCTCACAGCTCCCGCCAGGCAGGCTCGCCTCAGAGTCAGCAGCGATAGGCTCATGAGAGAGTCTACGCACTTTCCAAGGCCACGGGTCTTGCAATATTTCACACTGCAGGAGAGAGAAGGAGGTGAGAACAACCAAGGTTCTTAATAAAACTTGGTTCTTTTGAAACATCTGTCTTTGAAGCGCTCATAACATTTTACAAAAGAAGCTGAGCTTTATCCGTGTTTTACAGAGAGATGATAAGAGTTGCAAGCAACAGCAGGCCAGAAGCAGAGTCGAGAAACAGACCCCAGGCCTCCCAGTTTCTGTGGGTCTAATGGTGGGAACAGGCTGCCATCATGGGAATCTTCTCTTAATGATAGTTTCTCCACGAAGGCACTGACATTTTAGCACTAATTTTAAAAACGTTTCCACTAACAGCAGTGGAAGTCTTAAGTGCTGATGTAACTCTCATGGAAATAAGATTTGAAACAGGATCCACAGTTCCCTGTAAGAGCCTCAAATGTTAGCTTGCATTACAGGTGCCTTTCGATGAGTATTCAAGGCAGTTTCCAAACATCGGTTTAGAAGCTTCCCATACTCAGGCATATCTTAAGCCATTCGGCGGATGCTCTTAGGACATTTTGCACTTGTGTGAGATCCTCTGGAGAAAAAAGAGATCTTCAAAGGGATAACTATCTTCTTCTGATTAAAAGCGTAGCTTAGTATGCTGCTTGAACACCACTGGGTGCATCCTGCATAGCACGTCCTGATTAGCAGCGTGTTGAACATTCAGAAGAAATGTTTCTTGTCCTGTTAGTTTATGTGAAGGCTGATGAAAGTTCAGGATTTTAAAATGGTGCTTGAGTGAAACACAAAGGCCCTGCAGCCAGCAGAGACAGCCCAGGACCATCTCTTTTCAGAAACAATCACTCCCGCTCTATGCATCTTGTCCCAAGGGTACAAGAAGCCACAATAAAGATGCTCTAGTTTTCCACTAGTGCTGGTCATTGTAGTGACCTCAGCAATGGTTAGCTGTCAGGAGCTCTCAGACCTTAAAACAAGTACGTGGGGAAGCCCATGTCAGATTTTGTTGTCAGTGTTGAATGCACCGCCGCGTTTACAGCTCTTCCATTCTGAGTTCACCCAACACTGTGCTACTACAGCAGGAGCCCAGTCTCCTAACATTTGTGAACTGTGTGTTGAAAGCTGAGTCAAGTATATTGTAAAAGAAGTGACCTATGCTTCAATATTTTAAGCATCAGATATGATTTCCTTATGAACTTGCTGCCAAAGTCTTCCTGTCCTCCAAGTGACATCTAGACTAGTCTCCTCCTGTCGTCCATGAAATATCTGTGCTGCAGTGTCCCTTGCAAATGGTGCCTGTCTCATGATTCCATCTGCCCCAAAGTTATCTGGAGTCCAGCTAGATCCCCACATCTCCTGGAAATGCTGTTTTCCTGAGTAGTTTGGATGCCCATTAGCGGCCTGCTTGTGTGTTCATCTAATGGTCTGTTAGGAGAGCAAACCTCTGGCGAAGCATAGATGTTTGCTTTGTTAGCACAGGTTTTCCTGCCACTCTTCTGGGAAAAGAGGAGGGAGGTTTCTTCCCTGCAAGGGTAACTGTTCAGACTGAGTAGTAAGAGAACATAAAACTGCAGCCACTGCTTAAAAAAGAGTAACAATGCTATGAACGTGAGAAGCCAGGAGAGACATTTTGTATGCAGTGAAACTCATATAAGCAACAGAGCCTGACACCTAATGGAGGAAGGGCCAATGAAGGTCAGAAAAATTACACTGGAAATCTCTGCATTACTTCTAAACTAGAAGTGTTGTCTGTTGCCAGTGGCCTTTGGTGTAGTTTTCACTATGTTCATATGGTAGCTATTCATTGTTGGGTAATTATCTTGTTTTATTTTTCTATTTATTTATCAAGTAAATCAAACTAATAAAAATCCAGCCCACGATTGCCATGGGAACACTCCAACAAGGACAGATGCAGCATATAGCTGCGAGGAAAGAAAGCAGGCTTCAACTTTATTAAATTATACACGAAGCAATCAATACAACTTAACACAAACAGCCCTTGCAGGCTCTGCACTAACCATCCAGCAGGCTCAGCCAGTATCTGTAGAGCCTCGTACAACACCAAAAAGTAACAACCCCTGTGCCAAGTTTCTGTAAGGGTACGTGCTGCAGGGTGTAGTTTCTTGTCCTTCCCTTGCATCCTCCTGAAGGGGATCCCAGAAACCGTGCAGTCTACTTTCCATCCCATAGACATTCCAAGTATTTTTCCCCCTTCCCTAAATCTATTGATTTCTTACTCTGGCTATCTCAGAAATTGCATTGAAAACCTAGTCCTACTTGAAATAATACATTTAGACTATTTCAGTTTCTGAAAGCAGAAATCAAATCTATTGCTAACAAATCCAAATTGTTGTTTAGCTTAACTTGGTCACTGTCTCTGCAAAGATGGATGACGAGAGACAGAAAAATAGAAAGCAGAGAGTAGAAGAGATTAAAGCGATAAAGGGCCTACAAAGCTCATAGCAATTTTTCTCCTTAATTTCCTCATATTCAAGGTAATGCCACTGAGAGAGAGCCAACAAAAAGAATTACATGTGCTGCCCAGACTGTGTTTGTAAAAAGCAGTCTCATCACTCTCGATCCTTTGTATTGCTGGCAGTGAGGGTTGTCTTTCTGGACACGGCAGGGAGAGAAGGTGCCAGGCATTTGATTAGGCCAGATCACAGTCTCCTTAAGTCCCCCAGCTGGGAGCCATCTGGCAGTAACTCACTCTGTGCGGGTCATCCGTCTAGTGCAGTGCCTTCCCCCTGCCAGGGCTCTGCGATTACCCTCCCTGCACACTTCCACTTGTCCCAGCAGCGCTGACAAGACCCCCTCCACCCCTCACTGCTGAGCTGGGAATAGGCCCCATCTCCTCTCTGGACCAGGCATCCGGAACCACTGCTAAGATCTCTTTTCTTTATTTCTAGCCCTCTTCTGTTGACAGTTTATCAGGAATCAGCTCTGCAATTAAACAATATTTATGCCGAGCACTTTTCAGAATGAGAAATAATGTTAAATTGCTTTGCTCCCCCTAGCCATACTCCAGCTCCGTTGGGGATTATTCACTACCTCTTTTACAGCATCATCTAACCAGAAAGATATAGCAGCTCTGCCTGGCAGGAATGCAGCACTGAACACGCATCTTCAAAACAGGCAGACACTCCTCTTCCCTATTCAAGTTATTTAAACCACCAGCAGATGATACCTCTTGTGACACTGTTTGTTCAGGACAGCCATCCTGGTTTGTTGCAGCAGCTCCAGTACAGAGGACAGCTCTGTCCCTAATGTCTTTGCCCTACCTACTGTCCTTACAAGAAGTCCCACACGGTTCCATTCCTCCCTTCTGCCATCCCTCTACACATACAGATGTGCATAGTCCATTTATATAGGCTTTCCTCAACTGCAAGAACAATGCCTTCTTTTCTTAAATGCAAATTACTGCCATCTGTAGTGCATTGTTCCTATTGTATTTCTCAGCACTTTGTGCTAAAAACTGTTCTCAGCCATCACATTGCACACCAGAGTCAGTGTCTGGCAAATTATACGATTGCTGCAGTGCAAGGAAAGCTTGTGATTGTGATTTGTGATGCATTGAGATAATCTTTCATCTGATTAAAAAAAAAAAAAAAAAAAAAAAAAAAAAAGCAACCCCAACCTGGAAAGGGTATGTGTTCACTTCCAGGACTTCTGCTTTGAGCTTTCTGAATAGAAGTGTACGTAGAGTGAGGCATTCAGAGTTACAACTGTTGCTTCTTAGTCCAACCTATTTAGGATGTTATTTGTCTCTCATTTCCTCCTCCGTGAAGTATTTAAGCAAAGACTTAAGAGTAATATCATTATTGCTAACAAGATTGTTCGTTCTCCATTGCAATGCACAAGCACACAGTTACAGATAAATTGAGCACTGGATGATTTACCTTCACCATACTATTAAGTTATTGCAACATCTTTGTTCTCATCTCTTCTGCTCTAATAGTTTTAATTAATTTAAAGTAACAAGCAAATTGTTTCCTTTCTGCTTAACCCTCTAAAGTATATTTCATCCTTGAGGCTGAATTACTGATGAGTGACATTCATTAGCAGAACAGAATTTTTCCCTTCCCTAAATCCGATAGATCTGTGTTGAATTCTACCAAAACAGAGTTTTGGTTCATTTTTCTTTTTGTTTAACCTACTTAGTAGAGCTGGCTGGCCATCCTGGAGATACTATAGTTCTGTACATGAAAGATGTTGCTTATTTAGGCATTGGGCTATGATAAACATTTCCACATAAAGTTGTTGTTTTCTAAATATTGTACCAAGGTTGGTATCATTTAGGTTGCTAAAATATCTCATTAAAATAGAACATGAATATTCATTTTGACACAAAATCAAGCTTATAATATGCTCTCTAGCAGCAACCTCATGCATATGTGGTAAGATATACGTTTTCAATACTGATTTAGCAAAAATCAGTCATTGATATTGACCCATGAGGAAGACAGTCTGCATGGGGTACCTTATGAAGGGACTTGTTCTCTTCGTTGGAGCGTTTGGTTCCAGTAAACACTGAGGACTGTCCTGAAGATCAGGATGCTCACAATGCTGCAATTCCTAGCAGAACCAGGAAAAAAAAAAAAAAAAAAAAAAAAGGAGTGTTATGACAGGCGTGGATCTGAGGAAGTGCTGATCTGGAACCTAACTTTACAATTACTCCCAGCCTCAGCCTGGAACCCAAATCCAAGCTCTGAGAAGGCTTGAATTCTGCAAGTTCACATCTGGGTCCAATCAGACAGCTCAAGCCCATTTCCAAGCAGAGGCAAACTGAAAGGCATGTGGTATGCTGGGGAGACAAACCGCAGATGTTTATTGTGCTCTTGCGCCCTTAGCAATTGTTTTAATGGGCTGGAGCTCCTGGGAGACCATTTGACTTTTGCTCATGTCTATACTGTTCCCTCATACTGCTGACTATGCAGAAGCCCGAAGCTGTCAACAATCTGCTTCCAGTGTTATTTCAAGGAAAGAAAAGTGAAGTGGCATCTGATCTGTTGAGAGAGAATGGGGAGGGAGGTTATTTTAAAAATATAAAGCAACAACAAAAATCTGTATGGAATCGATATTACAATCGATAGCTTTTGCCCCTTTGGAAAGCACAGCTTAGTCTGAAACACAGGTTTCCCCTTCTCTGTTGCAACAACCATCCATTAAAAAGACTAGTGCTTACTTTGCCAAGACCGCATTGTCAGTAAGTGTTTTGAAGCTGTGCAATAATGATTATTGTGCAGTATTGCATTTTAATAATTCAAATAAACCATGGAACATTATGATCTCTACGGCTAAGTAAATACTTTGTTGCAGCTCCAGCCTTGGAAAGCATCATCCATTTCAGAAGAAATGTCTCTTTGCAGAAAGAGCAGTTTAAAAACACGGCCTGCCCTCACAAATGGCAGCCCTGGCTGCTGCTGAAATGCTCTGGTTTGTGCAGAGGGAAGAAAATATTTTTGTGAAGACCACCATAATGTGAGAAATGTAGTAAATGGTTAAATCTCTTGCTGTCTATAGCACCATAAAACTTGTGCAAGCAAGAAGATGCTTCCATATGTGTCAGGTGTTCAGCACCTTTATTCTTCAGTCACTGAGATTCCCTACTTCTTCCTTCACCCGGGAGCTGAGCTGTGGTAGAGGAGGAAGGTCTGTCCTTCCCCTTGGGAAGGAGCCCAGGCGGTGAGTGAGCGGGGCCTTGTAAGGGCACTAGAGAAGGATGAGTGGGGTGGGATGTATGACTGAAGGACAATGGAGGTGAAGAAATGCTACAATTCCACAGGAACGAGTAGAGCCCTCCAGAGAAAAAAAAAAGAACCAGGCAAAATTAAAAGAGAAAATAGAGGGCAGGATTACCAAAAGAAGTGTGATTACTCAAGGGCATTGCTTTCAGGGGGAGAAGAGTTAGAAAACACAGAACAGGATGTATTGCTTAGACTAGAAATATCACAAGGGAAGGCTGTCAAACCTAGTTGTCAACTACTTAAAAATGTACTGTTAGTATTGCTAAGCTGGACTAACATATGGCACACAAATTCCTGGATCTCCCCAGTCACTGGGAATGTTACAGCCTACTTAAAAGTCACAAAAATTTCACTCACTGCCTTGCCCTAAGAACAAAAGAGTCCTAAGTCTTCTCGTGGCCACTGAGATGTAGGTAGTAATAAAAGTGCAAATTCTCAAAACATAAATGAAAAGGTTTTCCCCTGCTGAGGAAACAAAGCATTTTACTTTTCAAATTCTTATCTGAATGTAGCAACACAGTGTCTCATTTCCCCATTCCCTGCCTTAAAAGTTTGAGGTTATACACTTGCATTGTACAATTCCCCTACTACAGGCTTGCTGAGGCCGTCTGCTCTGCCTTGAGTGGAACTGTACAGACAAAGGACATTTTCTAATCTGCTAAATCACATAGCCCAAGGATCTTCTCCATTTTAATGTGCATGGTTTTCTACAGCCCTCGAAAGATGAGATTAGATTAGATGGAATATTATCAGAACTAAAATCACTAATGTATCACTAGAAAATGAAAGAAGTTGCTGTCTATTAAAGTGCAACAAAACTACTAAACAGGAAATGGATGAATGGCTGCAATAAATCAAAGCTTAATAAGGCTTTCAATCCATGTGGTTTTTTATTTATAGCAGAGAACTGAATAGGCTAATATTTCTCATGCAAATTTACATAAATGTGTTCTTTACTGTCTGCTAGGTCAAACAGAGCCCTGGTAGGTGCAGACACAATTCCCCTGGCTTCCGAGAAGACAGAGTAACCACACTTTTGAGGAATGTGTTGCTCTGACAAACAGCAGAGTCAAAAGTACTCTGTGACAGGTAGAAAATTTGCATTTCCATTAGTGAGGCCTTTGTCAAATGAAATCCCTAAAGGCAATGAAGAATGTGTGTGGAAGGAAAATGCAATGTATTAATTTACACCTCCCCTCCCCCCCTAAAAAAAAAAAAATAATAATAATAATTCACTGTATAGTTCAATGAAATGTAAGTTAAGATAAAAGGCAGAGGGAAAAGATTTACATTCCGGAGGGCTATACAATAAAGGGATAGTGATTTGTGGATGCTTTTGCCCCACGATAGCCTTAAAAAGAAATGCTTTTAGATAGTTTGGCTGTCTGTTAATTCATCAAGGACTCAATTCTTATATCCTGTTCAAAATTACCAGCTGCTCAAGTAGTGCCATTAAGGTGTACAGAGTCAGGGCAGAAGGATCAAACTGTGTCTGTGTATGAGCCACTTCGCTCCTCTGAAAAATCTGTAATAGATACTCTACTACTTGAAAAAATAAGCCCAGTTGTTATCCCTTTTTTAAAGTTTATCAAAATGTGGATACAATTTAAAGGATCACACTTAATCTTTTTGTCTATTGTCTTTTAGAAGTCAATGATAAAATATTGTGAGGACTTTTAATGAGATTCCTATTATTCTATGCTCTGCAACACCTGCTTCTCATGGATGCAACTCTAATGAGAAATTAACAGGTCATCAGTGGAATTATGGCTAAAACAAGATACTATTTAATGTAAATAAAAATGTCAGAAATTGATCCAATGTTTAACTTGATCAAGCTTTAAAACACATTCATACTGTCACAACTAGCCCTGATCATTTTAGGATGTCTATATCCTGTATTAGTTCTTCATTTGTATTCCAGATATTTATCAAGAGTCACTTTATCTTGAGACTGATGGATTTAAATTCGTAGTTTCCCCAGATATGTTTGAGCATTTCAGGGCAATACACATCTTAAAGGATAACTTAAGACCGTACAAAATTAATGTTTTCAAACCAGTAAATTTAGCGGCGTGTTCTTCCCCACCACAGCCCATCCCAGAATCCCAGTGGGTGCTGGCACTTTCTATACTATCACCTTTCCATCTTGTACTCCTTCCTTTACTCTGGTGCACGTAGATAGACAGCTGGATAACGCGAACTTGTGGCAGGACTTATTAAAACTTACTTAAGCTTATCTACTGTGTTGTTTCCATGCAATTCCAGGAGTTTGCCTGGGCTCCTACATTCAGATGTGGAAACAGGATCCCAGCTCTGAGGAGCACAGGGAGAATACATTTGCACTTGTGCACGCTGTCAGTGGCTTCAGGAGGGCATGCATGCTCTTTACTAAGTCAGCTAATGAAAGTAAATTTGCCTCATCAAGAAGTCTTTTCAGGAACAGCTCAAATATTTATCTACTCATTTTCATACAAAACTCTCACAGGTTAACTATTGATCACATCTCAGCCAAGTCAGCTGTCAAGTAAAGTTAGAATAATACTTGCCTAGACGTTATTTTAGTTTATTCCTCCTCCAGTATACAGTCACGTTGTATACTAGCCCCTTTGTGATGTGTGGTGCTTGTAAATTATTCCATCAAAAGAAAATCCAAAAGCTTGACCCCAACCAAAATAGTCATATTGGATGAGTTATGAGTTACAGTTATGAGTTAACAGGTCCAGAAGCGTAAGTCCTAATAACATCTTCCCCTTCAATTGGATTTCTGCTCTGACATCATCTATGACATTCAGAAGGTCTTTCCAGGAGTAAATTAATAGTTTTTTGTGACACCCCCTGAAAATCACAACACTACTGGAGCGAGAGGGGGTGTTCTGAGCTGCCAACACAATGTCCACAATGAAGCCATTTTTTTTCAAATGTTAAAAAATATCTTACTGGATAAATTCAAGAACAGACGGACAACACACACTGACTAGTATCCTATTTCCTATCTTCAGAAAATGGTGTAAATTGCTTTCATTATGCTTTTATAAAACGGTAGGCTCTATACAGGCTCTACTAAGTATTGCTTTCTGGTTTGGGCTCTTTCTGCCTCTGTTCTTACTTATTGCTGCCTCACTAACTTTATTGCTAGCAAAGTTTTTCAGCATTTCTTTCTTTCTTTTTTTTTCCCTTTTCATACAGCAATAAATATTATTCGATTCAACAAATGCATACAAATGGTTTCCATTAGAATTTTAATCTACTCTCAAAATGAAAGAAAAGCTTTGTATAAATCTTTTTAAATTACCAGAACATAAATTCAGACAGGGACATCTCCACCTAGGCTGAGCTGGGGAGTTCACAGCCTGCTGTCCTTGCTCATAAATTAATTGAGGTCTCTAGCTGCTGTAAATGAACAGTGCATCCTGCAAAAGATCATATCTGTCAAGATCGCAGATTGGTTTCCATCAGAGTTTGCAAAAGTCAGAGCTCACAATGCTTTCATTATGTCTATGAGTATGGCTTCCCAACTGGAAAGAAATGCGTGTTTTGTTCTGTTGGGCCAAGATTTACAGAAAGCAATTTTCCTTCACGATCCAGCTATGACAAACCTACTGAAAAATGTCATTTCATGACTTCTTTCATTCAATCACCTTTTTACTGACAAATATATATATTATTTCTGCTCGATGTATACGCACCAACTGTGACATTTAATGGGCAAGGAAAGTTAATCACAGGTGAGAACATATCCCTCTTGGATATTGCAAGCTATACTGCTTTCACTGCCACTACTCCATTATACAGTAAGTATGGCTTCAGCTGGCTCCCACAACTACCTGCTTTGTATCAGAAATTTATAAATTTTTAAGGGGCTCCCTAAGATTCTAGGCACCAGCTAGCATATCCATGAATACCTCTTAGACATCTTACATTATGGTAGGGTTATGACAGAGTGCAAATAGAGTTCGAGGCAAGGTGGATATTACTGAGTCCTCAGTATCATTTTGTTTCTTCCCCTTTGACTGTGAATCTGCAGTAAAGAAAAAACAGAGATCAGATCACAGAGTTTGGGATGCGGAGCTGTTTGGGTTGTTTGCTTGTTTAATCAGTGCCACATTTGATGTTGGTGGCAGGGACCACAGACACATTAACACTTGTTTGCAAGAGTTCAGAAATCAAAAGGATGGTAGGACTGACCAAAACAGCTCTTTGCACAAGTGAGTAGAATTAATACTACTTCAACTGTCAGGGATTAAAACCCAAACACTGTACATTCATGCATTGCCTTCCTTACCTATGCTGGCTGTGATGACCTTTCTCTCTTCACAGCTGAAACTTTACAGAAGGCACGCTAAAAGCACCTCAGTGTTCACCTGTCACCCCTACCTCTCTAGTTTAAGAAAAGAAAATTCTCCCTTGTTATCTGGAAGCAATAGAAAGCCATCATACCAATTATTAAAAACAATGAGGAGATTTGCCACAACTACAAACACTGGTCACAGAGTGGTCTTGATGATCTCGCTACACAAAACGCTAGCAAGGCAGAGCTAGAAGGGCATACTATGGCATTTTGTTCTGTAAATACACACACAACCTTTTAAAGAATGCAGATTATTTACATCCTAAAAGTTAATGTGCCTGTTAATCTCTATTTAAAAGCTTCTGCTTTAGCCTTTTAGTGTCAACCAGTTACGGTCCATGAAACAAAGGTGGCTGCCAGCCACGACAGCCAAATATGTGCTGGAAATTAATTATTTACTTGGCAGGCTCAGCAATCACTTTGCTATCAAAGCAATTGGGGCAATTTAGCTCTTTTATTAAATACTCAATAGTTCTGACCTGTATTACACAGGTGACATTTGGCATTCCCGTGTCAAGATGCTGCCTCTTCCCACCATGGGTCACAAGCACCACACTGTCAAACTCTTCTCCAGGAAAAATACTTGCAGGTGCAAACATCAGCAGTTGTCCTGGTAGTCTAGTTTAGAAAGCATTTAAAATAAGTATTTTAAATGTACAACTGCTCTGCGCTGGGCTCACACAACAGGAGGGAAATTTCAGGCTGGAAGTTTTTATTGTAACAGATTACAGACTGTTGAAGATGTGGATTGCAGTGGCAACCCTGATAATATGCTCACCATAGCAGGGACAAGGCAATACGGTACTAAACAAAATCTCTCATAAGCAAATATTCATAATATTTTCTATGTTATTTCAACCTATGCCTGGCATATACTAGCATACAGGTATGTACATCACTCCACTGAGCAGCAGAAGGAAAAGGTGAAGTAAAAGAAGAAAAGAGAAGAGAGAGAGAGAGAAAGAAAAAGCCCTGAAGTATTTTTCACTTTGGAACACAAATCAAACTGCAGAGAGTATTGATGAACAGCAGGTTGATCCCCAAAACTGTGTTGTTGCCATTACAGGTTGAAGTGATGCTAACAATTCCAGCAAATATTTCAGTTTCCTCCTTCATTTACTTCAACATACTGGTCATAGTCACAGCGTTTTGAACTGACCAGTCCCCCCTATAACTTCAAATATTTGAAAACACCTCAGAGTCATTTTAAGAATAATGTAGAGATACCTTTTCAAGTTTTTCCCCTAATAAGATTCCCAGGTTGTTACACCCTCTCTGTATCCCACTACAAACCGTAAGCTACCGTATCCCATTACAACTCATCTATGTTGTACTACTGACTAACTCTCACTACTTATTAATTTTTTCCAAAATTTCTCCCTCTTGGGGGCTTTCATTGTTTCAGATTATTTTTCCCCAGATGCAGTAATTTTCTCTCAGTATTCTCAGTGGAGACTGACAGAGGAGTGGTTAAGGGATCTTGCAGTGGACCCAGACTCGAGAGCAATTACCTGTGCAAGCCTGGAGCAAGACTCAATCAGCCCAACGACATCGTTCATGCTGCGAAGTCTAGCACTGTTGAAGGTGATACCTTCCTCGTAAGCAACTGATAAAAGAAACGATCGGATTTCAGCCACATTAGTTTGATGTACCACCTTGGTTAGTAAACGTTAGACCTTGAGTTGTTCACAACTTAAGATAGGGAGGGAAAACGCCAATGAGACTTAATGACCTTCCTTCCCTCCCCACAACTTTTTCCTACTAAGGATCAGCTGTGAATTTCTTTACCGTGTTACATACCTTCAGAGGATTGGGATACATCCTAAACAGACTACACCAAACAGTAATCTAGAGACAACCATCCTTGATTCAGAATAAAAACCAATCAGCAACTCCCTGAGTTCATAGGAAAAGAATTCACACAATATGCAGTTATATACCTGTTCATCAAATCTGACTCTTTTTTTTAGCACAGATTTAGCAAGTATACAATGTTGATCCCTGTTAGACTACCCTGCTAAATGGACCATATGTGTATTTGATTAGATTGCAGACAGTTCCAGTGTTCCAGACAGCTCCCCTAATAAGGTCCTGCCTACCAAATGGATCAAAATCCCATCAGCTCTAACGACTGGCATCAATCCCCCCGTGTTGATGCAGTACCTTTGCTTCTAGCAACATGTCACAGTGTTTTCTGTGTTAGAAACTGAGGATTTAATGAAGACAATATAGAGATAATTCTAGATTTATGTATGCAGCAACAATTTTGTTCTATCCATTATTTTTATGTTTATTTTTTTACTTGGACACAGTTGATGTATGTGACTATCACAATACTTTTATAAAGTTCTTGCTTAGCTGAGCAATGTGAGAGGAGAGGTAGCACACAAGTGGTGCGAGTGGTACTGTCTTATAAGCACTATTAGAAAGTGGCACGGGGTAGGATTTGAGGATCTTGATTACCAAACCTAAAACAAGAAGGAAGAATGCTCTATGCATGTGCCAAAAGAGTATTAGAGTGATTATTTGTCAGGAAACTGCATTTATTAATGGCAAGTTTCCCATTATTGCTATATGATGTGTTACGATAACCTCTGCTTCACTGAAACTTACATCAGTACTTTTCAAGAGAAATAAGAGTCAGGAAGCCCATTTTAGGTGATTAATCTACATCTTTGCCCATGCTGAAATACAGACTGAAGCACCATTCCACTTCAGAAGCTTGCATTAAAATGTGCTGGCAGCAGGACAGAAAGCAAGTGTTCATATCAGTGCAGGTAAATTCTAAAATCAGAAATACAAATACGACAGAAAAAGTGATCTTTTGAATACTACATTGCTCTCATTTAAGAGCAAAGAGAAAGATAAGATTTTTGTGCACTGTTGAGGTGCCACGGACAGGCAGCTTGCAAACGCACGTGAAAAGGTAGACTACACCAATCACCAATGTCCAGCCCCTAGCAAGCAATTTATCTCTCTTTCAGTCTAGCTTTTAAATGAAAGGTGCCTGCTCTTTCTGAAGTTATTGGATTGTGTTCTGACAATAAAGTTAAATTACACAAGGAGTATCTAGAATATTTCATCACAAAATCAATGTGCCTTATTTTAAACTTTGCTTTCTTCATCATAACTTACACGCACACTGATCTATGAAAGTTTTCGTTCAGTAAGAACACAATTTCAAAAAGCTACTGCTGCCTCAAGGAAAATACTGAAATATATTCTAAGACAGAAATAATTCTATCTATCAACCATTTTTCTTCCTCACCTCTTTGCTATTTAGAATATTTGCATGAAAATGGGATCTTTATTTCCCAAGAGTTCATCAGCTGCTACTGCTATGATATAATTTCCATGGATACCAATTGTATGTGATGTTGCAAGCATATGACAAAAGGATGAGGAATAAGGAAGAGAGAAATCAACTAGCTGCTTTATTCTTTGGCTATGCTTTTGGGTAACTCCATAAACAAAGCCTAAAGCCTTATCTAATCAATTCATCACTCCCACACAAATAACCTACTTGGTCCTTCTCCCTTACAAGTCCTTTTGGCAAAAATGTCCCAACTTATTTAAATGTGCTCAGTCCTTCAAATATTATCTCTGACTCAATGAGAACAGGACTCAGGACTTCAGGGAGTGACAGAGACAAAACCCATTATTTTTAACCCCACTTTAAGTCTTGCTAATTCAGAATTTTAAGTGGTAGATTTCTCAATTGAAAATATATATATATATATATATTTGTAAGGTATCTGTTTCAGTAAAATTAACATCAAAGAATTATAGATACAATAAAAATTATCTGCTAAGGAGGGAAGAACTAATGAAGAAAACACCAAGCTTCAAAATATATCTGTTACATCAGTATGTACAGCAATTTAATGCTGTGTACCTGCAAAACTGTGCAATGCTGAGTTAGTTCACAGCCTGATGTGGAAGCAGGCAGCAGTGTGGGCAGCAAGATCTGGAGCCTCATTTCATCCACAGAACCCTGATGATGCTTGCAGGCAGGTCCTTGCCATGTTTTGATGTAGTGGTAATGTGTGACCTATAGAGACAGAAAAAGCAAGTCATAACTATAAAGTTTAGTTTATAACTAAACTATTCCTCACCCCAACACGTCAAAGGCAAAGGAAAATTCCTAATGCACAGGGAAGGAACCAGACAGTCACAAACCAGTTAAGAAGCTTGAGAAGAGTCAAAGGCATGGCTGGGAGCAGAGCTACAGAGAGGTCCCACTGGAGAGCACTAACCACTGAGACACAGCCCTGGTCCAAGGGTGGTCAGAGCACAGCAGCCAGGAGCACTGAGAACATCTCATTCATCTCATTCACTCACTTCTGCAAACCCTAACAGTGCCTCCCCAGCATCTTGCAAGTCACCCTTTCATTACACTTTGCAGCCAAAATTAAACTTCTCTGCCAGGAGCTAGAAGTCACCGAGCCCCTCAGAGTCCTTCCTACTTTTGCTTTTGTTTCCCATTGCAGGCTCGAGCAGCAACTGAGGGGCAACCACAAAAAGCCTCTCTGTGGCTTGCAAGCTGCTGCCTCGTGAGTCCATTCACTAGCTGAGGAGAAATGGATGCAAACTCTCGGCACAGCCAGAGGAAGAGCAATAGAAGCTTTCACATCCCTTCTCCTGGAACCAAAAGTTGAGTGCAAATATGAGACCTAGGTGATACAGCAGGCTGCTCCTCGCCCCCAGGGCAGGCAACCAGTGTCCTGGGGCCACGGGGGCCAAGGCCCCAACTATGCATTTTTCTGTTCCTTTTCTACCTCTCAGTAGCCTTAACGTTATCTCTGGGGTAGATATGAACTTTTTTTATTTATTTTTTTTAAAACTTTGCTCATCTGTCAAGTCTCATTCCCTGACATCAAGGAGATCAATCTGCCTTTCTTAAACACAACTCCTGGCTCTTTTGAGAGGCTTCCCTTTTTAGATACTGGTCTCCTAAGCTCCTCTGCACAGCCTGTCTCCCCTGCTGCATCCTTCAACAGATTTTTTTCAAATGAGAACAGACAGCCCATATAGGCTGACATGCTTTTTGCAGCGCTCGCTGCTCACATCTGAACGCTGCTAACCAATCTGCCTGCGCTGCCAGGCAGTACAGTGGTGGGAGTGGGGACAAGAGGTGTCGGCTACATGTGTACAGGCATGCACTTGGAAAGGACTGCTTTCCTGCAGTCAGTGAAAATAACATGGGTGAGGAAGCTCATGAACATTACTAGCATAGTTTGAAGCAATGAGACCAAAAGGCTTTTATGGAAGAAAAAATAAAAACAAACAAACAAACAAAAAAAGGCACATACACACACACACACAAAAAAACACATTATCAGAATCTACCCTCCTTGCTGGAGTTTTTTCCTTAGAAATAAAACATGTTCGGGTATTCAGGTATTCTCTCTTGAATGCAAAATTCTCAGAAACATCATTCATAGGTAGTCCTTCTCCACCTGAGGTAAAGTTGGTCTTTTTTTTTTTTGCCCAACACTTGTACGTATGCCTTAACTTAGAAAGCAGCTGAAATAAAACAAATGTGGTGAAGCTCCAATGCTACACAGCAGTTTTGACTTTCATAGGGAGTTACCCATAGGGAGAAACCCACAGGGAGTTTCAGGTGACAAGATGGTGACCTGAAACAGCTCTCCTTTGCTCTCCTTCAGTCCATTTCCCTCCCACTTGGGATATGTAAAAGAACATCTTAGTTACATCAGCCTGAGCTAAAAGTGCATTTAAAATCAATCCAGGTAGCGCATAGCCCCCACTTGAGGGCAGAATTCAAAATCAGAATATTTATTACCAAGCTGTAAAGCTGTGTTTTTGCAGACTTTGTCAGGAAGGCGTTGTTCGAATGCCAATAGGGATACGAGGCTCCTCATAATAGACCTCAGGTCAGGAAAGGATCGTCAGCTTTAGCCCCACTGACTTAAAAGATAGTTAAGCACATATTTTACATCCTGTCATGAACAGGAAATATGTACTACCGTACAGCCACCTTAGCTGCGAGGGGAATATGCATACTTATACAGGAATCTAGCTCACTGCAAAGCTTGGATGGTTACAGCTTTTCTTGCACTCTAAGCTGCAGTCAACAGAAAGTGGCCAGTAGTGAAGAATGAGATGTAATCCAAAACAGTCTATTAAGGTGCTTTTTGTTTTTTTTTGTTTTCCTCCCAAACCAAATATATGAAGATCTTGTAAGAAGAACCATCCCAGACATCAGTGATCCTACTGCAGGCTTAAGTCAGTGCTAGTGGGTGTGGGACCCCAAAGACCCATGCTCAGAGACACACAACCTGCTGGGTGCCACATAGCCCTCTTGCTTGTATCTCAGAACTCCTGAAGATAAAGAGACCTTGGAGGAGTTGTGGGGAAGAATGGATGCAGAAAGAAATGATGAGGATCCAAGAGAGTAGAGAGAGGTGGAGAAGGAAGTAGTCAAAGCACACACCTGGAAATCTCCTGGAGCCACTGCTCTGAAGTCAGCTGGTATGTTTTATTTCTGGGGGGGAGATGCTGAACCCCAGGGGGAAGCAGTCAGCCTCCCTCACATACCTCCAGTCTACCCCCTGCCTGTACAATGTCCTAGAGCAGAGGGTGTGGTCCAGCTGTACACAGGACAAGAGGAAATGGCCTCAAGTTGTGTCAGGAGAGGTTCAGGTTGGAAATTAGGAGAAATTTCTTCTCAGAAAGAGTAGTTAGGCATTGGAATGGGTTGTCCAGGGAGGTGGTGGAGTCACTGTCCCTGAGGGTGTTTAAGGAAAAGTTGGACGTGGTGCTTAGGGACATGGTTTAGTGGGTGGCAGTGGTGGTAGGGGGATGGTTGGAGCAAATGATCCTGGAGGTCTTTTCCAACCTTAATGATTCTGTGATTCTAAGTCTACACAGTGCTTTCACTGTACTTCCATCAAGTAAGTGTGCAGGTACTCTGCAATGACCTCTAAGTGGCCCAGCACACTAAAAGCACTAATATAGCCTCTAAGTTTCAAAAGATGGTAGCACAGAAGAAACACAGATTTTCATCAAATAAAATATATATATTCCCTAATCACTTTGAAATGTTCCTTCAGTTTAGGACAGGGTTATCTTAGGTATTCAGTTTCTCCACCCTTCCTCTTACCCCTTTTTTTTTTCCCCTCCAAATTATAGGGAGGTTCCTTCTCTCCCTCTTTCCAGATAGCTTCATTTGGCCTTGAAGTGTCCAATAGATAGTACAGCTCTTATACAAACACACATACTTTTCTCTCATTGTTTCATCTTCAGACTTCAACATCTTACCACAGAAAGTCTCTGTTCTGGTCTCCTCTGCCCCTTTCCTCAGGCCAAGCCTCGAAGCACCAGCCAACACTCTTCTGAGGTGTTTCCACACCTAACTAGCTTCTGGGTTTTTGTTTGTTTGTGTTAGTTTTCTTGTTGTTGTTGTTTGTTTTTCCCTCTGGAAGACAGATAAGCAATGTTAACAGCAAAGACCCATTTCTTACAAAGCCATTTCCGCAGTTGTCACAGAAATATACCTTCCCCATATGATTTAAAACCAGAAAGAATAAATATGATACACATATCTAATATAATTAAGTACAGTCATTCCTGAAGAAGGAAATCTGCAATACAAAATCCTGGCATCTGAATTTGAAGCTCTCTAGCAAAACTTGTCAGCTCTTCAAGAAATAAATATGAAAACCACACCACAAAACACTCGATGCATTATTATTAGTATCTTAACAACAGTACAAATATTAAAGTGCCATATTGTTTACAACACAAAATTAAAATTTTAATTTTAATCAGTCCTGTTTACCCAGCAACATTCTGATTAGCAGAGTTGATTGAACAGTGATGGGGAAAAAAAAAAAAAAAAAAGATACAAGATACTCCACATAAAAGACTTGAGCACAAGTCAACAAGCAGGAACAGCAGAGTTACACAGCCAACTGAAGAATGCACCCAAATCTCTAGCAAAAACAAGACACGACTTATGCCACTGAAGTGGTGATTTGAATACATTTCATTTCCTCTCCTTTGGTGCAGGGAGCCCTTCTGCATGTTTGCACGACAGAATTGAAATACACATTAGCTTAAAACAATGAAGGAATGGGGAAGCAGAGAACACGGAGTAGGAAATCCCATGAAACCATAGGCAATTGCTTCTTTATTATGCATATTTTGCTGCTGAAGCACATTATTCTCATTCTCCTTAGGGCACCGTTTGTTAAGAGCACAGTAAATAATGTCAACGACAGAAAACCCAGCACACCGAGCCTGATTTTTTTGTCTCAGATGTGGGTGAGAGAGGGCACTGACAGAAGCCATATTTTCCAGCACAAACCTCAACACAGGCAAGAGGGAAGTGGCAGTTCCTCATTCCAACCCCAACACCTACTAAAAATAAAAAAGAAAGGTTCACGGGATGATGGTGCCCTTCTTAGAATCACAGAAGACCAAGATGGAAGGGACCCGCAAGGATCATCAAGCCCAACTTTTGTTCCACATGTGGAGCCATGGGCGGCCGCCCTCCTCTCAGGCGCCGCCATTTTGTGCCACGGCTATGGAGGTGGTGCCTCACGGGCTGGAAGCTGAAGGCGCCTTCCTCCTGGAAGGCCTGCTCTGGGGGGACTCGCTTCAAAGCCATGGTCATGGCACATTGGAAGGGTTTGGACAATGCCATCCCACTGCTCCTGGAGATGAGAGCGTTGGGAAGCCAGCTGCTGCGCTCCTGCTCCAGGGGAAATCAAATGCTGCACTCTTCGCCACAGTTTGATTAACCACATGCTTCATTAATGCTTTCACTGTTGTTTAACAATGCTGTAAATGCCAGGAAGACATTGGTTGTTTATTTGTTTGTTTTTTGAATGAGGCAGAGACAAGTCACAAGTGCTTTTTTTTTTTTTTTTTTTTTTTTTTTTTTTTTTTTTTTTTCCTCCTCATTTCCTTTAAGCCAGAGAAAGTAAACAGGTGAGTTAAGTGCAAAAGGAAAGGAAAGGAACATGGACTTAAAGTTTTCATACAGGGTTTCTTAAACAGTCGGTCTGTTAAATGCTTTTCCATTGTGCACCTTTCAGTAGTTCCTGAGGCTGAGAACATGGAGGAGATGCAGACTATGCACTTGAAACAAGTTTTACTCCTCTGTTCTCAAGTCACAGAGAGTTTTGCATTAGATTTTAAAGGAAAGGGAGAGAGAAATCTACTAAAAACGGCTTCAGTGGAGCAAACCCTTTGAGCCAGCCCCACTGCAGAGAAAAAGAGTTGGTTCCTCACACTTTCAGACATGTATTACATAGGCCCTTTTCTTACCTAAAACTGAGAAGCAACAGCTGCAAATAAGCAGCCCTTCAGCTGTGGTCACTTCTGAACTTCATTCTTAAGTGCTCCCAGAGTAGTAAAACCTGAAGCCAACCCCTTTGGATTGCTAGAGTACTGCTCTCTGCTTCTTCACAAGTTTCTCGCCACTCGATAGCAGCTTCGAGACTCCCTGCGGCACAGCTGCTCCCCACAGCCTCACCTCGTAAAATCAGCCCAGACACCTGGGTGAGACCAAGCCCTGCGTAATTGCTGCTTCAGGGCAATCAAGTGGAGCCTCTGTGCTTTGTCCCACTTCACTTGCATCAAGTCTCCCATCACCCAACATCAGAGAGAAAAGCGGAGAGCAGCAAGTCAGAATTCTTGTTTATTTGCTTGCTCTCAACAGGATAAAATCCCTCCAAGATTCATTTCAGTAGCTGATTAATTGCTGCAGCTTCTGCAGTTGTATGCACGGAGCTTTCAGTCTGAGTGATACCCCAGAAGAGCTTTTATTGCCAATGCTATAGCAGGCTATTTTGGAAATCAGAATGATTATACTGGTCACAGCATACTTTTTGTTGTGTTTGTGAAAATATTCCTCATACACAAAGCAGTAAAGTGTTCAGTCAGTGATCAAAGTTTCAGAGATGAAGATTATACCCTCATAGAAAATGAGAGCATATGAAACCACCCTTTCTTAAATGAAATTTATGTAAATAAGATTGCTGGTTCCTTAGGTTCTCTGATTGTGGAATAGAATAATATTTAGAAGGAAAATCTAGATGGCAGGATTTAAATTCAACCTTTATGGTGGAGTTATATTGAACTCAATAGGATCTCAGCATTTATTTGAATGTGATTTCTTCCTCCAATTAATGCTGCTGAAGTAACTATCAAAATGCTCCCCAGTCCCCTTTCAGCTTCCTGCAGTTTTTTAAGGAGTCCCCTAAAGAAACTTCATCCTAGTCACCTGCCCGTCCCCTGGTAGGCTGTGGAGGTGGTTTACCATGGGTGCGGTGTCAGTAGACATGATGGGCCCTGCGAAGCTTCATGCTGGTGAGACATGGGGCCCAAAGAGTAGTGCGGTTGGTAGTTCAAAGCCCAGCTGTGCCAACAGTAATGACTGGAGGAAAGGGTTGGTTGATGGAAACATGACGGATTGCAACAAGGCAAATGCAAAGTCCTGCACCAGGGACAGAACTTCACATTACAGGACTGGCTGGGCACACACTGGATGGAGGGCTCCTTGGTAGATAAGGACTGAGGTAGAAAAGAAGATGAAGACCCCTCACAGCAGAGAAGGCTAACTATGTACCAGGCTCTACTCAGAAGCATGCAGCCAGAGGATTAACAGGGTTACTTTTTGTGCTCCTCTGTTCAACGTTTTTAAAACCACATCTGGAGTAATGTCATCTTTGGGCTCCCCAGATAGTCAGTAGAGGGATACTAAGATGGTGAGGGAGTTGAGCATGTAATGCATGAGAAAGAATGAAAGTAGCATTTGTTCAGCTTGGAGAAGAAAAGGTTAAAAATGAGGGGAACCCAGCTGCTAACTTCAGATACCTAGTAAGTGGTAACAAAGATGACAGCCAGATTTTGTTTTTCAGACACCTACAGGGAACAGATGAGAGGCAACAGACAAACTGTAGCAGTGGAAATTCTGACTGAAGTAAAATGAAACCTAGTGAGGGTGGAGCAAGTTCTGGAATGGCTGACCAGAAAGGCTGCAGAATCTCCATTCTTGGAGATTTGCAAAACTCAACTGGACAAGGCCTGAGCAACTGGATCTCACTTACCTGCCAACCATGATTTCATCAACAGTAGACCTAAATGACCTCTAGATGTCTTGCCAGCCTAAATGGTTCTATGCATCCTCAACGTAAGCTTCAGGAGATGACACATAGTTTATGTTTAACAAGTTTTCATTGTTTCCTTTGGTAACTGACATGGTTATTCTTTATTTGGAAGGCAAAGCACTATCTCCTAAACTATTAAAAAATTATAATAATAAAAGTCAGAAACATTTCTAGGCATGCACACAAACAGTAACGGTCAAAGCATCTTCAAGATTTTTCTAAGACATTAAGCTCAGGCTAAGCATATATTATCTCAAGAGTGTATGTGCTTTTTCCCATCTCTTATCAAGTTGCTCTGCAAATCAAAGTACCTACTTGCTAGCCTGGATCAACAGAAAATTACTCTGAAAGGTTATAAACATGGCTTTTAATAGATCAAAAACAACAACTGGAAGAAATCTATAATCCTATCATACTCTCCAGTGCTGCTGTTTTGTTACACAAACAGAGAAGTCTTGGGGGGGGGAAGGGGGAGTTATAAAAATTAGTGCATTGTGTTCCTAAAAACATTTGAACTTTGGTTCAAAAACCTTTTGACTTATATACACTATACATTCCTGTTATCCAAGGCCTTACAGAAAAAAAAAAAAGCTTAAATTAACCTGAATCACAATGCATACATCTTATAAGTCTAAAGGATTAGCAATTATCTATGAGGAAAACAGCAGTTTTGCTGCCAAAAACAAAATTCTGCTTTTCTCCCCTCTGTCCCATTGTCAGAACACTGTAACTTAAAATGCTTCTACTTATTAATTTAGGCCAAAGAAAAAGATGTGCATAAGCTGTTTTAGTGACATTTTATTAAAGTAATTTTTCAGGTTTCACCCTCCCCCTCCACATATGTGCAAATTTCTTCTTCTGGCAGTAAGCCATAGACCAATTCTGAGGTGGAAAACAGTTGTAAGAAAAAAAAGTCAGAAATTACTTTATAAACGGACACATTTTATAATACATTACAATGTTCCCTTTAGTAGCCAAATGGTTCGTGAACATTACCCTTTATGTAGTATCACAAATGCACAAAATATGCTTTGCATATGATTGCGAAACCAGCAGCACTCTGGAGCCAAGCACATGGTTTAATATTATAATAATGAGTCTACTTCAACGTAGTGGATTTTAATAAGACTTTAATAATACTGGTATGAAGCCAAATTACATAATGTCCCAAAATATGAAACAAAGCTTTTACAGAGAAAATAAAAGCTCAATGAAGTATAACCACATTTAAAAAAAAAAAAAAAAAGGTAAAACAAAAAAACAACCCACCAACAACAATGTTATCTAAACAAAGCCATTAGGCATATTTAATTTTAAAAAATCAAATTAGAGAAAAGGAACTCAAATCTATTCCCAGATCTCAAGATAAAATTAAAAAGGACATTATTTTAGGCAACATTTATGAAAATGAAGGTACTACGCCAGCACTGGGAAACAAGCTAACACCGTAATTACCTCTTTTGGCACAGATGTGGATACGGCTTGAATATCTCCAATTTCTCTCAAAGGACAAAAAATGATTCAGTTACCTTACAGGTTAATTTTAAGATTGAACTATGTTGGATTGTCTAGAAACAACTTAGACCAATAAACTAATTTCCTTCTATACATGAAAACCAACTCCAAATAAGAGTCCCAAAGGTAAGAGACAAATGACTTACTCCCTCTAACCCTCACATTTCTAGAGTCTTGGGAAAAATAAGGAATTGAAAGGGCTCTGAAGCTTGCTCCAGCAAGGACCATTCTCAGAACAACTTCCTCTCTCACCTCTCCTCAAATATAACATTGTTAGATAACAATTAAAAGAAAAATCAATATTCCAAT
This sequence comes from Oxyura jamaicensis, assembly GCF_011077185.1. NCBI lineage: Eukaryota > Metazoa > Chordata > Aves > Anseriformes > Anatidae > Oxyura > Oxyura jamaicensis. Next base: position 36,444,916 of record NC_048896.1, read on the forward strand.
TGTTGGATAATGCATGTAGAAGATCACACATTCTTTAATCTGTATAGCCTTTTAAAATACTAGTGTTATGCTAGTTGGAAGATTAGTATTTGCATGGATAACATTTTTTGTTACCTATTAGAATCAATTATTTAGACCCACATACCCAATAGAGAGATCAACATATGTTAGCATATTCCAATGTACCCCTAGTTACAATAAGAACTACTGTTAAACTGAGTCTAAATGAATGCTGACAGCCTATCAGAGCATGTGGTGATGAATACAGCAAGAATCAGAACAGTTTTCTTTACATACATTATATTGTCTTAACTACATGTCTCTAGACTTTTAAAGCAGATTTGATAAAGCCATTAAAATTTTTTAAGTAGATTTAGATTCCACGTGACAAGATGAAGTAAGGGGAACATTTTATGCCTTACATTTCTTAGAAGTCTACTTTAGCTATAGAAATCATTAAAAAGTTGCAAGTAACTTCAAGATGAAAGGCATTAGCAGCTTTTTAGAAAAGGATAATCACAGTCTTCTGGAGATTTAATGAGACTTAATTCACAGAAGCTTTTGACTTGGTCTGCTGTTAATTGAATCAAAGTCGATGATGATCTTGTTACATTTTGGCTTGAATTCCCTAAAATAAAGAAAAATACAGATATTAGTTACTGAGTAGTTAAAACATTTTGCTTGCTTTAGCTCCAGCTAAATTTTTGAAAGAAAAAATCCTCCTTGGATTCACATAGTTTTCATCTCTGTGGGAGCCAATTACAGTGCAACAGACTGCGAGAAACCTGGACAAGAAAGACTAAGACAAAAAAGACACATGGAGTGGGTTAGCCTGTACATTCTTCAGCTATTGGAGTTCATAAATTACCCAGGAGTCAAAGGACTTCTAACAACTTAGCTGCAGGTGGTGGCATCATGTTACCAGGGCTGGGATTTTTGTTCATATATATTTATATTTCAAATACTTTACACATAAAGATGTATAGGTAAATGTGTATGTATGCATACATGTAAATATTTCCATATACTGTACACACATATATATATATATGCATGTGTGTATATAAAATATTTGAAATATATCTTGATGAATGTTTTGATCACTTTTTTTTCCCTCACCAAGTTTTCTAAGAACTTCGATACATTTGCCTCAGTATATTTTAATATTTTTTGTGCTAGGGGAATAGATCACGATACATATTGTACTGGGGTAAAAACAAACTAGTTAAGAGGGAATCATTTTAAAATTGTAACTTTAGAACTATAAAATTAATACAGACACAAAATGTTTCCTTTTATTATCATTAGAGCATCTGCTACAGCAATTAGTAAGTAAGGTATTTGGGGACTGAGCATATATTTTACAGTCTACCAGTAAACAAAGGATTATGCAAATAGTGTGGATTTAGTGCCTAATTAAGCTCTGCAATTCAGTTCAAGAGATTCATTAAGTACCACCTACATCCTTAATAATCAATACAAGAATGAAGAACAATCAACATAGAAAAGCTCATGCTGCTGACCACAGAATCTCTGAAGGACTACAACACGCTTTGTCCAGAATAGCAGTCCGAAATACAAGAAACACTTCTCACCCTGGAGAAGTTACAAGATTTGACTTGCAAGAGAATGATTTATGCTTCTTAGTCAAACAGTCTTAGTAGACACAAAATACACTGAAGGACTAAAACTGAATTTCAAGTACTGCTGTATTTTTTCATGGATGTTTCTTAGCCCAGTAGGTACCTTTCATCCTAAAATTTTATCTGTCAGAATTGTTATGTTTGCAAATTTTTCAAAGCCTTTGTATTAATATTGTAAAACTTTTTAGAGCTGCAAAGCCTCCCTGACTGCAGAATTACCCTCACCCACAGCATGCTATTGCTATGAAACTGGCTGTTAAACAGATCATAGAACGGTTTGGGTTGGGAGGGACCTTAAAGCCCATCTAAGTTCCAATCCCCTGCCATGGGCAGGGACACTTCCCACCAGACCAGGTTGCTCAAAGCCCCATCCAGCCTGGCCTTGAGCACCTCCAGGGATGGGGCATCCACAGCTTCTCTGGGCAACCTGTGCCAGTGCCTCACCAACCCCAGAGTTAAGAATTTCTTCCTTATACCTAAATCTAAAATCTCCCCTCTTTCAGTTTAAAGCCATTATCCCTTGTCCTATCACTACACTCCCTGAAAAAGAGTCCCTCCCCAGCTTTCCTGGGTCATGTTGAGCTTCTCATAAACAAACACACTCAAGACCTTCTCCTCAGGGCTGCTTTTCTCCATCCAGCCTGTGTTTGTGCTTGGGATTGCCCCCCAACCTAGATGCAGGACCTTGCACTTGGCTTTGTTGAACCTCATGAGGTTTGCACAGGCCCACCTCTCAGGCCTGCCCAGGTCCCTCTGGATGGCTTCCCTTCCCTCCAGTGTGTCAACAACACCATACAGCTTGGTGGTGTTGGCAAACTTGCTGAGGGTGCACTCAATCCCACTGTACATGTTACCAACAAAGATGTTAAACAGTGCCTGTCCCGACACCACTCATCACTGGTTTCCACCTGGACAGCATGCCGTTGACCACAACTCTTTGAGTGCGACCCTCCAGCCAACTCCTTATCCATGGAGTGGTCCATCCATCACAGAATCATCTAGGTTGTAAGAGACCTTCAAGATCACCGAGTCCAACCTCTGACCTAACACTAACAAATCTTCCACTGAACCGTATCGCTAAGCTCTACATCTAAACATCCTTTAAAGACCTCCAGGGATGGTGACTGAACCACTTCCCTGGGCAGCCTATCCCAATGCCTAACAACACTTTCAGTAAAAATGTTCTTCCTAAGATCCAACCTAAACCTCCCCTGTTCCCAACGAAGCCTACACCAGTCCAAGCCAAGAGCAGCCAGTTTCTTGAGGAGAATGCTGTGGGAAACAGTGTCAAAAGCCTTACTGAAGTCAAGGTAGACCACATCCACAGTCTTTCCCTCATCCACCGAGTGCGTCACTTTGTTATAGAAGGGGATCAGGTTCCTCAAGCAGGACCTGCCTTTCATAAACCCATGCTGGCTGGGCCTGATTGCCTGCTTGCCCTGCAAGTGCTGCGTGATGACACTCAAGATAATCTGCTCCATGAGCTTCCCTGGCACTGAGGTCAAACCCTCCTCCTATCACAGACACAATAACCTCTGTGCCTGTGTAACCACTTTGGGGGCTTTCTGATGAAGGCTCATACTTTTCTTCATCTTGTACTTCTCTCCGTTTTGCACATGCTTGGTCACTGTCTAACTGCTTCAGCAGTTTTGATCTTTTACAAGTGCAGCTAAGTTAGTTGTTTTAAGCTCTACTTTGGGCGCCATTCTTACAACAGCATTGTCTCACGATGGTTGGGTGACCTCTGTCAGCGCTGCCATCGGGGCACCTGGAGACCCTTATGATGTCACCCGATGGCCTCACAAAAGGTGGCTGGCCATAAATGCCCTGAGCGTGGCACCTGCCTCCAGTCCAGCTTGTGGGACTCGAGAGCTCAAGGATCTACGGCTGGAAGGAGAGAGAGAGGCCGAGGTGTTGCAAGAGGCACAAACGAAGCCATTCTTGTTGCACCCAAGCCATCAAAGCCCTTTGGTAATGTTCTCAAATCTATAGACATCTAAGTACCTCATAGTCTTGCCAAGTATAACCTATCATAAGCATATTTGCCATTCTAATAGCAATGTTTGCAATCCATATACAGAATGTTGACAGCTACATTACAATACTCTAGACAACTGGGTTGAACCTAGAAAGCTGATGTCTGGTTGCTGCTAGAATCTTTTCTTCCTGCTTCTATCTGCAGTAATTCTACCGGTGGCACTTGAGGCATTGAGGTCCTACCGGCAAACCGTGAGGCAAGGGAGGTGCTGAAGACCGCAGCCTGCTGTTAGCAGTGTGCCTGGCAGCAGGGCAGCCTCCCCCAGAGGACAAATATCTTCATGTCGCAGCGGTCACAGGCACCATGAGCCGGCGGCCATAGCAGGAAGAGCCAGAGGAGGTCCCTGGGGATGAGACATGCCCCATCTGCCTGGGCCAGTTGTCCAATGCTGCTCGCATCAACCCCTGCAGGCACACCTTCTGCCTGGAGTGCGTCCATCGCTGGGCTGCCGATAGAGACACCTGCCCGCTGTGCCGTGGGCCCATCATCGTGATTGTGCGCCTGGCCCGGCGACCTCGCAGACGCATGCAGCGCAACGCGCGGCTGGGACATCGGCAGCAGCAGCGGCAGAGGAGCCCCTCCAGCTACCGCTCCCGCAGCGTCTCGCCCAGGCGCAGGGAGCGCAGCCCCTCCACTGAATGACGCCTTGTCAGGAGCTTCTCCTGGCACGCGGGGCAGGCTGGGCGCAGACTGCCACCGTCCCCGCAGGACACCAACACCGGGGACGCGGCCTGGCTGCAAAGGGTCCGGCAGGAGCAGCCGGGGGCCGGGGACCAAGCGGGCCACCAGGCCGGCCCCCCCGCCTGAGCAGGCGGCTGGGCCTCACCTGGGGATGGGCTGGGGGTGGCAGCCACAGTTACCCCAGGAATAAATTATGACTGTTCCACCCTGCAAAACCTCTGCCTGCACTTATTCCTGCATCGGTCAGGGGGCAGGGGGGCTGAATGCAGCCCTCTCCTGCTGCTTGCACCACCAATTGGTTTGGGGATGTCTGCTCCTGATGGGGAGCGGCTGCGGGTGGCAGGTCCCCGAGTGAGACTTGGGGGTGAGAAGTTGTTTGGGGGATGAGAAGTCATCATGGGAATGGGAAAGCGTTGGGAGTGGGAGAAGCCACAAAGGTGACCTGGCCCGACTGGGAAAAAAGCTGACAGCAAAAGTCTCCTAAAAGCTGGCCAGAAGAGAAAGCCTGCCAGCTGCAGAAATGGGCCTGGCAACCTGGGGCATCCATGTCTTTCCGATTTAGAGATGAGGATATCATGTAGGACAGCGTCAAATGCCTTGCAAAAGTCCAGGTAGCTGTCAGTTGCTGTTCCCTTATCCACCAATGCTGTATCCCACCAAATTTGTCAGGCACAATCTGCCCTTACTGAAGCCCTGCTGGCTGTCAGCAATCACCTCCTTATTTTCCACGTGGCTTAGCATAGTTTCCAAGAGGGTCTCTTCCATGATTTTGCCAGGCACAGAGGTGAGACTGACTGGCCTGTAGTTCCCTGGGTCTCCCCTTTCAAAAATGAGAGTTATGTTTCCCCTTTTCCAGTCAGTGAGAACTTCACCAGACTGCCATGACTTCTCAAATATGATGGATAGTGGTGTAGCAACTTCATCCACCAGTTCCCTCAGGGACATCTCATCAGGTCCCATGGACTTGTGCACCTTCAGGTTCTTTAGGAGGTCTTGAACCTGATCTTCTCCTACAGTGGGCTGTTCTTCATTATTCCAGTCTCTGCCTTTGCCTTCTGTGACTTGGGTGGTGTGGCTAGAGCTCTTGCCAGTGAAGACTAAGGCAAAATAGTCATTGAATATCTCAGCCTTCTCCTGGGAGAAGGCCCTGCTTTGCTGGCCCTCCAACAAGGTATCAGGGTGGCTGAAGCCTCCGATGAGGACCAGAGCTTGTGAATACAAGGCTGCTCCTATCTGTGTATAGAAGGCCTCCTCCACTTGGTCTTCCTGGTCTGGTGGGCTGTAGCAGACCCCCACTATAATGTCACCTGTCCCTGCCCTCCCTTGAATCCTGACCCTGATTGTCTTTAGGTATCTCTGCTAGCATCTTTACAAATCCTAGTCTTCAAACATTTTTCAAATTTTCTTTACTTTAAGGAAAATATTCCACGGTTTACACTTTTATCACAGGAAAAGCTGATCAAAGAAGACTGGACAACTATAGACACGAATAATTATATAGGTTTGGCTGGTTTGATACCTGCCTAAATTTACTGCAATGTGAAGATAAGATTTCAATAAGTATCACATAATCCATACAAAATAAATCGGTCATTTCAGTCCGACTCATAGGATAATTCATGTTGTAAGGGAATTTGGAGGTCATCTTATCAAACCTCCTGTTCAAAGCAGGGTCAGTGATGACTCTGAGCACAATGTAACAAATGAACCATCACATTCACAATTTCACTGGCAGTCTCAAAAGAAAAGTCCAGGAATGAAAAGGAATACTCCAAGTGGACCATTTTCTCATACTAACATTATGAAACTGAGCTTCAACCATACTCTAGGGAAAAACAATGGTGCAACAGTCCATCAACCCAGTACCTTTTGGAGGCATACAGAGCATGGCTATCAGAGAAGAAAACGTTGCACAATGCAAAGAAAAAAACAATTGCCCTAAAGTTAGTCTCTTTCACGCACCATTTTCTTCCTTTCCAAAATAAAAATAAAGTTAATTGAAAGTTCTCTTGCCTGTATACAATACCAGCTAAATCAAACATCCGCCGTGCTGCTGTCATTTCAGTAGTGTCGTGATACTTGTCAGACATAAAAATGATTTCCTTTATGCCTAGAAATGTCATACAGAAAAAAAAAGGTTAGGATTACATTGAAAGAAAAAAAAAAAGTAATGACATACTAGAATTGGTGCACAAAATTAGAAAAGACAGCACTCATCCACATACTTTAGACCTCTCTGGTACATCTCTGCTTCCCCAAATATTACAGGTTGCACTTGAATAGAAGGGTAGGTAAGGAAAACAGTTCTCTTAAAAATGTTAGAAAATATTTTCTCCACTTTCACCTAAGTTTACCACAGAAAACCAGAACCAAAAAGTTGCCAGCAAACCCGTAATAGAAATGGACTAGAAAATAAGTATTTTTGCAAAAAGTTATGGAAAACTTGCCTTTTTACTTCTCTAATATGGATGAAATTCCTCACAAAGAACTTAACCCCAAATGTCTTTCCCCTTCCAAATGCATAGTTTTTTCTTTTGTTTTCCATTTTACAAATAACTTTCAATCCCAGGTTCAAATCCTTATAAACACATATTGTCTCAAATGGTTGAATGATCTATGCCTAAATTAACGATTTGTGCCCCACTTAGAGGAAAAGCGTAAAGGCTGACCCAAGAGAAGTCACAAATGTGTTCTGACTGTATTAGCAGATACCATAAATATCAATACACTGCTATTTTTCTGCTGACCTAGCTGCATAAGGAAAAGGATGAGTGACTGACTATACTGAGAACAAGCAGCAAATCTACTTTGAAAACCATTTGATTTTTATTCTGCAAATAAGAGAATTGTAGCATATAGAATATGATTGTCTTCTGCCTTCATCCCTCTTCAGTTCAAGCCTTACTGACCAAAATAAAGAAGTACTCATTTTGCTGCTTGTGCTTTCTTCCTAGATTCCAATGGCCATTAGTGGCAAGAGGAACTCCCCAGAATAGCAATCCATGCTAAGGCTGCAAAATATATGCTGCCTTAAGCAGAGATTTTTATGGAACCGAAGCCTATTGCAGATATGCCTAATCTGAAAAAGGCGACACATTTAGGCCAGCACACTTGCTACAGTGGCACAGATTTATAACAATTGTAATGAAAGACATAATTAAATAGGATCATGGAAGTCTTATGACATTTATGCGCAAAGATATTTTAAAATCTTCAAATATCTACTATGCATCACATTCAAATTAAAATTTCATGTATATACTCCCAACAGACCTTTTGTCATGCAGAAGTTTATTTCTTTCTGCCCTACTCTATTCAATGTGTCAGAGCACAGTAAAATTGACAGTAATTATATGCAAAGCCTGTGTTGTTCTCTGGCAGCTCCTGGTCTAAGAAGTTACAAACCTAAATTAGAAGCACGCATAGAATCACAGAAGATGCAATTAGCACTGGAAAAATTTGGCACCATTCAGATGCAAAAAAACCCCACAAGTAGCATCTTATGAAGTTGACAGTGCAATTAATTTAGATCTAACAGCAGCAATTTAACATCAAATACATCTGTGATAAGATACCAACGAGACGGCAGCTCTGCAACCCTGACAAATCAAGCTGGCACTACTCCTTACCTGCCTGGATGATGAGCTTTGCACATTCATTACATGGAAATAAGGCAACATACATGCTGCAGCCTTTCACATCAGCTGAGTTTTTGTTCATGATGGCATTCAATTCAGCATGGCATACTGATTAAAAAAAAAACAACACAACACAATTCATAATACTGTTCATTAAAATAAATCAGTCAAACTAAAATTAAAGTGTTACAATATAACTGCTTACATCCTTTCCAAGGCAAATAGCTTGCACAGCTTGTCATAAAGGGCAGAGGAAGAAATAAAAGGAGAAATACCAAGATCAATGAAGGTCAATTGTTCTGACCAGGCTGCCGATTAGTAATGATATCATTAAGCACATTAGCATTGCCATTTGCTAACACCTATAGCAGGCAACAAAGCCTTAGGCTGTGGGCCAAGTAGTTGCAACCACCCTAAGTGAAGCAATATCTCACAGCTTCATAACTCTCTAGAGTATCTAATTGCCAGTATAAAACAGCTCATTTATGTGTTTACATGCACAGATAGGAACATTCTTATGGTTATAGGAGCGCACTGTGTGCTCTTAAAGGCAGGAGAATCATGAAGTAAAACTGAGCAGCTCTGTCCTCTGGGTCCCAGAACTGCTCAGCGCTGCTGCATGATTCTCTCACCCCAAGAATACACAAGACACACTCAACCATAAAAACGTCCCAGCTTTAATATTAAAGCGAGTTTACTGCTCATTAAAAGGTGCCAGACTTCCCAAGCAAGAAAACAAAGTCCTCTATTTCTCCATGGATTTGAGATAGCCCAGGTAGTGACAGATAACCCTGCCTTATTCCACCATAACACAATAGCTCTTTCTGGACAGGTTGCAACTTAGGGTTCAGGTTTTTATGCTGTACACATCAGTACATTACCTAATGTGCCTCAAACAAAGGTGAAAAAAGCTCAGTTTGTCATCCACCGTGAACCTCTGAAAAAAACATTAGGAAAGAGGATGTCTGCTAGAACCTCCTGTTTACACCTAGGGATGACAGCAAGTTGCATAATTCATACACCTATCTACTAAGAAACTGTCTGGTACCCTGACTTAATTCATAAACAGGTGCTGAAGTGAAGCGTGGGTTTGAGCTCATCTAGAGACCTGCATTTGCAGACAACATTAAGCGTTTTTCTTCCTCTTTTTATTTTGAAAAACAGATTAAAAAGTCTTCCTCTCCCTTGCATATATGGGAAAATTAAAACAGGCAAAGGTAAGGGCCCAAGTTCACAGTAGAATTGCTACTATGTACTGACCTCATGTGTGAATGATCTCAGTGCACAAAGAATAACTGAGTGTTGCACTTTCAACATGCAAGAACTAGATGGAAATGTTTTCCGTATGTGCTAAGGGTCTATAAGGAATTTCCTATGTAGCAGCTAATGCACTAGAAATTTACAGCCTAACTTACAGCACACAAACTTTTCCTTGTAGGCAAGTCACAAAGGACCAAACACTTGCTCAAGAAAGCTGAGCATCAACTTCTACAAGCAGTCCCCAGAATTGCCATGATTATGCTGCCCACATACCTTCTCAAACAGTAAAGCCAGAAACTAACATAAAAAATGGGAAATGAACAACAAAAAAAAGAGGTTTCTATTACTATTGTTTCTATTACTACTGTAATCAGCTCACACAATTTTAAACATGTACCATTAAGTATGTAAGATATACAATTTTAAATGCAACTTAAAATACTTTTAACTCAAAATATATTACTGAGTTGCAGCAATCTTACCTTCACATGAAACAGCCACAGAATTATTTATCTGGGGCTACAGAAGATTGAGGGAAAAACAGAGCGCCATAATTTCAGCAGCTGGAACCAGGTTGTGTTGGCACGTCAGAACCATCACTTTTAAGTTTCTTTGAACAACATACTTACGTCCCAGGCACCAGTCTCGAAGGCCTCCAGAAAGAAGGATAAGGGAATGTTTTCAAAGGCTCACAGAAGTCAAAAAAAAAAAACTAATTCCTTCAGTAAATATTTTTCTTTCACTAAAACTCAGAAATCTTCAGCCATAAAACCAGACACATTTCATTATTAGTACTACAACAAGCTTCCTTACTGCACTGATGAGATAGAGCCTTTGAGAAACTGCAGAATTCTGCAAATTTTCAACAAATCTCCTAAACAAAATCAATTTCAGGCCAAAAATAACTTGTAAAAGATAATCAGCTGGAGTAAGGGAGGAAAAAAAAATGCCTCCTGATCATGCTAATACAATCTGAAGTCAAGTACAACGACAACTCTCTAGAGTTGTGGGACACGGACAGACAAATGATAACAAAGAAGAAGTAGAAACTAATTATTCGAAGACAAGAAGTAGCAGGGTCTCTAACAAAAGTGGCAGGATTTAGTTTCAAAAACAAAAGGAAGTGGGCTTTGCATGCACACTGTTGCTCAACTAAATATCCCTTACTGCACAAAATAGTAGGGGACTAAAGATTTACATTGATACAAAAAGTCATCCTTTTTTTTTCCAGTTTACTGGGCTATTAAATACAAAACAATCCTGTCTCAGTAGTTGGAACTTGGAAGATTATTATTCTGGGGTACTGTCATTTTATGTGTCTTTGTTTTATACATTTCCCTAGACATCTGCTACTGGCCCCTCTGGTACGAGGTGTTATGTTAGATGGGCCATAAGAAGGTACAGGCATCAGACAAATATTTTCAGGTTTTATGCCATTGCTCTTCATCTCTTCTTTCTCGTTTTCCCTCTCTCTGGCAGACAGGCATTGACTCTTGACCCATTTATAGATAAGAAATTTCTATGGGTAACCAACTATCTGACAGACCTGCGAAACTTCGTATAGAGCATTACTGAAGGGAACGGAAATCAAATCCAGGAGTCCAAAATCTCTAGGTATAATAAGTACCACATTTAGGGTTTACAAAGTTTTCTAGCCTGTTAAGAGCTCCAACTAGGATTAGTAACATACTGTTCTCTCTCAGACATTGAGAGGCTAACTTACAGTAACCTTTCACAGGTGCACAGCATTCAGAACTCTGAAAGCTGTTTATTTAAACAGACTGGTAGAACTAAGAGTTTTTACAATACCTGTGTCCCCCTGTGGGCCCCCAGTGTCAGTAGTGTTTTGGGTTATTTTTTCTTTATTATTCACATATAGTTAATGTTACACTAGATCTGCAACATTGGTTTCTAAGTTGGAAAAGTGACTTGAAAAGTATTCTCCAAAGACTTCATTAGCCAGAGAAATAACCACGCAACGAGAAGTTAGTGTGTCCTGTGACATTCCCACCACCTGCTGCAGTGTTCGTGAAAGGAAGTAAAAAAAGCAGAGGAATGACTGCTTCGTTACTGCTAGTATTAATTAATACTGTGTTTCTATCTTTTCTGATTGCATATTGCTTCGTGTTGCATATGTGAGATAGCACTCATCCTGAAACCCACCTGTAAATAGGCGACCCCTAATAACCCTACTAATGGTCACTTTTCAGTAATTAAACACTTACCATGAACATGTTCTGGCAGTGTCAGAACTACTCTTCCCACCTTCTAAGAGTGGTCTGATAAATTATTTTATAGGAACCATATGATTATTCAAAATGCTTATTAGTTTCATTAAAAGACTTACATGCCTGATGAAGACCTGAAGGGACCACCATAACATGTCACCTTTTTAAAAGAAATCAAAAAGAAGGCCTCCAGGGAGTGACCTGATGTGATTAATTACTAACAGAAACAGACTAGGAATTTGGAGAAGTCGTGTACTAAATATGGGGTTATGTTGTTCAAAGGGAATACAATTAAATGCATACAGATTGTCATGCAACAAGTTTTGACCTACTTATTATACTGCCACGTTAACTAATTTGAAAAATACTACAGGTTCTTGATACAGATATATGGTACTAGCAAGGTGTTCTGAAACATAAAGCTGGCACAGAAATAAATAAAAGGAGTTCTGTAATTTGGCCCACTTGTTCTCAGTCCTTTGGTAAAATCTGCACCTTTTCCCGTTCTTGCCCCTCATCCACTCAGTCTTTGTCCAAGCTCCACCTCTACTGTTACCCTCTACTCACTGGACCCGATACAGCAAGGACCACAGAAGAGACTGAGGTATTACTGAAAAGCATGGGGTCTAGAGTGCCATCCCTTGTGGACAGTGGTCAATGGATCAGGAATTTGGAGAATCATGACAAGTTTTTTTTTTTAACCCTTTGTGAAAGCATGGGGATGGGTGCAGGTGAGTACATTAGCAGAAGGCAGGACACTGATGTAGGGCTGATGCTGCTCTCAGCCCTTCTTCCTCTGTGTGTTGGAGGAAGGGCTGTTGCTGGGGTCAGGGCAGGAAGGCAAGGATAACATGATCAGATTTCATTGGAGTCAGCCTCTTCAGACTGCAGTCAGGAAAAGGGAACAGCCCCACCTCACTCATTTCTTCTGTGAAAAGGGCGAACGGGGCAGTGAGGCTGGGGCCTACTCAGCCCATCTACAAGCATGACATAAAATCTGCCAGGGCAGGCCAGGGAAGCCCCACTCAGAACCTCAGAAACACTAAGCCAATCCAACCCATTTTCCAGTTCCTCCCACACTGCTCCACGTCTGTTCAAATCTCAGGGCCGTCTCTTCAGGGAGAATTAGAACAAGAGAAATTTCTTTCAGCGTTTCCAAATTTCCAAGCTTTCTAGAGATTTGGTGTGTGACACCGAAGTCAGAAAGAAATCCATGCAGGACAAGAGAGAGAGTGGCTGTAGGTGGAGACTGTCTCCTACAGATCCTGCTTCCAGCTGAAGCTTCAGCTTTGCACTGCCAGTTGGAGAGTGAGCATCACACTTCTTCATAGTGCCTTATCAAGTTTTGTGCTGTCAAAATAACAGCTTCTACAGAAGTAACATTTGCCTGAATATCTTCAAGTATTCAGCTCTTTAAAAAATGACGAAAAGCTCATAATCCTAACACGACAAAATGTTGCTAACAGTTTGTTTCATTTTACACAGCAGGTACTTTTCAATTAGAGTATACTTTTTGCCACAGCACATATTTTATCATATCTGAACCTGTATAAATATTTGTAAGCATATTTACTGAATATTTTCTCTATTGCTTAGAGGTTTCTATATTTGCCAGTCATTTTAATTTAAAACTCTCTTAATTAGAGACTGGTTGTCAAATAGATGTTCTTAGATTACAGTGGAGACAGAGGGCATAACAGGAGCACAGCAACTAGCATTAGTGGGAAGACTTACGTTAATAGGAGAAAAACACAGTACTTTAAATGATCAGTGAGAGGAAACTGTGCATCATCAAATCCTTGCATTCGTCTAACAGTAATAGAGGGCACTTACTTTGACACTGAAAGCCAGAATTTTGTCTAATTATTAAGAAGGTTCTACACACTGTATTGAACACAAAGCTTTAGGAAGAGCTTTTAATAACATCTTAGTAAAGTAGGTATCCAAAACTAGGCTTCTATTTCTCTCGTGTGCACAGAAACATCCCCATTCCTGTCACTGACTGGCAGCCTGGAAAGAACCAGTTCCCACAAAGCAACAAAAGCCTGATTTTGTGCTGTGAAAGATGGCATTCTGCAAAACACTAACTACTTTCTGACATAACAAGGCCATACTACTTAACTGTTCAAATATATTCCGCAGCTCGAAAGAAAAGTTCTAATCAGTTTCAAAACTCTCACAAGGAATGTGAAATACTGGTACAGGTGATCCACATCAGGATTCCCGTATTGTACGAATGCAAACATCTGCATTCTCTAAGGTAAAGTGAGCACTACCTCCCACATTTTCATGCTTTCTTTCAGTAGCAACTCAGATTACACGTAGGTATGAGTAAATTCATTATTTTTTTTTCTTAAATCAAGCATAACCTGTTTCTTAACACTGAGCTGAACAGAAGCCATACTTCACGGTGCAGGTTAGATGTGTACAACGTACCGTATAGCGCAGCAGACACAGAAAACTAAGACACTAGGGAATTTCAAGCCAACAGGTTTCAAGATGCAGTAAAACTTAAGAGTGATAGGACTTGTTTTGCCTTAAAAAAATAAAAGTTTAAAAGATTACTGTTATCAGTAAGTGCACAGGGGAAAGGAGAAAGGAAGAAGCAGCATTGATGGCACGGAGTAAGAAAAGCTAAAAGAACAATGCTGGCATACACAAGAATGTATAAACTAAAGATAAATAAACCTAGCATGGAAACAGGAAGCTTTCTAGCCATGAAACAATGAAAATGATCAGAGCTGTGGGGTCAATGTACCCATCTGTTCTGCTGGAGCTCAATAAATTTATTATAGGATCATCTAACACACTTCTGCACAGATAGCCTCTGGGCCCAAACCCCTGCTGTGTCTGTGCTACTAAACACAGACAGGGCCAGGCACTGACCCTTGGCCCCGAGGCCAACTGGCACAGACTGGCTCCTGCTCCTCTTTCTCAGGGCTCCAGCAGCACTACCTAGCACTTGGCCCTGGGTTTCCTCGCGGCTCCACATCTCCAGAGTCCCATGGCAACACACACATATTTTGTATGTTCAAAGTGCATCAAGAAATGAGATGGCTTTTTTGCAGCCCACCAGTGGTATTTTCACAGCATGAAACAGAGTATGTGTTGCATATCCCCCAGTACGGCCTGAGGGAGGGAGGAAGGTTAAGCATACCATCTCAGCAGGCTTTGCATGATAGGCCCATACAGGATGAGAGTTTTCTTACAGCCTTTCTTCCACCCTGGCTTCTGGAGCAGCCTCTGAGTGAGCCATTTGCAGAGAAACACCCAGGCTTTGTTCTGCAGAAAGCCAGTCAGGGTGGTCCAAAACACCCTGTGAAAAAGTTACTTGGTGTTTATGCCTAAACTAATAGGGTACACAAAACCAGGAAGGAGGTCAGCACTTAGATCCAACCCCAGTCCTTTCCTGTAGCGGTGCAGATGCATAAAATAGCTCTAGAAGACATCTTCCAGGTTACTGTGGTGGTACATGCACAATTGTCATCAGCTTTACCCAATAAGTTACACTGCAGCTGTAGTGAATACAGTGCCAGCATTCCCATGATAAGCTAATGGAGCACACAGTAAGACTGTATCGTCTGCGAACAACCTAGTCAGGAAAAGTCAAGGATAAAAAGTTCAATTTACACAAACGCTGTGATGATTAGTAAAAGCAGAAAGGAAAACATGACAGTTTAATGAGATTTTAGCAGCGATTCTATGTGTCTCTTTGCATCTACCAGAATTTTTTAAAGCAGAAGATTTTTTTTTTATATATACTTGTCTGGTCTGTCAACTGTGCTATCAAGATTAATAAGAAACTGCTAGAGTTTAAATGATCTGTGAATTACAAAATAGGTCATTTATTCATCACAGCAGACATTTTACGTTACAAAGTTGTGATTTTTTTTAATGAGGTGAAGACTAAGATTCTTTGGGGGGAAGGGTGCTAGTTAGACCAATTCCTAGAAAGGAAATCAGCTCTCCAGGCTCTTAGATTGGTTAGTGCATTTTTTAAACATCACGTGTTACGAGGTTTTTACTTGCTAAAACATTCTACATCTTTTGGAGTCAGTGTTAACTAAAAAAAATTCTCAGGTTATCTCCTGCTAAAATTCCCCACAAATCCATACAATTTTTTAGTATAAGTTGATCAACTTTATATTAGAGTGCCCTGTTTCTGCATCTCTCCTGGAACGTGCTTACATCCCAAAGACCACCCACACTGATGTTAGCTCACAACTGAGACCTAACAGCAAGCATTACGACTCAACCAAAATCAATATTCTGTTTTCAGTACTTTGTATTTAATCAATGGGCTAATGCTTGTTTCCACACCCTATAAATAAAGAGCAGTCATACCACGCGGTACTGTTATGGGACCTTCATTGTATGTAAAACCACTGCTGCTGTACCTTAGAGCAGATGTTAAAATTTGGCAGGAGCTGGCCCTACTATCAGCAATGCATCTCTTATGCAAAATAATATGAAACTGGATCAAGTTTAAGAGTTAATCTTAAAGGTTTTATAGCAAATTGGTAAACTGAATAAGGACAAGTACCAGAGTTGTAAGAACTCAAATACAAAACTGATTGAGCTGAACCACTGCATATGATCTTTCACTTCAATGCTACAGGAAACTGGAACATGTAATGTCAGCGTTTAGAGAGAGCTTTGGATGAAACAGAGAATTTCAAAATTAGCACAAGTCTAATTTCTGTATCAGATCAATTTTTAGAAGTTATAAAAATAATAAAAAAGAAATTAGACAGAGATAAATACTGGAGGAGTCAGTATCTTTCCAAAAGCCAGATTCTGGTGCTCATTTCCCTGCAGCAATGCAGGAGGAAAGGGAGAGCTTCTCGGGGCTCTTGTTCAGCTTTGTGACTCTTCCCCCTTCCACTCCTGAGCCCAGGACAGACTATGATGCAGCACAGCACGAAGGAGCTCCTAATACCCATTTTTCCTGCTCCATTGGTCTCATCCCACAGAGGTTCAGCAGGAGATGGTGTGAAAGCAGAAAGATGAAGGGGGATGGAAGAGAATGCGCTCCCTCCTTCCTTATCAGTCCTAACCACAGCTCCTCCCCAACATAAGCTACCAAATGCTACAAGGCAGCTCCCAATACCATTTCCATGACCAAGGGGCAGTCCTCATGGAGTGAAACCTGAAGCAGTCCACTGAGTTATCTTCTCTGGTTCCTGCAAGTTTGTGGTCCAGAGGGGCAACTGTACAGCCTTGTGCCACTGATATTCACAGAGGACCCTTCAAAGCAGGCTTGCAGAAGGCCAAGCTAAGCCTGCCGTCAAGGCATAGACAGGATCTGAAACAGCACTCACCTATATTTACCATGAAACGGTCGTTGCTCTTCATTCATTCTCTCAATTTAGTAAATGTGAACCAAATCATAGGTTGAAATGAACAATGCAAGTCACTTTACCTGTAGCAGGGCAGATCTACTGCATACCACATAAGATAGAGGCATGGAATGACAGAATGTGATGATATACTTCAAGACAAACAAAATTCAACTCTTTCATAATATGCATTGCCTATGCCATGAACATCTGAACACTGGAATTTCCAACAGGCACTAGAGTTTACAATTTTAATACCGCTACTTTAGACGCAATTATTTGTTTTGCATATACATGCTCTCAGTAATTTCCGTGGAGACAAACACACTGAAACAGCAATCATTTGCATAAGCTGCGACTGTGTGCTGATGAGCTGCATTCTATTTACAAGTTTTCATTACATAATCCAAACCAGCTAACCATTCATGAATATATTTCATGAGGAATTCAGTCTTTCATGAAGACTTTTCATTTACTTTCACAGCTGTGATTTTTATCCTGACATATCACACGTGCACATTAACAAAGTTGGATGAGTGGAAGAAAAACTGACTGACGTTTTACCAAATGAACTTTCACATATACAGACATCAAAAGCTTGATTTGTCAACCACAAGATGCCTTACCATAAGGATATTTTGTGTCTAGTCTATGTGCTGCTGTTCTCGTCCAAGGTAGTACATCATCGCTGCAGCCATTTGGCATCCCATTGTATCCAATTCCAACAATCTTGTTTTCTGAATTTACAATGCAGGCACCAACCTAGATAAAATAAGACCTACATAGTATCAACAGCATGAAAAATAATGTATCAACAAGCACAATAAAATCTGAACCTGGAAAGCCAGTCCTACAAATGTAATTTAAGAGATACAAGCTTTACCCTGTATTAAGTCGCACTGTCTTGAGCAGGACAAGGCTACGAAAAGCAAGGCCACAATTGTACCTAACTGGCAGAGCTTTAAATTAAATCAGGGCAGATGCAAGCCCACTACCCTCTGGTTATGCAGTCCCCAAATAAGTCTGCCAGCACCATTCCTTGTCTGGCTATAAAGTGAAACAAGTTCAGGGAGCAGGACCAGCACAGAACTAACTCTACTAAGTGTAAGTTTTCTTGTAGTTTAGCTCCCCAAACTAGCAGCAGGAGCTGAAGAAAACGGATGGAAGATAAATTAAAATGTGGTAGTGATGACCTAGAGATAAGCTCACAAACCTCTGTGGCTTGTTTATGCAAAAAAGCACCAAAATACCAGACCATTTAACTGCCACCCTTTATGACTTTAATAAAAGTCTGCACAGAAGCCCTACTTTTAGGCTGATGAATTGCCCCATTTTTACATTTTCTGTCCATATTTTATATGTATTGAAACAGCAACAGCGTTAATTTTACTTCGTACAATGTGTTTATTAACCAGCACTTGGGTAACAGGAATTTAGTCCTAAATAAGTATGATTCAGAGAAGTGAGAGCCATAATGTACAGAAGCCAGCAAGTAACTGAGCAAGCTGTTAATATGCATTTTAATCCATTGCTTTGTTGGGATTTTCTTCCTGAAATTTGTCACACAAAAGAAGACTAACAGGATGACTGGGCCCTGCAGAACAGCATGTTTCAAGAGAGGTTATCTATCAACTCCAACTGATGTTCAAGTGCAAGAGAGGCACATGAAAGAAGTAAAGAATGGAGAGAGAGGCAATGAATTGGAGGGGCAAGGAGACCTGGAAGGAGAAACCAAACTAGATGACAACTCAAATCAATCCAAGAACAAACAATAGGGAATTTTTATACTCCTACAGGTGAGGAAAAGGAAACTGCTGAGATGCTATGTCTTAAAAAATTACAGTCTAAAACTTTTAGTTACATCCTCCTCTAACAGTAACTATATTTACTAGAAAAAGAAGAAAACGTCTATGTCATCTTAACTTTCAGATGAAGATTTACAAAACTTCAAGCTGCAAATGTACACACAGAATTATACACATGAGGTCAGACCCAATAAGAGAATTTCTGTAACAAAAAGTGCTGACCATGTTAAAAATTCAATAGCTATATACTGAAATAACTTTTAATAACAAAACCCTGAAAGTGCTACATGTGCATCTGATGTGATGTGCAACACAGATTAGGTTATGTTACTCTTATGCATTGCCTCCTTACCTGAGAACTTGGATCCTTGCTTCTTTGTGCTGACAAAAATGCTACGGCCATAAAATATTCAGGCCATTCCAAATAATCCTCTCGTTTTCTGCAGGATCCTTCATTGCCAAAACTACATTTTATGGGGAAAAAAAAAATCAGTAAACAACACATATGTACAGTTATTACAGATTGTATTCTTTAAATGTGCACAAGCTTAATTTAACCAGGATCAGACTGTGGCTAAGACCACCATGTACTCGCTAATATTTTAGCACTAAAATAGTCCGTGTTATGTGCTTTCCAAGAACTTATATATGCAACACTTCCATTCAGGGGAAAGGCACCCAAGTGAGGTTGCAAATTTCAGTTTAAGATAAGAAGGCTGAGCTATTCAGAGTACTGAGCTATTCAAAGACAGAGCAATTTATCCTTGATAGATAACGCCTTGTATATTCCTAAGATTCAGGTATATCATGTAGTGGCATTCTTTTCGCTCAAACAACATAATCTTTTTTTATGATGACTGCGCTAACTGCAAGCCTCTAATCTAAGCTATTTTGTACTTCTGCCTACGACAAGTGTTCATTAGATTTCTATTTGGAAGCTTCCTGTGCAGGCTTTCATTTCTGCCTGTACAATTACAGCTGTGAGTTTGCCTCTCAATGCAATGCTTACTGGCAACAATCTGACCTTGTAAACTATTCTGATAGGCCCCTGCTAAGTTACTCTTAAGATTATGCCCTTTATGAAAGCCTCCTAAAAGCTGATGCAAGATAGATTGAAGAACTTTTCCCTTAGAATATATGTGTGGCATGAAAAGTAGTTTCTTTCCCTATACTTGGGGGGTTTGTTTGGGGGAAGAGGAAGGGGGGATGTGATTCATCACTTTCTCTTGCCTCCTTATGGTTGAAAGGCTGCTTGGACAGCGTAAGAAAAAATTCTGTGCTTTCCAGTTCAAAGAGGGAAAAGACATCTCTTTCTCCCCTCCAATATATTAAAGCTTAGCAAATTTCAAGGAAAATATTGAATCCAAATAAACTTCCCCCAGATCCCACCTACCATTGCTACACTTGAAAAACAAACTGATGTCACAATTCTAACAGCTCTCCAGTGATCCATGGAACATCTCTAATGCAAGACAGTAAATAGCCTATAAAAATACAAGGGGTGCAGTACTTTTCTTCTTGGGCCCCTCTTACCAAGGACTACAGCTTAAGATACTTTAGGAAAAAGAGGAAGGAGACTGAGACACCCTTCTAGCAATGTGGAGCCATGCAGAAAAATACTTCATAGGTAACTGCAAGTAGCAAGACATCTTACAGCCTCTCTAGTACCAGCACCTTCCAAGCACAAACATTGTAAGACAAGCATTTTGTTGGTTGTTATTTTTATAACAAAAACGATAAGAATAGCATGTATTTGAGGCTTGCAGTTAGCTTGTCACGCTGAGGTTACACTATTTATTGAAGAGAATGCTGGTACACGAATGATAAAACTACAAAGGTACTATCTACTAAAACCAAATTGCTGCTTTTGAGTTGTTTGTAAATGGCACCTTACAACTAAGCAGTTTTGGCTTTTTCATTGAACGAATGAGAATTATCATTAAGGCCATCATCTCAGTGTAAGGTGGGAGAAACGTACGTTCTCTGTGCAACCAGCACACCTCTCACACTGACAACACTGTAAATAGTGTGAAGAACTGTCAACTATGAAAGCAAACACAAAAATGTGAGTGCCCAAACTGGCCTGAATCATTTTAACTAAAGGGTTGGAATGGTACCCTACTAAGGAAGAACAGTGTTCAGAGAACAAGTTCACAGCAGAAAGAAAAAAATTAAGGCTTGCCTTACTACTCTTGCCATTTTTCCATACCAAACTGAACTTTGACAGGTTAATTAAAATGCAAAAAAAGTACTTAAACTGATTTGAGTGATTATTTAAAAAATGTCACAAAAGCAGGTTTACACAATCCAAAACACCAGCAGACTTCAAATGATTACTCTAATACATTCCAAACTAAGTGACATTCACAGTGATGTCTTCAGAGAGCCCTCAGCAGAGACATATAAGACTTAATGCAGAACTACACCAAATAAAATATTCTGAGAAAAGCTCTCCAGAAGAACAATAGTACTCTGAAATAAGAGATCCTGAGATCTCCCTTTGTTAAATTATTCCCTAGCAACCCTAGTTATTCAAAAAACAACAAAAGCCCCTATTTACTTTTCTTATAAGTACAGAACACTGTAAGTGGAAGTCCCTCGGAGTACCAACTTAACAGGGAGATGAGCATATCTGAAAAATGAGCAGAAGGCTTACATCAAAGAGAACATAAAAACAAAACAAAAAACCCTTACTCAATTACTTCTACTTAACATCACAATGTTTGGCTAGATAATTCCCTCAGCTCAATGCACAGGAACACAGGAGTGTGAAATGGATATAAAACACTTCATTTCTGATTGAGCAGGAGCCAAGGACTTGGCTAGCACTCAAGCACACAGAGGAAAATTAAGTTTATAGATTTTGGGCAGCTGGTCATCCTCCTCACACTCATAAGTTCTAGAATTGCATGAATAAAGGCTATTCTAGAAAATATGATAGCTGGCTGTAAGACGAGCAAGTAAGGTTTATCCTCGTGATAACTCATAAGAACTTATGAATAAAAGTAACGGGAAGTAAAAGACATGAAGATACCACCACTCAAAAAAGACGAAAAAAAAATCTTCAAATTCTGCAGTGATTTATAGCCTGCAGGAAAGCCTGCATAAACTGTATTTCAAAGGCAAAGAGAAAGATTCTGCAATTAAAGGACAATGCCTCTGTTCTCAGCTCTTTTGCATCCATCCAGGCTTCAAGTAAACGGTAACGCGCTGTCTCAGAAAGGAAGAAGTTTCATGCAGCTACTAAAAAATAAAGTCTCCCTTAATGAACGATGTAGCTGAGGATCCTAGAACAGAATCCACCATTTCAAAAAGATTTACGGTGGTCAGTTACACAACCATGTAGTACAACTCAGGAACAACAGGGCATCAGGCTTTTTTTTCCTGTCTTTTTTTATCTGCTGCTTTTGTATTTGTGATATCATGTGCATTATACTCCAACTATAACATATTAAGGTTTGTTTTTCTTCAGAATGGATTATGCTCCTGAAGATCAACTATCAATATTCTGACACTCAACTTACAGCAGTTAGGGTAAAAAAGAGGTAGGGTATTAAAAGAAAAAAAAAGGGGGGGGGGGGGGGGGAATGATAATAATAATAATAATAATAATAAAGGCCCCTTTGGGCACAGTCTTGTTCCCCCACAGCCACGTGGGATACATGTGTTCGATGGCCTCCAGCACTAGCGCCGGTAGGGCTCCCCATTTCGTTTGTAACTGGTGCTTTATCCAGCGGGCCTGCGCTTCTCTGGGGCTCGGCACCATTCCCCTACAGGTACTGGGATGCAATTGTTACGTGTTCCTCACTGGGAGGCGAGTTTTTGAGAGAAACAGAAAACAAACCTTCCTCACCGAGAAGCGATACTGAATATCAACACCCCGATTTTCCACGACCACCCCATGCCCCTAAGCACAGGCGCTTTCTAGAAACACCCAGCCCCCCACAGCGCCCCGCGGCCTGCCCCCGCGGCTCCCCGAGCGAGAACCGGGCCCAGCTTCCTCGAAAGCAGCCGGCCCGGGCCGGGGGCACCCCGCTTCCACCCCCTCCGGGCCGCGGCCGGCAGCCGGGCCGCAGCCCCCGGGGCCGTGCCGTGCCGGGCAGGAGGCGCTGGAGCCGTACCCGTTAACGTGGCCGGGCCGCTGGCCGCTCATCCCGCCGCTCGCCTTCGCCCGTTGGCGCCAAAGCGGGAGCGGGCGGGGAAAGGGGCGGGCGGGGAGGCGGGCTGACCTGCCGCCATGCCGCGGGGAGCCGCCGGGGGACTGCCGAATTTCCTGAGGTGTTCGGGTTGCTGAACGCGCGTGTAGGCCGTATGCAAGTTATAAGGGCGAAATAAATGCGTGTGCTTGCGTGATGTGTTTGTGTTCTTTCGGCCGGGGGCTTCCCAGGCTGGATGTTTGGTCGCCCTTATGGAGGCACTCGAATGGGAGCAAGTCACTGATGTTTGCTCTTACAGGGCTGTGAGACATCACGAGGAGCCTCCCCAAATCCATCCGTGTGCGTCCAACTCAGTTCCCACTGGAAACAGCGACAGGTGCGACAAACTCACTGCTGGACGAAAGAAAAATGCCTTTGAGGGCAGCCCTAACACAGGATTGAGCACATGAGCTGGGCAGCTCGCGCTGTACCATTGTCCTGAACACAGTCACCAGACATGGCCAAAATAACCATTTCCTGCAGCCTCATCAAAAACCATCCACTTAAGCTAAGATGACATTTCTGGGAAACTGGGCACACAGCAGTCCTAACCCAGAAGCTGTCCTTAGAGTCCCCACATGCTAACCAAATGCATAGCAAACAGCACAGGTGGGTATACCAGGCGGTGTGAAGTACACCAACATGTGCTGTGAGAAGGTGGCCAAGTCAAGGATCCCACCGTGGTCAGAGCTATTCTTGAAACCATCCTGAAAAAGAGAGCCAATGGTGATCAAAACAGAGATATGCATTGCTAATATGTTCATATTTAGATCGCTGCATCAGCTAGCTGTCTTTTTTGTTGTTGTTGTTGTTAACAACTGACAAACCATCAAGAATGAAAATGTTACCTAATTTTACAGACAGTCCTATTTAGTTGTAATGAGAAAACTTGGCATAAGCAGCCTGTATTCTAAGTTTTTCAGCCCTCAGAGTGGAAAACAGTTATTTTGGTTTGTAACAGTTCTGTGTTCACAATTTCGTATAGACAACTAATGTTCATGAAAAGGAACAATTTAAATGCAAGAAAAACAAAAGAAATTTAATGAAAGTAGCATCAGTCAGGAAAACATGAGCCTGAAGGTGAAATGAAAGGCCTGATTATGGCTGATCACGAAGAGAGTTAAAGAGCACTCATTTAATTAATCTGGAGAAAAATTTAGCATAATGCAGTTCAAAAAGTTTGCTACTAACTGTGTATGTGTTTCTGCTCTCTTCAAGTATGAATTAAAATTAATAGTGCTACGAATGCCTATGCCATATTTATTATTTTTCATAATTAAGATTCTGAGGGCAAACCATAACAACTACTAACCTTTCAAAAACAGTGCTTATATGCTGATCATATGCAGTGAATGATGGATTTTCTATTCTGTGAATGCTGATTAAGAGTTCTCACAAACTCTTTCCTGCCTTGAATTTATCATGTTTTCCAGCTTCCAGGACACAGCGGTATAAACATAGGGTTGCACTGAGGGCAGTTAGCTCGTCTTCCTACAGGTATGGGGCAAAGTCCTGCAGCCTGGTCTGTTCACTAAGACTTTTCTGGTGTCTGCCTACTTTGCAGCTCCTCTACGGCTAGTTGTCTGAATCCTCATCTCCACTACCTTTGCCTTACGCTGTGATCTAGAAGCCTATTTGCATCCTTCATCTGTCTCAGGACCATTCAGATCTTTGAGATAGAATTGGAATGCTCTAACTCAAAGCCCCTGTTAAGAAAGGCATGCAATCAAATAGGCTGAATTTCATCTAATTTTGTATCTGACACTTTAGCCCTTCCTTACACATTCCTTGTTTGTTCCACAGAAGCAGGATGTATATGAAGAAGCATGGAGTACCTCAGGTACTCTTTTATAGGTGTTTTTTTTTGGTTGTCTCTGATTTCATAGATGAAAGCCCTGAGCATGGAGTATCATGAACTTGCTGTATAGATGTCAATAAACAATCTGAGCTGATTACAAATATTTCAGATGCTCTTCTTAATGAGAAGCGATACAACTTTGAAAGACATGCTAAATGTATAACCATCTGTCAGGATGTTTATATTTTTAGCTTAATGCTTAGGAAATGTTCATCTTCTACCTTTTGTCAGTTTTGATAAAAGCAAACTAAGTTGAGTTTGGGGTTTCAGACCCTCTCCAGGTTTCAGACCCTCTCCCCATATTCTTGCTGCTTGCCAACACACACTTTTAACTTTGTTAACGTAGCATATACACAAGTTTACTCAGAGAGTAGTGTTTGCTATTGGCCAGGTTATGGAGTATACAGTTTGCTAGATGACCCTAAAATCAATCTCAAAACTTAAGGGAAAAGTAAAAAGAAATTGCTAATGAGCTGTTGCTTTTTTCTCTAATAGAGTAATGTTTTCAGAAACTAATTACTAGATTTAGAAAAAAAAAAGTCAAAAATATGACAATATGTCTATATCTGCCTATTTCTTTACATCTGGTTCTTACCTGTCTTTCAGAGAAATACAGCTAGCTGACAGAGTAATTTTCATAGTTAGAGAAGGGGGGTCATTTTTAGGAAAGTCTCATCATCCAAATATTTTTCCAAATAGGAATTTCTACTTGGGTTAAACTTTTTCTTCTGTACTTGCTTAGACACTGAGAACACACTCCATGCAAATGCAGCTGCTCATATATGCTGAACTTCTCAATTTCTATAGCCAATTTAATCATGAGTTTATGACTTCCTTGCTGATCAGATGACATTTGTAGCAATGTTAGGCTTTGTTCTGTGAACAAACTCCTATTGATGGAACCCTTTTTGCTGGAAGACCTAAACAGGGTTAGCTGCAACAGCTTGTTATTAAACCAGCCCATTAATAGACTGTAAAAACCTGTTAGATTTGTATAACATATCATTTTGTTTCGGGAGCATAAGCATTTCAGAATTGCTACAGGAGTTTTAAATTATTACCATCCTTTGATCAAAACTAAGAAGGATGATATTGTGATACATTTGGTGCAGGTGAAAGCCTGTTGCAAATCCACTGTTTACAAACTCAAGTGCCAAAATTCAGGATGTCAAGCCTGTGTTTAGATGCCTACAGTTATACAGATCTGTGAACACAGAATGCCAAAATCACTTGATGCAGTCAGTAAAACTGTGCATGATGAGAATCCATGCACTACTAAGGTATTTCTGTGATTTTCAAGGCCAAATAGAAATCTGTTCTTTTTTATTTTTAGATTTGCTGATTTGTATATTACCTTACCTAGGATTGAGTGCTAGATTTAAGTTTTCTTTCTCCCTGTCCAAGTCTAACACTATCTATTTTGAAAATCACATTCTCTATCCTCCAGACTCAAAATTTCCACAGTTTACCAGCTCCCTAAATCCAGCTTCTCACATTGCTGATAGCAGCTAAGTGTCTTCTCTGAGATTTGCCTTTTATTTGCGCTTTATTCTCACTGGGGTCACAGTCTTCTGTTCGATTTTTAGCATCACAGCTATTTTCATCTCACCTAAAATGTTTAAGAACATATGGTGTTTTTCCTAATTCTGACTGTTTGCTTGTTTTATTTATACTGACCATTCCAATATCAGCAAATATAGTCTTCCCGGTGTCCTGATTGCCTCATCATTACTTTGATATCAGTATGTTCTCCAGCTAGATTTGTTCTTTCTATATCTTATTTGCTGCTGCTTTCTCTATTTTTTTAATGTTTTACTTATGACTCTGATCAGTCCTCTACTTTTTAAATTCCTTGTTCCATTCATACCTGCCCTTGCAAGCCAAATTCCCTGTTTTATGCAAGGTAGCATAATTGACAGGACAGAGACAAGTGCTAGAAAAACAGGTGATACCACATGCGATCTCTTCTCATACCTCTATCAAGAATAAATCCCAGATAATGTTGCTAGGTCATCCTTTGGAAAGTAAACTGAGATATAAAGTCTCAGACTGCAAGTCTTTTGGCAACCCTCATGTTTTTTTTCCAAAAGATGAATGACCTTCTTTGCCCACCCATACTAGTCATAATCACAGTTATTCCCTAATTAGAAGTGAGAAATTAATTTTCTGCTTTCAATATAATATTTCACTTTCTTGGCATGCTGCTTCTGTATTCAGCACCTGCCTACGTACTTCACAGCTTTCTATTTCTTCTGTTACCTTCCACTTATTTTTCAAGGCTATTTTTGATATCTAAGAAGATTATTTTCAACTTCTATACCTTCCACTTTACCATGACTTCCTATCATGATGCAGTGGCTTTTTATGTTACTTCCGTGAACTTTGCCTAAGTCCCAAAATCTCTTGCAGTGCATGAACTTGTAGTAACTCTAGCTGGACTGTAAGATGATGTGTACTCACTGCATCAGACACATTCTGAAGAAAGAAGTCTTTACTCTGCCATCACATATAAATAATCTTGAACACATGTATCCCTTCATATCTAGGGAACTGGCTTGCTTTATGTAGTCTTTTTTTTTTTTTTTTTTCCTCCTTGATAAAAGTTCCTTTTATGCTTCTTTTACCTCAGTAGGTAGGTTTTCTCTCCGTCTTTCTTCTTGTTCCTTTCATTTTTTTCTTTGTTTATGGTAAGCTTTAGCTTTCTTCTATAGAGAGTTCTTCAGTTTCACTGTATCATTTCCTGTCATTTATCTTAGCTGGACCTTTAGATTTCTTTGTTACAGTGTGATAATACTTATATCTTCATATAAGATCTGTTATACAGAATCATTTTCTTACATCTTTATATGGGCTTTAGCATGGACAGTTTTAAGTTAGCATGCTAAACCCATCCTGTGGTAATTCAGGTACCCTCTGGATTTGGTTAAAAAAAATAGACAAGTATTTCAGGATTCTTAGATACTCCTCTTTAGTTAGCAAAATTAAACTAAGTTAAGAGAAACAAAAATAAAATTGCTGTTATCACCCTATTTTCGTTCTGTTCCTCACCTCAGTATTATGAGATCCCTTTGACCTGTTTGCCTTCCAAAGTTGCCAATATTCCCATTTCCCCAAATACCCATTAGCACCAGAGGTATTTCCTGTCTTCAGTTATAATTGCTCAATTCCTAGGACAGAGCAGCAAGCGAAATGTGCAGCAGAAGGCAGAGAGCCTTCATTTTATGACGTCCCAGCATTAGTTGGCAGCAGGGCAGAGGGAGCTCAGGTGCCACTATCATATTATATGTGAGTTCTTTTCATCTGTTCCTACTCAAGCTCTGGCTGTTTCCTAAACTCATTGAACTAATTACCGAAGAGCAGCTAACAGCCACGATGCTTTAACCTATCAATAATGAAAAGTGAGCTGGAGCTGTCAGGAAATACATTTGACATCCCAGCTTTGAAGAACAGGAACTCTGTGCTCCATCTATAGATATGAGGGGAAATATAATCATTAGTAAACCTAATTTATTTTATAAGCAGAGTTGGCAGTGTGATTCCTTCTCAAGATTTCCTGGCACTTTCCCATTATGAGATTCTGCTTTTAGTTGTCTACATCAGACAAACATGATTTGTTCAGGCTGAAATAACCCAACCTGGGTATTTGTCTCTACTAACATGATTTTTTATCTTTCAGGTTGTATTCATATTAATATATATATATATATATTGTACCTTTAAAACCATTATAAATGAAAGCCTATTCACATTAGGAAGGCATTGACTCAGACAGCAAAAGCAGTGCATGGTAAATGAGGAATTTTAGCACAGAGCCACAGCAGCTTTGGGCTATAGAAAACATATGATTAGGTAAAGGACGCAAAGAGCAGGATGTGATCTTCTAAGAAGGAATCATTAACAAATTCCAAGGTGGATGGACTATAGATTGTGGAAAGAGAAGGCAGGCATTAGTTACATATTTTCAATTTTTATTTTTTCAGAATACAAGAGAATATTGATAGGGTTCAAAGTACTGAAGAAAAATTGTCTTTCGAGGCCAGCCTTCACAGCAGCCTAGGGAGATAAAGAAATTAAAATAAGACTTGCATTTTATTTTTTCAAAACTGAGGAAGCAAAGGGAATTGAAATGTGATATTCTTCAATTACAGGAAAGCAAACTAAGAGACTCCCTATTACTTCTACAAAAAATTCCTACATACCCCCCTATAATAGGTTCTGTAGGGAGAATAGCAAGGAGAACTCTAAATCTCTCCACTGGTGTATCTGTCCTCAGGGGTCAGCATTTTTCCACAGAAGATGAATGTCTTACACAAGCAAAATAAAAAAATAGGCCAAAAATGATAAGAATTCTATGCTTTTTTTGAAAACTCTTTACCCTTGTTAGTGTAAGTTTTTAGGGTAAAAATGCAAAGAGCTTGTTAATTTGACCTTAGTTTTTTTAAAGAATTAGAAAATTGAGGTTTTTCTTTTTGGGTGATATATTGTGAGTTATTTTATTTGTGGATTTTGCATTAGAAAATTCTTTTAGATTTTGAATGGTGCTTCAGATGATCTGCAGTACAAGAACCTGAAATTAGCTAGCACAATGGAATCAATATTGAGCAATATTTTCTTTCTGAAAGAAATTCAGTCTGACAGAAAAAAGTAAAAGTGGTGTAAGGAAACTGAGACTGGCTAAAAAGCTGGATATAAAAATTCCCTGTAAAGCAGTACAAATTAGCTGATGTCACCAGAGCAAGAAAACCATACTGACAGAATAAAATGTTATCCAGGTTCCAGAATACTTTATTATCACCACCTTAGGTCACTAAGCTTCACAAGCTATATCCATCAAGTTTGATAGCAGTATATATACTCACAGCTGAAGCTAGAAGGTGCAGTGCTTTCAAGTACTAACGATTTACATTAAGACACCTGGGTTCAAAGTCAGTTTATGACAAGAGCAAAATGGGTTTGTTGGTCTCAGCCTGCTCTCTAGTGGACAGTCACATTAACCCAGTCCTGGGAAGAATCTCAAGAATTAGATTTGTTGGCCAAACATAAGGTTAAATTCATATTCTCTGAATAGCATTACTAGGAATAAAAATAAACGGTGTATCTGTGTTTTTTGTGCTATTCCAAAACACCGCAAGGTGAGATATTGCCATCAGCATTTCATAAATACTGTATTCAGTATTCTTGTTACCAGAATTTGAAAGGATACAAGAGAATGGGAAAAGATACGATGGAAGGCAACAAAGACAATTAGATGCTTCCATGTTCAAGGAGAATGAAGATACGATGAAATACTACCATAAAAGATGTAATACATAATGTTTATGACTAGGTACAATATTTTTCATTATTTACTCTTTTTTTGTAATACAGGACATTGAAAAAATAGACAATAATGATTTTTTTAAAAAATCTGATATATAATTAACCTATAAACCTTTGTCTGAAAGACATTTTAGAGACGAGAGCTAAATAGCACTTTTAAAAGACTTTGGTTTTTATATGAATAAAAATAATAGTAAGAGTTATGTTAGATAGCATTAAAATGGATGAGGGATATAAACTCTCATGATTCAACATATAAAACACACATAAATTGCTAGAGCTTGGGAAGAAACTACACCCACAGATGTTTTATGTCATTAGTATATCCCATACAGTGGTTACGTTCACTTCATCGGGTAGGCAGTAGAATGCTGGAGTCTTAAAGTTGTATAGTCTGTGGCATTTCCTACCTTTCCAAGACAAATTCCTGAGCGACTCAGTTGCAGAAATCAGCTGCAAAAAATTGTCAGGAACTCTGACCTCATTTCAGGTTATTCCCCTCTACATTGCTTAACTTTTCATTAGTCGGGAAGATAACATTCATCGGTACCCAAGCATTTTCAATTAAAATCGCATTCCGATTACCATCACATGCCAATTACAGAGGCAAAGCAAAATTTTATTGAGCCTCTTTCAAAGCTTTTTTAAAAAATAAAAAATAATCTTAGCTATCACTAACTTAACAATTGACAATTACATGTTATATTATATATTCTACATTAACATATATATATATACACTATATGTTAGCACCCACATTTTCTTACAAAGTCTAGTACTTTGTCATAGTCTAAGCTGACCATTCCATAATTTTTCATCAGATTATCGACCTCACCTTTTTGCAGGAATGCTAGAATACTTCTACATTTTACAAGCCTACATTTCAAATTCAAGACTCATTTAAAATTCAGTTCTTATCCAAATGGATATCATGGACTGGCTGTTGTTTACTGTATTTAGAAAGCTACATTTCTGGATTTTACAATTAAAAAAAGAGAAAAAAAAAAAAAAAAAAAGAAAAAAAAACCTGTCCTTTGAATTAATGATATTATTCTGGTTCCAAATTTAATTATTATTATTATTTTTTTTTTTCACACGAAAACAGATTTACTTTCAGTTTTGCAAAGAAATGCAACTCCAGATGTACTTTAAAGGACAATTTGTCAACATTAATTTCGATTGCTTTCTCAGTTGCTAATTATACTATTAGTTATCAAAGTTCTTCTTTCTACAGTGCTTTCATAATTGCCATTTCTGATTATTTATTTCCAACCTTGTGATATTTGACGTTTTATTTAGAGGTTGGACCAGTAAATGCTAGTGTGAAAATGTGAGCTGTCATTTACAAAAAAAAAAACAAAAAACATTCTTTCTAGACTTTGTAGTTAAAAAGTGAATTTTAACTACTTTTAAAAAGTAAACCAAGTGAGTCTGAAAGTCCCTTAAATCACAAGGCAAATGAAGAAATAATTTATTGGGGAAGGGAGCTGACTCATAATTTCTGCCTATGTGAAGATGACAATATGTTTCCGTGAGTAAATTCCTACTGCAAAATTATGTATTTATGGAATAGCTTGACAAGTGTAATTTCCTTGAATATAAAAAAAAAATAATTAGAAATGTTAAATAGGATCTAAATTTGTCAAGCATAATGTAGAGGAATGGAATGGCTAAAATCTCATAACTTCAAAAGAATTTGAATTATGCATTTAAATTCAAACTTGTGGCGTGAACTAAGATAATTACCAGGAAAACAGTAGCTTTTGCAGTCAATGACAGACATTACATTGAGTTTGTCAATTTTTCTGAGCTGACAAATGAAAAATGATGGCTGCAGAAATGAGCTGCAGATTATATGAGAACTACTACGGTCCATAAGAGCTAATGCTTTTATTCTCAAAGCCTGAAGCTGTAAGGAATATTAATAAAGCTATTTATATTTAGCTAGTTGTAGTGCATCAGGTACCTAGTAAAGAAAGGTTTCTTCATGGAAGTAATCTTCTGTTTCTACTTGGCATCCAACATAGCTTCCTAAAAATGTTTTTCCCCTCTATTCTCCTGATAATTCAACAGCTAGAGGACCAAGCAAACCCTGTCAGTAGTACCGACTGCTTGAACAGAAATTCTGTTGTACTCATGACCACCTGCTGGCAAACGCTAATGCAAAGAACAAAAATAAGTAAGATGTGCTATAGCTCAAAACAGATGTGCTGGAAATGGGATTTAGTAAGTGATAAAGGAGAAATCCACCATAATAGTGTTGCCTCACTGCTAGAGAGCAAATAAGTAATAATAATAAACAGTATTTAAACTACCCAATAACTTGATTTGTTATCTTATAAAAGAAGTTCAACTATTTTATTTTTTGAAGAGCAGAGATCCATGCATATTAGAGTAGGAACATACTGTAACCATGACTATATATATATATATATATATATTCCAGAGATATAAACCACTGAATGACAGCTCAGGATCAGCCAAAACTGATCAAAGTCTCAAGAATCTTATCTCCCTAACTTCTGTGGGAGCACTCTGTGACAAGCTTATCTCTTTCATCCCAAATTTAGAATATGTCAGAATGGCTTAATCCTACATGTTTATTCTCACATTTGGCTTTTTTTTTTTTTTTTTTTTTTTTAATTAACGTGGTAAGTGGGACCCAAACTTTCAATTTTCTTACCAGTTGCCATTATTTGGAAAGTGCCATGACATGGAAAAAAAGTTCTAGGTTCTGAATTTCATCTTTCAGCTGAAATCTTTTCAGATTTTCCTCAGCTCTTCAAAAGGCTTCTGAGCTGGGTTGCAGAGAAACCTGAATAGTAAGGATCCTTAGAAAAGAAGATCTAGCCTAGAAAGAAAATGAGATGAATCCCAGTCTATCATTATTTTTACACCTCATAATTTTTCAAAGTATCATAATTCAACTTTCTTAGCAGTGATAGAGATTCCCCAGACTGGGCTGCAGTTCCCTCGCACTGTAAGGCATGGTACACTTGAGAGCAGCAGGCTGTCACCCTGAGCAGGGGACCCTCCGCCAGCCTGACCGGAGGCCGAGTTACCTGTGGCGTGCACAGTCCTTCTCCTGATATGAGGAGAACCCTACGCCTTCCTTCTGCACAATCTCGTTAGCGTTCATTGTAATTGTCACAACTGACCCTATGCGTGAAAGGCTCGTGAAAGAGCTGGGTCACTGAGCAGGCACCGTGAGGAGCTCTCCCTGGTGCCTTAGCAGGGAAGCCAGAGGTATGTGCTCCTATCTACTACAGCCCTACTGAGCAAAGCATCACCCCGATTACCATTGTCATTCCAGACATGGAATGCAGCAGACAAAGTCTAGTTACTCCCCACTGCCACAGTCCCAAAATGGCAGCAAGGGTGCCAAAAAAAATGCAAATAAGGTCAACCATTCAAAAAAACTTACAGTGTTTTGAGAGAGAGAAGTACAAGGCAGCTGGGTGGATTATCCACAGGAGTAAGGGGACAAAGCAAAGGCAGATAAAAGCCTGGGAAGTCCTAGGGCAGCACATGCACCTACCTCCCCACATTTTCATTTTTTGGTTCTCTACAGACACGGCTCTGAGGAAGGGATCCCTGCCAGCAATCTCCTAGACTAAAGCATGGTCAAGGAACAGCTAGGAGCTTACTCCTGGGCACTTCTTCCCTACAGTTTTATTTTAATTCAAAAAAGAGTAACAAAGTAAGAGAGAGGAGGTTTGTTAAAAGTCAGTCTCAACTCTGTACAGGCACCAAAGAACCTACTTAAGGATTTGTACTAGAAATACATGCTTTCTCTTGAGAAGGACCAGAAAGGGCAAAAGAAAGCTCATGTAACTAATCGGCAGGGTAAGAGAGGTTGTTAGAAGCAAAAATACACCTTTGAAAATGCTGAAGTCATGTTCAAATGACACAAGAAGAAATAGTTACAAACTCTGGCAGGTTAAATGTGAAAATGTACCAAGGCAGACCAAAAAGCACCAGAAGAATAAGTAACAAGGGAATCAAAATTACTAATCCTTTCCTCTACAAAACACATCGGGGCAGGAATTTTGCTAGAATCTGTCAGACCAGTTGGTTCTCAGGGCATAAAAGCATACTCAGAGAAGACAGGGTCGTTGCAGAGACGCTAAGTGAACTGCGTTGGTGTTCACTGTAGAAGGAACTGGGAAGATTCTGAAACCAGAACCCTTCTTGGCAGGGGACCCATCAGAAGATCAGTCTGAAATTGAAATTATTGTAGAAGAGATTATGGAATAAATAGATAAAGTGAAAATCACCAGGATTGTCTAGTATTCACTCCAAATTTCTAAAGGAACTCAAGGACGAAAGAGCTGAATTACTCACAGCAGGGTGTAACCTATTGCTTTAAATTGCCTTGCTTCTGGAAAGCAGCAGATGTGACACCAATTCTTTAAAAAGGTTCCAGAGAAAATCTGGGGAATGGTAGCAATGTAAGTCTGACACATGTATTGGGCAAATAACTAGAAACAATGATAAGGAACAGAATTAGGGAACACCTGGACAGATCTGATTTATCTGGGAAGAGTTAGCATCCTGCTTAGGTAAGTACCACCTTACAATTCTGATGAAAGCTTTTCAGTGCATTCAGATGTAGCTCAGTAAATATGCTTTTGCCAATACTAGTAAAAGGCCAGAAACTGTGTAGTGACCTGGCAATGCAGGAGTTAATGGGAGTTACCTGGGCTTGTCTTGATTTGAGCTGATTTGGGATTTTTTTTCAGGATATTACAATTGTCTTTTAGTGATCACGTGGTTATTGCCTAATTGGGTTGAGTTTGGCAGATTTCAGTCTTCGGCAATGAGAAGGATGCAGACTGTAGTAAGAAAACACAAGCAGACCCCAAAACAGAGGGGAAAGACCCCCTCTCTCCCATGAACATCAAACTCCTACCAGCAAAGACGTGGGAGGCCAGGGACTCATAACACCCCCACTTCTGCTGCAATTTTTTCAGGAAGGCGAGGAAGATGGAAGTTGTTGACCTTAGGACCCAGTGGTACATACAGAAGGTGAGCACAGCACCAGAGAAACTGAGTAGATACAAACAAGTTTATATACAATGATTTTAACTGTATTGTTAATGTATGCTTTCTGCATTAATGAGATGATTTCTACCATTAGGTTGTTAAAACATTAATGGGACTAATATTGCATTCTTACCTCCTTTTATAAGGCATGATCCCTTCTGCCCACAACAGGATTTAAATGTAACATGCATCCAGCCTCAGGCTGGGGCTAGTCCTGAGGGCTGAGGTTAAGGTGTGATAAGCCAGAATGCTTACAGGGCATGATGAGATTGATGGTAGAAAAGGGAATCCAAGAAAAGACAGGTCAGGTGTCCAGGGGTTTCCCACAGAGAACACTACTTGATGGGCCTTAAGCACACTATGAGGCTTCAGCCTAAGCTTCATGTTAGCCTTTGACAAAGTTCAGAAAAGGTAGTTGAAAAGGGTGTGCTTGATTCAACGTGGAAGATGTCTAGAAAGCAGAAAAGACCTCTCACAAGTAAATTCCACAACAATACCTTTCCACAACAATTCCACAACAATTATTCTTTTCAGAGCATTTGAACCTGAGCTTTGGCTAGGCCATGATTAAGGTTTGTTTAAATAAAATGCTGACAGGGATGGTGGGACTCCATGGGAGTGGAGGGCAGGCCTTAAAAGGCTTTGCAAGGACAGCATTAGGCTAGGGGATTCTGAGCATAAACAGTGAGGGCATCAAATGGAAGCTACTTGCATGGATTAATAGTTGGTTAAAAGATAAAAAAGAAAGCATCAAAGTAAATGGTGAGTTTTCGTAGTGGAGGACATCGCAAGTGAAGATTCAGTGGTTTGAGACATGTTCTTCAGCATAAATGATCTGGAAATTGGAGTCAATAATGAGATGACAGTGTGTGTTGGTAATAACATCAAATTAACAGTTAGAGGGACAAAGGTTTCTTGTGAAGAATGGCTTCAGTCCCAGACACTGGTGAAGTCCCTAGAACATAGAATATATACAAGGTCTCGTCTTTGAAAGGAGATAAAGAAAGTATGACAGGAAAGTTACCCACTGGTTCAATACTATGTATGAGGCATCAACTCTGTCAGTATTTGGCTCCTGAGTTACAGATACATCTAGCGTGGTTCAGGAAGCTTTGGGCTTGAATGGTTCAAGAGACCAATTGTCATTGTCATTCAGGGGCCAGAAAACCTCAAGCAGCAATGGCAGGACATGTCAGCCAGTGTGGTAAAAGCATTAAGTCACACAAATGGCTAGAGAACCTGTCCTGTAAGCTAGAGTCTGACTACTGATTTGTGAAGTTGGCCACAGTGGTCAAGTTTATGGGACCATGCTTTGCATATGGAACAGTAATGCTCTGGCTGGGAACAGGCCTTGTTCTGATTTCAAGCAGTCAAAAAGAACTCCCATTTTTCTGTTTCTTGTTATTTAAACTCAATAAAAGAAGAAGAAGAAAAAAGTATGAAGTACCTAAGGAAAAAAAAGTGTTGCTCTGAAGTCTATATTGCCCTTCACATGCCCGCAGAACTTCCAGTGAGCTGCAAAGAGCAGCGTACAGCAAACATCTCCAGTCAGGCTTCTTTTCACTGTGAATCCCTGTTGAATTCATAGGGTTTTCAATGGCAACGAGTTTTAAAGGAATTCCAGTTCTAAATATATAACAGCCTAATAATTTGGAACAGTAATTCTTCCCCCATCAAATTTAATGGGTGCTTTTTGGATTTTATGTGTTTGTGACATTTTTGCAGGCTCCTATTTCCTTTGTTGTCTTCGCATTGCTACAGAGTCGCACCCCAGGGTACTTTATGAAACTGTAACTGATGTAAAAACTTGATTGGCAGATTTTTGTGTGTAAAATATATGTTTCATGACATTTCAAAGTATTTCTTGATGGAATCTGCTTTGTTCTCTATTAGTCTGTAGTTCCTTTCTGTTTTGTGAAATAGTATTTTTTGCATTGGCTACTGTACCAAATACATTGCTTTATACAATGTCTCTCAGTAAAATATTAAATAATGCTTATGGATTTATGAAAGGTATCTAAAAATACAAGAGAAATGTTTCTGCTTGTTAAACTGCCCAGACCCTCCATGTAAATAGAATTTTTAATATTTCAGTGTGAATATCACCACAATGAAAATAATGCATAACAAATTTGCTTAGTTTCTTTGAGGAAATGACAACAAAACCAGGCAAGAATAAACAAGTATACATTATTCACTTGGATTCCAAGGAAGGTTTTAATACAGTACCAAATACTTTATTAATGAACAGGGTAAGAAGGTAAGGAAGTAATACTCAATTGGCTAACAAAATGCTTTGCTTACAAAGTCAGAGAATGATCATAAATGTTAAAGGAAGATGACAAATGCAGCACCACAGAGCTTAGCATTAGGTCCTCATCTTTGTCGTATAAATGAATTGGAGAAGTGAGAGAGCTTTGAGGTGTCAGGAATGTGTCAGGAATGGAAATT
This sequence comes from Oxyura jamaicensis, assembly GCF_011077185.1. Classification (NCBI taxonomy): domain Eukaryota; kingdom Metazoa; phylum Chordata; class Aves; order Anseriformes; family Anatidae; genus Oxyura; species Oxyura jamaicensis. Next base: position 36,482,418 of record NC_048896.1, read on the forward strand.
CCTTTGATGTGTCAGGAATGCAGGGAACAGCTAGTCAGGAACAGGAAGGCAGAAAATACACTCATTTGAATGGGAAATGAATGGGAAAAAATGGTATGTGTAAGTCTTAGAAGCGATAAATGTAAAATCTCTAAAAGTAAGAATAATGAAGTTAAAAAAATAACAGAGGTTATGCCCTAAATTATGGGCTGTATTGCGAAGGTCAAAGATCTGGAAATGTTAGATGCAAAGCTTAGAACAACAGGTAATTAGGTGATTATATTAAATTCTGTTCAAATCATTTGGTAAGAATAAAATGCTGCATAAATATAATTAGCTGTTCAATATCTAGCAGCAGCTAGAAAGGACAAAAATTTGACGCAGAAGATGGAGAATGCTAAATCCAGACTCACTACAAATGAGCATGGAAAGAATTGAAAACCAGAATATTAATTTGAATCTGTCCCAGGAAGACAAAGATTAGCAGCTCAAGTTTACTCATTTGGCTCTCTTTGTGCAATGAACTGATAATTAATCCAGCAGACACATTAGTGACTGACAGAATGGCAAAATGAAATTTTCTCTTATCTGCCTGTTGTTCTCAGTAAATTAGGAGGTATACAAGGAGAGGACAGTACTGGCTGGAAGACTACTGTGATACTTCTGGGAACAAAGAGGGGTTTAGTGCACTGTATTTCAAAAGTGCATATATTAGAGCACTAAGAGATGTTCTTCACTGCTATATTCTCTACCCAACAGAGCATATGCTATATTTATCACCGCTATATTTGTCTTGTCCTTTGAGTGTTTAGGTTTGAGTTGTCCCAAACCTAGGTGCAAACTCAAGAAGAGTGATTGGAAGCAGTCCTATTGCTACCAAAGCCTTGATTTACATAGTCATGTGGAAGTTGTCTCCCACCTGCCTTTTCAGTTTCCAGATGCAGCCTTTAGGAGAACCATTTAGGCAATATTAAGACAAGTGTGAGCTACGCTTCACCGCATCTGACCATATTCACTAGTATCAAGATGGCTTATTCTTTTGACAGCAGCAACTCACAAATAAACATTGGCTGAAGCTGATGCAAACAAGTAGGTGATGCTACTTGAAGAGCTTATGGACGCAGTAAGTCTACTCTGAAAGAAAACACAAAACTCTAAGTGGCCAGTTCAGTTTATAACTGAGGACTGTTTGTGGATTCTCACTGATGCTCTTGCATCTTTGCATCTGGGACAAGTGCTTGCTGTCAGGCAGTTGTCTTTGTTGAATTGCAGTAGATTATAACATTCCATTTTACCTAGCTTACAGCAAAGCACTGTGAAACCTGCAGCTCTCCAGAAGCTCTAACTCATCACTCATCTTTAGGGAATCAGAATCAGTTCCGGGCACAGAAATCTCACTCTTCACTTCCTCATATTGCTTTTTCATAGATTCAAAGTTAAATCTGAGATCTCAGAATTCTGCAACCTCGAGTCAAACTAACTAAAAGCTAGGGAATGAAGAATATGAGGCTATGGTTTGACAGAGTTGCCTCTTTGTTATACTCTATCAGGGTAACGCATACCTAGATAACAAACAAAATTCTGTAGGGGCTGAGCATAAGTCAAAGAAAAAAAAAATACAAAATCATTTGTTGCAGAAAGGGTCACATAAGGTCACCACATTCTATTTTGTGTGCAAGTCCAGCTAAGACATAGAACAGGCTCATTAACAATATTTCCCCAATATTGTCAAGGCAGGGGTTAAATGATGATAGTCATATGAAATCACTCTTGCCTCATTTTTGGAAGGGATTAAAATATTAATATAGTGAGTGCAGTATAAAGAATGGAACGGAACAAAATAGATCTTTTTGATACAGTCAGTTATAACCTTCACTATCCAGAGCAACACAGTTGGCTTTCCTACTGATGTCAGATGCATATGGAGAAAATAGGACTGAAAGCAGTGATTGCTTGGGATCATCTCTCGGGTTTTTGCACTGGGGATCAGGGTACTGAGAACAAAATGAACCTTCTCCCTGCCCCACTGAATCCTTCTTACAACAAAGCGATGAACTAATGTCTGCTATGCTGGCCTGTTTTGTGTTGCTTTTTATAGATCCTCTATGCTATAAAACCTTTCGGAGCAGCAGTCAGTATGGACAGTATTCATGTTGTTGTTGTTTGTTTGTTTGTTTGTTTTTAAATCATTCTCTTGAATCAGACTATGGGTGCTTTTGCTTAATTCTTTGCATATCTCAGATATTTTCATCATCTTACGGGGTGACTGTAACACACAAGTGCTGTCAAACACTCCAATGAATCTTACATCTATGCTTCTTATCTAATATTTTCATAAAGAATTTTCCCTCAAAGACATTCAGATATCCACCTTTGGTAGATTTCCAGATTTTGTATCCACACATTAAGATGCAAATTACTCTCCCTCTCCCTCCTTACAGCAATCTCCTAATGCTTCTTTTCATAACATTGTCAGTTTTAAACTTCTGAATGTTCATTTTTGCGATACTAATGACCATTTTTTTGGTAGAATATGCAAAATAGAGTAATCTGCTGTTAGCACCACTGGCATCAGTTGTGTTATTCTTGCTCTTTGTGAGTACAATGATGAATAGAAATAGGCCCAATGCACACAAGAATAGCTTCTTGGGATCCTCTTCTGGACAATCTTCCATTTAATTGTTTCTTTTACAAAGCTTTCAAGACATCCAGATTTTTTTATGTGTCTTTCCACTAGATTGGAAGAAATGTAATAACGTTTTTAATAGGTATGTAAGTGAATGAAGCTATGAAAATGAAATGAGGGTAGAAGGAGAAATGGGAGCAATCTTACTTCTGTACTGTAGAAAAAAAGACATTGCAAGTTTGCTTGCTTTATCTTATTACATGGAGAATAATTAATATATCAAATATACTTACTGGTAGCTCATTTATAGCTAGATGGTTATCAGCTATGGTCTATATGGTGACCTTTACATACCATTTTATGTCCTCTACATTTATGAACAGGGGATGAATCTGTTTCATCCCCTAAAATCATAATTGACAAAAATGATGTTTCATCCATGAAGCTTGTAATAAAAACAATATGGCTTCAGGCATCAGCTGACAACTTATTTTCCGAGCACAAGGGAATCATTAATCTTGAGAGACAATCAACTGCTAAATCAATTAAAAAATATAGGCGCTTTCAGTTAGCTTTAATTGTTCATTATCAGAAGAAACTCAAATGCTTGGTGTAGCTGCCTAAGGCACCAGCTAACCAAATCTATGATGAAGTTCTAATAGTTTGCGTAAAAGTGAAGCTACACTATTTGAATAAATCTTTCCCAGGAACATATTTATTAGAGCATGGGATGTCATCCCAATCATAGCTACATTCAAACTTCTGTTAGCCTTCTGATTTTCTTAATTCTACTGAAATTGGAAGCACTGAAATGTGTGGTCCTATCCATAGCACTTACAGTAATGGTTTTCCATAGAGCTGCCTCACTTTGTCTTGTAGCCCACATCCCTACATTAGGAAAAACACAAAGTAACCAACCAACCAAAAAAAAAAAAAAAAGCTAAAAAAAAAAAAAATGCAAAGGAAGAAAGAATTAGCTCATGCATATGGGACATTACGAAGTCCCTCTGAAATCCATGGGCCGTATCTCAGCCTGCTGTACAAGAAATTCTAGATGCTAGAATCAGTGAAGGAATTTTTCCAAGTATTAGTGCAAATCACAATATTCCCTTTAGATTATCACTGACAGAATTTTAAAATATTTACATTATTTATCAGCTCCTGCATCTCCTCATCTAAATGAAAGTTGTAATCAATAAATCATCAATACCTCACTTTTTCTTTCATTCAGTGGGATGTAAATTATGCAGCTTTCCATTGTTCCTGTACACATACAGGTAATGCCCAGCCTTTCCCAACCATCGGAAATAAAGTTACTTCTAATCAATAAAGGTGCACCTATCATGGGAGTTGTAACTACTTCTATATACTGAGTAATGAATTTAAATAGCACAGGATAAAATGGCAGAAGTTGTTTATGCATTCCGGCTCTGCAACCTTACTGCTTCAGGGTAAAGATGAACAGAACTGGCTCCGATGCTTAGGCAATGATTTAGCTTTATTGTGAATTGTGTGCTTATAACTCTCCTGGTCTATCCTGAGAATTGAGAACACTCAACACATCAGACTCTATTTTACTATAGACAGAGAATTAGAATAGAATAGAATAGAATAGAATAGAATAGAATAGAATAGAATA